>NC_056738.1:345512700-346112700 GCF_019279795.1 Protopterus annectens | reverse complement strand
GCATAAAAGACACTTATTGTGGTGGTCTTTATGGGGAATCTGTCTCCAGCACTGGCATTTATCCTTCCTGGATGACATTAACCCCAAGGAGCAAAAAAAAAAAAATACAAAAAAAACCCAGTGAGGAACTTATCTGCACAGCAAACAGGTGTAGGTAATCACTGGAGAAAGAAAATGCATTCAACTGGCAAAACGGACACAGGTAAACAGACCGACAGTGAAAAAACATATTCAGACTGGAGGCAAAGAAGTTCTGTTTATAGTAAGCTTGAATGTCAGCTTTATGCCCTATGGTATGCAAGGAGCATTTGAGTGACATTCAGGCATACCTTTAAATGCAACAAGAAGTCTGTGGTATACTGGCTGGACAACGGGCTTCCTCAGCAGAAAATCCCAAATGTTTTGAATACTGCAGCAGTGAATGTAAGGACATGAATAGTGACAGGGCTTTGAGTCGGTCAATGTAGAACATTTTGTTTAGGCCTTGTATCCTTGTAGTACAGTATCTCTGGGGGTGTTCCAGTTGTTGCATATGTCATGAATGACTTTGACAGTGTAGTACTTTGTGTGCATGCTGTTACATACAGCCAAGCATAGAGACATGTTGTAAGGAAAGTAGTAGGGTACAGACCTATCTGGAGTCCACACTTCCATTTGGAGTGGTAATATGGCTACTTAAGAAGGAGAGTAGGTCAGTAGCAGTGACCCAGGATGTGTGTCACACCAGGAGAAAGCTAGTGGGCTTTCTTAAAGGGTGATATTTTTATGGGAGAGGTAAGTGGTAGTAGACAAAATGTGATGTCTCACTGGCAGATGGTACCAAACATCCTTTGAAAGAGGAGATGGGCAGGGCCATTAAGGAATTCAGGCAGGCTCAGCTCTCGAACCCTACTTATAAGACATGATGGAGATACTTTTGCCTGTTACTGAGGAATCATTTTAGAGGGTAGCCATGGATACTGTGGGACCTCTGAGGATTCCAAGACCCACAGTTAAGAAATACATCCGGTGTTTGTCAATATGCCACCTAGAAGTCATAAATCTGTCTTCCATTAAACACAGAAGGTAATAAATTCTTTATATCACATTTTCAGCAGGGTAGGATTTCCTAAGGATTTACTGAAGGATGACGGATAGAGGTGTCAACTTTATGTCAGACCTGCAGGCTTGTTTGTGGAAGTGAAGTGGGATAAAGTACCTGAAGAATATCCCTACCATCCCTAGACAAATTGTCTGATGGAGAAGTCTAACTACACACTGAAGTTAATGTTGAGTTTGTCTGCAGACCAGTTCAAGAGGGAGTGAGACAAGTACCCGCTCAGTCTTCTCTTTATATACAGAGAAGTGCCCCATGATTGTGCAGTTTTTTTTACCCTTTGAGGTACTTTATGGTCCCAGGATAAGACAGTGGGGTTAACTGGATTCTTCAAGGTAATGTCTCTCACTGGCTCTTTGTATACAGATTTTCCCACTGCCCACCCAATCTCTGAAAGCCAATAACTTTAACAACTAGTTCAGATGGCCGTCCCAAGGTTCCTCAATCTGCAGTTCGTCTGAAATCGCTTGCTCTTATTTGAGTGAAAACAGTGATTGTTCATGACTGCAGTGCATTGTTTTGACAAGATTCCTTTCTCCACAGTGGTGTGCTAGCAAGAAGTTTGCATATATAAGTTCAGGAGGTGTGGATTAGCTGCTTCTATGCAAAGAAAAAAATGTTTTCGATCTGTGTAATTACAATGAATGACAGAAGCATGGTTCAATCCGGTGTGATTGTGAAAGTGATTTCTGAGGGATCACATTCCATTATTTCATGGAGGAAACAGTTTTGATGTATCTCTCCCACTGTGGCCATCCCAAGGAAGCAGTTTGGGTATATGTATCCTACTGTGGGCATCCCCTTCTATAAATATGCCTCTAAAGAAGGAAGAACTATCTGCTGATCTCCTAAACCATTTATTATAATGAAGTTTATATTGTTATTAAACAAAGACAGGAGTGGACTTCCCTCTGTGACCAGGCTTACCTAACATTCCTTTGACTTGCAGCCAGCTTCATATCCTTGCCTGTTTACTAGATCATAAACTGGTTAGTTGTTGAGGAGATAGTTCCTGAGTTTTAGAATGAAGCCATTATCATTTCTGTCCATAAAAGTGGCCTGTGATCTGACAGCAGCAATAACAAATTCATTTGTGTACTCTAATCACCACTCAGGTACTAGGCAAAGTGATCATGAGGACTGACTCTGCGGTTTTAGACTTTTTGGTCATCCTCTCACTTATTCAGCATGCCTGCCGACAACCCATGGAGATGCAGTGCATGCCTTAATGTCACAAATCCTGTCCAGTGTCATATTGACTAATCCCTATGTGTCATCTTGCCAATATCTGGCCAATGCCTCTTGCTTCCTACTCTGTGATTTGTTTTAAACCAGCCAATCTAACCAACTAAAAATGAATAAATAAATCCATAACCACATGATTGCTTTTTCTTGGCCTCTCAAAAATACTTCACATGGCTAATCACTGGAACTCTTTTTTTCCTTTAAGAGACCAACATCAGGTTTCAGACTTTCACTTAGAAGGGGAATTATCTTTACTGCAGGTTACATACTAATTCTGTCATTGTTGTCATAAAGCAGACAGCAATAATGGATGCTTTTGTTAGTTATTCATTTGTTTTTACATTTTCTTGAGCAGCTGAGTGATCTGGTCATACCTCTCAACTGACTACATTTTAGCAAAATGTCCACATATTTGTCTCATATTTTTGGTCTGTTCTTCATGAAATTTGCAGGATTTGTTTTCTGGCAAGATACTGAAGATTAAAGACACCAAGTAATGATGGAAATTTGAGTTTCAGACTTCATAGCCTTCAGAAAATGCATGCTAACACAAAATCTATTATTCTAGCTGGTTTCTATATTTATAAGAACAACATTTAATAACTGTCCCAATTTTTCGAACTTTGTCTCCCATTATCTTTGGTTTTATCCAGATTCTTCTGCTAAGAGGTTGAGAGGTATGAACCTGGTCAAAAGATGCAGATTTCTGCAGAATGTCCAGATTTTTGACACCTGTTTTTGGTCTGTTCCTCATAAAAGTTGTGATTTTCTGGCAAATCATTGAGGAATTAAGTCACTAAATACTGACAGTCATTTCGGTTTCAGACTTTATAGCCCCCAGAAATGTAGGCTAACACAAAACCTTTTATTCTAGCAAATTTCTAAGTTTATAAGATCAATATTTAAAATGTGCCCCTATTTTTGGTCCTTTGCCCCGAATTGTTTTTGGTTTTATCCAGATTTCATGTGTTAATTTGGATTGGTCCAAGATTAAAAAAGCTGTAACAAGGTGCTGCTGGACCTGTGAACAGTGAAAGATGGTTGACAAGGCTGGAGACAAAGTCAAGGCTGTTTTGATGCCTTTGCCTGCTACTGAGGAATCATTTTAGAGGCTAGCTATGGATACTGTGGGACCTCTGAGGATTCCAAATCCCACAATAAAAAAAAAAAAAAAATCCTGGTCATTGTGAATTATAGGTACCCAGAAGTGGTAGCACTGTCCTTCATTGAAGCACAGAAGGTAATAAATGCTTTATGTGATATTTTCAGCAGGGTAGGATTTCCTAGGGTTGTACTGAGGGATGACAGATAGAGGTGCCAAATTTATGTCAGACCTGCAGGCTTGTTTGTGGGAAGTGAAGTGGGATAAAGTTCCTTAAGAATATCCCTACCATCCCTAGACAAATGGTCTGGTGGAAAAGTTTAACTACACACTGAAGTCCATGTTGAGTGTATCTGCTGACCAGTTCAAAAGGGAGCAACACAAGTACCTGCTTACCATAGTTTCCCTTAGATCCATGAGTTGTATTTTTATGGGAAAGAGCATGTTTTAGATGGGCCTGGCAGAAAGTTCACTTTTAAAAGGTCTACCATTATTCCTCCACCTAATAAATATGTTGCTTTATTCCAACAAAGGGTGTTAAAAGATTTTCACTTCAGTTTTTGAATCCACTTATAGTTATTGCACCAATAAAAGCAATCTTTTCCGGGGTCAACAACAAGCTCTCAAAGATCTTAAAACTAATAAACAGTTGGTAATAAACATGGCTAACAAGGGAGGTGCTGCAGTGGTTTGGGACTGGGTGATGTATGTAGAAGAAGCTTGGAAACAACTTTCAGACTATCCATTTTATCAGAGAATGCATATAGATCCGACTCCGAAGTTTAAGGCCGAGTTAGATACATTTCTACAGTTGGCAATGGAGGAGGGTATAATAACAGAATAAGTTGTTTTTCATTTAATGGCAGAAGATCCTGTTCAACAATATTTTTATTTGTTACAAAAATCCATAAAGATTTTACTCGCCCTCCTGGAAGATCAATCATTTCTGGTCGTGGGTCATTGACAGAAACTTTATCCATTTATTTAACCCAATATTTGAAGGTCCTATTGAAAGGTGTTTTTTCTCGTATCCAAGATACCATAGGATGCTTGCATATTATTAAGGACATGCAGATAGAAAAAGGGTGGTATCTATGTACTTTGGATGTGAGTACATTGTATACCAATATTCCACATAGGGCAGGCCTTATGGCTTAAGAATATTGGCTGGAATGATTGTCTTTGTATAGCCCCTGGCTTCAATACATTTCTCCTTTGTCTAGGAGAGCATGTTTTAACCAAGAATGTCTTTTACATTAATGGTGAATATCATTTACAACTTAGGGGAACAGTAATTAAGGCTTCTTTGTCCCAATATATGCTGACTTATTTATGGGTTTCATTGTAAAGCAAATTAAATATGCTAATTCCCATAATATTTTTCTCGATGGAGTGGATATTTGGAAAAGGTACCTGGATGATTGTTGGTTAATTTCGAAGTTGGATCTGGTGTATTTGCAAGAATTGGTTGAATATCTAAATGAAAACAAATGGGGAATAAATTTTACAGTTAAGTCAGATCTCAAACAAATTACATTTTTTGGATGTGGAGGTGACTGTAAATAATGATGGTAGTTTAAAAAAACAACATATTTAGGAAATATCTAAAATTTAATATGTTGCTACATGCAAACAGTTGCCATCCACACCATATTATTAAAAATGTTCCAAAGTCTCAGTTTTTGCAACTTAAGAATTTGATCTTCTGATACAGAGTTAAATAGACAAAATGTGGACTTTGTTAATAGAGTTTGCAATAGAGGGTATGATCGACATAATATATCACAAACTTTGCAGGAAGTTAAAATTGATCGAGCTGCATTGTTGTTATACAAAGAAAAAAACTTAGAGGATAAGATCAGGTTGGTTACCAGTTATGGTAATAGTACAAAAAATTGGTGGATATAGTACAGAAACATTGTAATATACTTTTGACTGATGACAGGCTTAGTGAATTACTCCCTTCATAGGTTCATAGGTTCATACTAGGCTATCTGCCCTAGGGCATTTATAAGCCTAGCCAGAATGTGTTTGGCTTTCACCACCCATTTTAAATTTATTTTGCTATGCCCTTTTTCAAGCTTAGTATACTGTGCCTCTGTCTAACAGTGACGGAGAAGTGATAAACCTAGTAAACCTACGATCTCCCATCCACTCATCAAGATTCCTCTTGAAGAGAGTCAATGAGGGACTCTGCCTAACCTGGACTGGGATTTTATTCCAGAGTGAAGGGAGCCTCTGGGTTATGAATCTGTCCCTCCAGCATGTCCTATTTATTTCAGTGCTGAGGTTCAAGTCTCTCGAGCACATAGCTCGATGGGATTTGGGTTTTCTGAGGTGCAGCATGTCCATTAATTCCGGGTTGGACATGGCTTTATACGTCAGGCACAGATCGCCTCTGAACAGGCGGTATGCCACTGAGTAGAGCTGGAGTTTCTTTAACCGGGCAGCATATGGCATCTGTTTGAGCCCTTTGATCCTCTTAGTGAGGTACTTTTGGGGTCTTTCCAGTTGCTGCAGGTGTCTGGTAAGGTACATCCCAAAAGGGGCACTGTACTCAATTATGGGCCTGATGAGGGATGAGTAAAGAGGCACGATGACGTCCCCTGATCTAGATGTGAATCCCTTCATGATTAGGTGGGCTATATAAAATGTTTTTCTAACCACTTTGGCCACGTGGTTGTCAAATGAGAGTTTGCTATCAACTTGGGTCCCCAGGTCCCTAATTACTTCTTCTGTACTTAATGGATTACCACCTATGTGGTAATTTGTGGGCACTTTGTTTTGCCAAAGGGATGACTATACACTTTTGGCATTTAGCTTGAGGCCATGGCTCTGGCACCAGTTGTCTGTTTCTATGAGGCCCTTTTGGAGGATGCTTGTGTCGGCTGGAGAGTCAATTATGGTGCCCAGCTTGCAGTCATCTGCGAACTTGGTCAGCCACAGTCCTTCCGTGTTGGCCTGTACCTCCGAGAAATATATACCGAACAAGAGAGGTCTCAGGACTGAGCCTTGTGGGACACCACTTGTAACTGGTTTGGAGTCTGACATGGCTCCAGCAATTCTAACCATGTGGGTTCTGTCCTTGAGCCAATTTGCAATCCATCTAGTGACATAGGGGTTTATATTTATGCTGGTGAGCTTATCTATAATGCCCGAGTGGGGTATTGTATCAAAGGCTTTTGCGAGGTCCAGGTAGGCTGTGTGTACCACCTTCCCCTCGTCAATGGCCTTGGTGACTGTTTCAAAGAAATCAACCAGGTTTAAGAGGCAGGATCTGCCCTTAACAAAGCCAAACTGGGTAGGATCCAGTGTTTGTAGGTCCCCAATATCTTTATTTATGAGGTCCATGATGATCCTTTCCATAGCTTTGCAGACCAAGCTAGTCAGGCTTATGGGGCGATAGTTTCCAGGATCTGTTGAGGCACCACCTTTATGGAGAGGGACCACTGTTGCTGCACGCCACTCTTTGGGCACATATCCTGTAGTAAGGCTGAGATTGAACAGTAGTTTTATGTTTGCGTTTAGCTCTTCTTGGAGTTCATGTAGGACGCAGCCGGGACACCATCTGGTCCCATTGATGCTGTGTTTTTGCTTTGGAGAGGGCGGCTCTTACCTGAGCATCTGAGATGTCAGGGGGGCAGCACTCTGCCGGGATAGATTTTCCCTTTTGGTGGGGAGTGGTGGCAGAAGTTTGCGCTGAACCTGTCAGCTAGGATGTTGGCAATGTCTGTGGGTTTGGTGTATTTTTTTGTCATTTTGGACTAATTCTGAGCATATCTGGGAATTACCACCCAGGTTCCTAACATAACTAAAGAAAGCCTTGTGATTATCCTTAGTGTCCTGTGCAATTTTTCTCTCAAAGCTGGCCTTAGACAATTTTATGTGTGCCCGTAGTTTTTTGCTAATACTGATCAGTGATGCCTTCCCTTTTGGGATTTTGCTCTATCATTTAGTAGCTTCCTCCTTCTATTGTATAGTTTGTTTATGGCTGGGGTCCACCAGACAGGACGTCTGCCTTTGGAGGATTGGGTCTTGGTTTTATTTGGGATCGCATGATCCATGCATTCCTGAAGGTGTTCATAGAATGTGTTTATAAAGGATTCTGCGGTCTGGGCTGTATTTTCCACAGGCCCGGGGGCTTTGAAGGATTCCACCTCAGTTTTGAGGAGTATGAAATTTGCTTTAGAGAAGTTTTTCACTGTGGTTTTCTGGGCAGGGGGTGGGGTCGGGATGTGAATATCCAGTGAGATTAGTTTATGGTCTGATCTTACCAGTGAAGGATACACTTCTGGTCTGGAGCATAGAGTCCCCATGTTGGTGATGATCAGGTCCAGTATGTTTTCCCCTCTTGTGGGAGTGGTAACAAGTTGTTCCATAGCATTTGAGTTTATAAATTCTAGGAACCTTTGGGCTAGGGTGTTCAAAATGTTTTTCTCTTATTGGAGGGGTAAAACTTTGGCCAATTGTTTTATCAGTATAAAAAAAACCTTTTCGGCAGTTTAATCAACAAATAACTATTGAAGGTGATTTTTTAAAGAGTTGCCAACCACGTGGGCACTGTTCCTTTTGTAGATATGTTTGTAAGACTAAGCAGTACACATCTAAAAATAATACTAAGGTATTTGAGATTTTTTTATGGTAATTGCAGCTCTGATTGGGTCATTTCTTTGGCCACTTGTACTTGCTCGGCTTTTTATATTGGACAGACTTCTCGTCCTTTATGGATGAGAATTTCTGAACATTTAAGTGATATTAGATGTGAACAGCCCTCTACTGCCTTATACAAACATGTTCAAAAACATTCTTTCCGCTTCATTTACTTTTTGTGTGATTGATAGAATTGTATATAATAGACAAAACAAAATGGTTTGGCAATGGCATGGTATTTTAAATTGCAAGGAAATATCCTGGATTGTTAGGTTGGGGGGTTGTTTTCACTGGGGTTAAATGTGCACTTGTGATTGATTGTTGATGGTAGGTGACTTGTTATTTAAATACCGCTTTTTTGGTTTGTCTTATTAAACATTGAAGAAGGCAATTTAATGCTGAAACCTGTCTGTTTATTCTTTTTATCCTTTTTGCAGGATGATTTGGTTTTGCTGAATAAAGAACAACCATTATACCTAACCGACTACAGAGTGTTGGCACTTTTTTTTTAATATGATTTATGATCATACCTTACAAAGGAGGGCAACACACATGGGGTAGTGCAGAGACCCCCTATGTTGGCAAGTACTAAGTCTAGGGCATTCCAGCCCCTTGTGGGAGTGCAGACTATCTGTTCCAGAGCATTAGAATTAAGAAAGTCCAGGAACCTTAGGGCGAGCATATTTGTGCTTATATGTGACTTTCAGTCGATGGAAGGATAGATGAAATCACCTATGACCAAGGTGTTGGCTGTATAGTGAGTTACTCAAGTAGGTACAGTTAGGTAGAGTAGTTCTCGTGGTTCATGGTGGGGGACCTATAGCTATCAGTGTTAGGAAGGGGGTTTTACCTACAGTTAGTTGGACTTGGAGTAGCTCTGGAAAGTCATACTGTTTGACCAGTCTTGAGGTGTATTTGTCTTAATGAAGATAGATACACTTCTTCCTTTGGTTCTTTCACACTTGTTTTGAGGTCTAAATGTGTGGAAGTCATTGTAGCCTTGCATGGTCAGGTTGCTGTCTGTGGCCTTAAACCATGTCTCTGTGACTACACAGACACTGGCATCTTCCAAGGTAAGGAGTGTTTCCAGTGAGTACATTTTCTGATTTAGACTCCTAGCATTAAGCAGCATAACCTTGAGTTTGTCTTTAGCAGATTTTTTTAGGCCTTGCCAGTACCCTTAGGTCTTACCTACCTGAGACCTGTGTTTTACATACTGGGCAGGACAGAGATTTCTGTAGTGTGTGTGTGTGTGTGTGTGTGTGTGTGTGTGTGTGTGTGTGTGTGTGTGTGTGTGTGTGTGTGTGTGTGTGTGTGCGCACGCTCGCATGCATGCACAGTCATGTGAGTGAGTGTGTGTGCCTCTGTAGGTGTATATGTGTGCATATTGGGAGAAGCTGCTGCTGAGGTAAGGAAAACAAACTGGCCTTCCCCTTTCAAGTAGTTTGTTGACTGGTAAAATGTCAATATTTCTAATATAATCAATGATTTATTTTACCACAAAATAAAAAATCTTGGAAGTGTTGAGCAAAACAATACTTTCTTTTTAAAACTGCTGTTATCGCTTTAGTAGAAAGATTAACATGCCTAGACAGCTGTTTGCCTGTAACTGGCAGCATTCAAACACCACGTGAAACAGATTAGTTTCACAAGTGTTTGCAAACAAAATATTTCCTTTGTACTGAGGAGAAAATAGTAGTGGGGTGGGGTTCATTGCAGCTGCCCTGAGCATTATGCAGCGTCAGTGATAAATTTAAGCTCTTTGCACTCGAGTACAAGTGCTTTGGAATGAGCAGTCTGTCCTGGTTGTGTAACTTGTTTACCACAAAGATTTCATGACAGATTAAACTCTCTGTACTGCCAAATACTTTTAAAGGATCAACTGCATTGTATATTACATGTTTGAACCAAAACCCCTGATTTAAGATAAATAAAGAATAAAATGTGATACTTGGTTCTACTGTAGAGACGTTATCTTATCTGAGGCCTCTCTAAAAAAACTTAAATCTCTTGGGCCTTCACCCTTCTGTTTCTGTAATATGGCCTAAATCTCCTGTTTGTTTTTAATTAAAATTCTTTTCACAACAAAAGGTCGATTGGTAGTATGGATTAGATTTTAAGGTAATAAACTGTTAATGATCTACATCATTTAGATCAGGGGTTTGATTCTCACCATCTTCAGCTATATACTGCATTACTCTAAAGCCAAGAATACAATAGTAACTGGAAAAAATAAACAGATTTTATAGAATTCTCCCTGTCTTCTATAATTTAAAGCATGTTACCATAAAACAAGGAATCACTGTCTTCAATAACAGTCAATGACTGCTTTGTCCCCCTGCTCTAATCATTGCCTTAATTCCTGGAAAATCTGCAAAGCCTAATTATAACTTACTGATGACTTACTTTTTCCAGATTTTGGAAGAGGTGCTCTGTGGTTGGGATTCGCAGACACTTAGTGCAATGAGCAGTTCAAATTAATGTAGGTAGCTGAAATGAGCAACTGTTAGCACTTCAGAGACATAAGTAGCATGGCCGTGGAAGGACAAAAATAACAAGGCATGCAGTAAATTCAAATGACCACACAATGGTATGGAAATTACGACATCAGACATGGCAGAGTAATTCAGAAAAGTATACAACAGGTACATTGTGCTGCAGTGCAAAGGTATTCTGAACACCAGCGATTTATGGTGTACAGGTGCGTGGAGATCCCAGGAGCAAAAACAGATATAGCACAGCAGCATGGACCTCTATCAAAGTCAGTGCCATAAGACAGGGTGAACCATGGCTATCTGTACCACTGTAGGAGATCTTGTTAATGTCTTACATGTCATCATGTCACAGACTAACAGATACTGTACCACTTCAGTGTGGACAAGAAGAGACCATGAGTGACCTGATTCAACTGTGTGATTTACAAGCAGAATTAGGAGTGATACATGGATCTTCATCCCAGTGGATATAAAGGTATGTGCAGTTTTAGCTATTGTAGCTACAGGGACCTTCTGGTGACCAGCATGGGGCACATTGGGGATATTGCATGTGAGAGATTCTCGTATACTACACCAGTTCTTCAACATCATGGTACCATATGTGGAGAAGAATATCTTGTTCTCCAGGACTGTAAAGGAGAGTTTCACCACTGTGCAAGCAATGTACAACATAATTAATCTCCCTGATGTCTTGGGAGCTATAGACTGCCCAACACATTCTCATGAATGTCCCATCTTGTCCACAGGGGCTAAGATATGTCAGTAGGCTTTCACCCACTGTACTCCCAGGTGGTGTGCAACACCTGGCCATTATATGTTTGATATATGATTCATGCATATGACAATCTATTCCAGTGGAGTAAGCCACAAATAATGGTGTGACTGCTGGGTTTTTCAGGCAATGCCAGATATACCCTGGAGCCCTGGATGGTGACCCTTATCTGCAGCCTCCACACTGTGGCAGAAACAACACAGCTTATTATGAAACACAGAATGTGGAGTATGTGTTCAGAAAATTAAAGGGTTGCTTCCATTATCTTGACACATAAGGAGTTGGTACTGAAAAATGGACCGGATATCTGCAACAAAATCTTTGTGGTGCCTGCCATGTTGCACAATATGATATTAAATTAGCAGTGGCTACAGTAGGGAAACAGCAGTTCAAGTGCAGGGTTTAGACAATGGGGTTGAGCAGGTAGCAGTGATACCAGAGGTGAGGCAGATGTGTGCATTGTAAATCACAGCTTTGGCAAACATGTGTCTTCTGGTCCACAAATATGGGCCACACCACAGACAACACAGAACAAAATTATGCATGCATTATCTCACCCAGGCTATGTGAAGCAGTACATGGACTGACTACAATGTACAACAGATATAACCACATCCATTCAGGTTAGAGGTTGAGCAGGATAAAGTTTTCTTCACTTGCCCAAGTGAGGAGGGGGAAACTGACAGGTGAATGCAACACTATAATATATGGTAGGGTCATGGGAAGTGAATTAATTAGCCACATGATCTGGTAGCTGGTTGTAAGGAGTCAGGGATCTTATTCTCTAGCTGTAGGGGGTTGATGTACCATGTTGAAACCTTTGGCCATATCCACTGTAAAGGCTTGTTGTTTTGCGGTCGGTGGTAGGAAAGGTGTAGAGCCATTGGTGTGCACCTTGATATGGTGTTTCATGTCAGAAACCATGACATGAATGATGACCCCATGGAGGCATTGTGCTTCATGTGCCCACAGGAGATATCGGGGAGGTTAAACTATGAGACCATTCATTTGCAGCCTGGTGAGGTATTGAAGGAGTTCAGCCCAAGAAGCATCAAAGTCCATGACCGTGAGACTACCAACAGTCAGGGTGGAAGGCTTTGTGTCCATAGCTGACAGTGATGTTGTGTCACAAATAGTCAGTACTGTCTGAGTAGAGCTGTTATGAGCCCAACCACCTTGTATCCAGACCTTCCCATGGTCACAGACTGCAAGGCCTGCAGAGGAAGACTGAAGAGCCATTACTATGTGTTGCATCTAAGCAGCCATGGAGGCAATATTTTCCATCAGTGATCTCGGCAGCACAGTCTGCACTTTGCTCCTGTATTCCATGCCACCATGCAGGTGGTGCACCTCATTATGCAACACCTCCACTATGTGTTGGTAGCAGCATACTGAGCCTGGTTGACTGATCTGCACATCTGCTGATTTATGCTGAGTATTGTACCCAGATCAGGGACAGATCTGAAGTCATATTGGCACCATGAGTTCCCATGTCTCTTCCTGATGGTGATTATGTGCATGTTGGAGGTAGTGTGAATTTCAAGTGCTGTCTGGGGTGAAGACTCGTGGGGAGCCTAGGAGGGGTCATAGTTACAAGATGTCAATCATGCACTAGAGTGCTTCTGGGGTCAGCCTGTGCAGGTGCCTCTGATGTAGTGGATGGGGGGAGCTCTTCAAATGTAGTGTTTTGAATGATATCATTGTGGCATGAGATTGTGCCATGTGCATATTCCCATCATCATCACCCAGAGGTGAACTGCTAACATTAGACACATGCTGTCTTATTTTGCATGATCATCAATCACTAGAATCTGTGAAAACCCAAACTCATGACACTAACTCAGCTAATTAGTGTTCTACTTACACCCTCCACGCAGACACTGCAGCAATACTCATTATCTCCCTAGACCTTTCCTGCATCTACACTCATGCAGATGCCTATTCCCCATGGCATGCATAGTGGTAGACAATGAGATATTTATATAGCATATGGAGATATATATGAGTTATTGCAGTAATGCAGTTGCAGCCCAGGGTACCTGAAAGACTAGATATGCAGAAGGTCCATGGAGACTCAGTCCACATGCAGTTAATTGTATCACATTGCTCTGCACTAGGTATTATTAACTTGTGCCCTCTGCTGAACCTTGAGTAGTCATTGCTAGCCCATCTCCCACATCCACACCACCCCTGAGTATGAAGGTCCATTTCCACTCCCCAAAGAGGGGCAGTAGGGACTACTCCTCATTTGTGAGCTCCATCTTCATTAGTGGTCTACCCCTTGTGGTGAGCATTGGTAATGTTCTGTGTCTTGTCCTTTGCAAGGAGTATCATATAAGTTACCTTTCATTGCACCTGTTGAAGACATTTATTATTACCCCCCACAATATTCAAGCCTTGCGCATCCTGACACACCTGGTCCCATATACAACTTGTTCATAGCAAGTTTGCCCAAGCAGTGCATGCTATATGTGTGCAATGACACCCAAGACTCATAAATGTGAATTTTACCAGCCATTATCTCTCTCTCGGGGCGTCATTCTAAGGCCTGTACATCTGTGAATTATACACATTAGGCAGTTGATGTGGCTACTGACCCTTCCCTCCAGTGTCAGCTAGTTAGCAGGCCCCACTAGTGTTCTGCATCTACTCTCCACTTACATATTGCAGCAATAGCCATGATCTCCCGAGATCTTTCCTGCATCTGAATATTAGCTCCATATAGTGTAATGAATACCTTGCTATGCCCTATTACAAACCATTGTCATGCCTTATCTTTTGTATAGAGGATGTCATGTTCCTTGTTGCATATCCTGCACTAGGTACCTGATGCCCTTGGTGTGCTCCCTAATGCAGCTGGGGACAATGAAGCCATTTCAATGTACTGAACTCCCATTCGCACATTCCCCATGATATATTTCTCATTGTAACTACCATCCACTACAAGTGCTGCTTTGTCTCTCCAGGTCCACAAAGTTGCTATCTGAAGTCTTGTATTCCACTATTTTTATCTGTACGTATTCCTGTGCGAATTGCACCATCCTTTTATATTGTCATAGTTAGTTAGTGCAATGATTATGCCAATGAGGCCATTGATTATGCTAATGAATCACTGCACAGCACTCTGTTTATATTGGCTGACACTACCTATGCTTAGCATGCTGATAAGGAAGCATGTGACCACTCTGCTCATGCACACAGCCTGTGCAGACCCACAGCACCAGGGTACAATTCTACATACATTTATTAGTGTCCAGTTTCGGCACTACTATGCACATTAGGTGATGTCCAAATCTGTATCTATGTACACTGGACACAGTTTGCTCCTCAAGTGAATCAGAGAGAATGAGTGAATGTGACTTTTTCAGACACTATAAACTGCAGGGTTCCTTCACACTTTGCCAATGAGAGCTGGATATTCTTGCTTTTCTTGCACAAGGACTTTGTGGGGAAGCTTGAAGTGCAGTATGATGGCCCCTTGTGCAAGGTAGATGTCTGTCATGAGCATGCCACGGTAGTGAGTGATGCCACCCAGCATCACACATTCTGGTGAGTACTGCTCTCATCAGTGCAGGGACCCCCAATGGTACTGACCTGACTTGCTTCAGCAGAAGAAGACAGAGGGGTAGAAGATAGAGGTGGGCATGTACTGTAACCACTTTTCTCTTCCTATTATGTTACCTTTATGTACATGTATATTCATATGTGTATATTTTACAGGGAGAGCTGAACATAGCATGTCACAAAACGCAGTAACAACTCTCCCAGCAGCAGGATGCATATGCTATATGTGTCATTCCACTGAAAGACTGTATTTCTATATGTACCATATGCGTGTACTAATGTGTTCTCTTCTTCTCATCTTTCCAGGTCCAGGTGTTAACAGAGATGGTAC
Source organism: Protopterus annectens (assembly GCF_019279795.1). Taxonomy (NCBI): domain Eukaryota; kingdom Metazoa; phylum Chordata; order Ceratodontiformes; family Protopteridae; genus Protopterus; species Protopterus annectens. The sequence goes on along the minus strand of NC_056738.1, from coordinate 346,097,445 downwards.
CATGGCAGGAGTCACCTCAGCCTGTACAGGGTGATGACTCTGGCACAGAGTCACCAATGGTCACAAGGTCTGCCTAAGACCTTGAAGGATCATTGATGACTACAGTGGCAACTGCTCAGAAAGAGAGTGTATGATCATCTTCTGATAGTGGCCCTGAGGTGTCTGCCATTATCTATTGGCATCAGTTGTGAAGGTTGGTGTCTAGTGAGGTGCGATGTCAACCGGACACCCATCTCAGCATCGTGGAACACATTCTGGCACAGCTTGTTGAGTCATGTGATGTGGAGGCCCCCCCGACAACTGAGCTACCAAGGATACAGTCTGCTTATTATGTCAGCCACAGAGGAAACTGATGGCTGGGTGTTTTATCCTCACAGCCATCCTGGCATCATTCCAGGGACCCTTTCCTACCCTCATCCAGGAGTTCCTTTCCCTTTAATGTCTTTCCTCATAACTTCTTTGTCGTCCAAGCCATTGTCTGTAAATATCTATCCACTGTCATCCCAATGTTTTGTCTTTATAGCACCCCTGTCTGTCTGTGCCTGCATTGCATGTTTATTTGTCTGCATCTGTTAACTTCATCTTTTCCCTCTATTCCATTCACAAACATTCATTACTACCATCTCCATGTGCCCTCCTTCTCTATATTTTAAAAATGGGGCTCTGTCCCACAAAAAAAAAAAAAAAGAAAGAAAGAAAGAAAGAAAGAAAGAAATGCCCACCCCATCATTCCTTTTAGTTACCTTTATGCATTTAATTCTGTTTGTATTCTCCCCTTTCCTATTTTCCTGTCTCCCCAGTTTCCTCCCCATTTTTATGCATCCATCCATCATTGATTGGATCCTAAAAACTCATCCAAACCTTATCTCCAATGCTGGAATACTACCAGACCCTCTAAGTGACCACTTACCAGCCTTCATCTCCCATCTCCTCTAGAAAAACAGCACCACTACACTCAAACTTGCAACCTCTCCACTTTCAACCCTGTAACTTTTTTCAGAATGTCTAAAGCATACTGACTGGACCCCTCTAAAAACACTTCCATTAGATGAAGCCATATCCTATTTCAATCAATCATTCCTAACCCTTCTTAACCAGCAAGCTGCCCTTCGAACCAAATGCATCAAAACCAATCCCTGCCCCTGGTTAACAAAAGAGACTAAACTAGCTATGCACCAAAGAGACGCAAAATGGAAGCAATATCAAAAACATAAAACCTCCATCTCCCTCCTAGAATTTAAACAACTTTGGAACTCCACAAAAAAGCTAATAACAAAATATCACAGAGCACACTACTGCAAACTTCAATCTATGCAGTTATCAAATCCTAAACAATTCTGGGACTCCATCTCTTCCATTCTCCACCCTGGTAATAAAGAAAATCCCTGTCCAAATCCCAACCTTATGGACCTCAAAACAGCCACCCAATTCAACTCTTTCTTCACAGATTGTATCGCAAAACTATCTGCCTGTTTCCCTCACCCCCCTCCAGCCCCATCCCCTGCTGCCCCCTTCACCACCCAATCACTTACCTCCCTCCTCCCCTTTCAGCCTAACTCCCATCTCCACAAGTACAATAAAAAGACTTCTCCTCAAACTCAAACCCTGTCGGAATGCACCTGACAATCTACCATCAAACTTCCTCAAAGAATCTGCAGACAGAATAGCCTATCCCATCTCCATTCTTATAAATAGATCCATACAAGAATCCTATGTCCCATCTATCTGGCACCATGCTTACATCATCCCTCTCTACAAAGGTGGCAAAAACACAGACACTACCAACTTCAGGCCTATTGCCATCCTTTCTCTTCTTTCTAAAATACTAGGAAAAACTATCCAAGCACAACTCATGCCATACCTAACCCAAAACAATCTCCTCTCCCCTACTCAACACAGCTTCTGCCCCAGCTACAGCACCATGACTGCCCTCCTTTCTTTTCTCCAAACCATCAACCTAGAATGCAACTCTGGCAAATATCTACATTGTTTCTAGATCTTACAAATGCCTTCGACACCTTCTCTCACACCTTACTCTTATCCCAACTCTCCACCCTACATCTCTCTCCCACCACAATAGCCTGGTTTTCCAGCTACCTGTCCAACCGCCAATAAGCTGTCCAGTGGAAAACATCAACCTCTCCCTTCCTTCCTACACCCTCCTGCATACCCCAAGGCTCTGTTCTTGGTCCTCTACTCTTTAACATATTTATCAACAACTTCCACCACTCCATCCCCGAATCCTCACTCATCCAATACACAGATGACTCTACTATTATCTACTCAGCCTTCTCACCCTCCAAACTTCTATCAAAGACCCTTTAGCCTTCTCCAAAACAGAAACTTGGATGCAATCCAATCATCTGGCCCTAGGACGCAAATAAAACTAAACTAATGATTTTTATTCTTACTAGAAACTCCTACCTTGACAAAACCTCATTCACCATACATAGCCAGAATAACACCCCCCTGGATATTGTTCCAAATACCAAGCTTCTAGGCATCATCATCGATGAAGACCTAAAATTTGAAACCCATAGGCACTCCTCAATCAGGAAAACCCATAAAAAAATTGGTCTTCGCTACAGACACAACCGCTACCTCAGCCCTGCTACCTGACAAACTCTTGCATCCACCTTCCTTCTCCCCTCACTTATGTATGGCCCTCCCCTGTTCACCAATCTCCAGCTTGGCCTTCAATCTAAACTCCAATCCTGTTACCATAAGATCTGCAAATTTCCAACCAATTCAAAAAACTCATCCCACCACTGCCATTCCCTCTACACCCTCAAATGGCTTGAACTTCCCAACTACTTGAGATATCTTCAACTTACCACTGCCCACAAGCTCATCTTCAAACCTGCTAACTGCCCTCTCTCACTACATCCTTAAAACCCTACATACCTAACTGCTCACTCAGATCCGAAAAGCAAAATCTCCTGCAAGTCCACAAACCCTCACATCCTCCTAGCCAACTACTATTATCCTACTCCATAGCTAAACAGTGGAACTCTCCCCCCTACGCAACCTGTCTAACCATAACAATTTCAAGTCTCACCTATTCTCTCATCTGTCTTCCAAATGGGAATGCCCATGTCACGCTCCACCTTAACCTCCCCTCTAACCCTCAGTCTTTCTACTCTCCACTTTAATCAACTCTTATTCTCATTGCCAATCTCTTACACTATGACCAGGGATGATCCCTCCCATACTAGGGACAGAATTACTCCCTACTACTGATGTACGACTGTTTCAAATAAATTGTATACTTTTTTCTTTTTTCAACGTGCAATGACTGTATGTTTTATATTTATCTTACTGTATATTGCAATGGCTATATTAGCAATGACTATATATGCAATGACTATAAGTTCTATATCTAACTTGCTGTATATTTCTCGATTATTTGTTTACCTTGCAACATGTAATTTCTGTACAATTTTTGTCTTTGGAGCTTTTATGCCTGGACCTCCACTGAAAATGGGCTCTTCACAGCCCAGTGAACTTTCCCGGTCATCAAACTGAAATAAATAAATTTATGATGAACTAGGTTGGCACTTTGCTGTGTTTACCTTCATTAGGCTATGTTGACAACACCACATGGTTTTTCTGTGGTGTTTCAATGTGTGGTTTTGAAGGCATGAACTCTGTCGTTCAAGCCTTCCTTGGGTCGCTCGCCATTATGTAGGACTGCATGTCCACTGGACCTGCCCAGCATTGCTATCCTCTTTAACATGACACCTCTATTTTTCTATGCAGTGTTTCATTTTTATGCCACGGCTATGTAAACCCTATTACATATCTAATTATCTCTGGGCCATATCACACTATAGACTACACATCATTTAGAGATGTACAACCATGCAGACAGTTGTCTCTGAATAATAGCCTGTATCTTTTACATGCATTCTTGAATTCCATTATTCTTCTAACTCTATTGCTCAGTCTGGAAAGCTGTCCCAAGTGCACCCTTTTGCTGTACTACATATATATATATATATATATATATATATATATATATATATATATATATATATATAGGTTCACAGGTTCATGGGATGATACTAGGCTATTGGCCTGGTGGCCCTTATAAGCCTAGCCAAGAATTTTGCCCATTTTCTCTGAAAGTCAGCACCTGTTTCCCTTGTCCAGCAGGGACACAGGTGGGATCCCAGGGATGTATTTTCAGTTTCCAATCCAGTTGTCCAGACTCCTGTTAAAGAAGTCTAGAGAGGTACTGTGCTTGACATGGAGAATGAGTCTATTTCACAGATGGGAGAATCTTTAGGACACAAATATATCCCGCTAACAAGTTCTATTAATGCCACAGACCAGGTTAAGGCCTTGTGTGTTGGGTTGCATGAGTGGAGTTTGACTTATGGATATGCAGCAACTCCATCAAGGCTGAGTCTGAGATGGCCTTGTATGCCAGACACAGGACAACTCTGAGCAGTCTGTCAGAGACTGAGTAGAGGGACAGGGCTTTGAGTCTATCGGTACAGGATAGGTGTTTGAGACCCTGGATTTTCCTGGTCAGGAACCTCTGTGGTCTCTCCAGCTGCTGCATGTTTTTGGCAAGGTCCATGCTGAAGGGGGCATTGTACTCAATAATGGGTCTGATAATGGAGAAGTACAGAGATGTTATGACTTCCTTGTTCATGGATGAAATACCCTTATTTATGAGGTGGGACATTTAGAAAGGCTTCTGTACAATGGAGGCAATGTGGTGGTCAAAAGTCAGGTTGCTATCAACCTGGGTGCCCAAGTCCTTCACAACTGATTGCATGCTTAGTACATTGTTATTAATGTGATAATTATTGGGGGATAATGATGCCTTTCTTGCCATTCAGTTTGAGACCATGCTTCTGGCACCAGTCATTAGTTTAGGTAAGGCCATCTTAGAGGATGTTCACATCACTAGGAGAATTTAAGACAGCACCCAGCTTGCAGTCATCTGCAAACTTGGTCAGCCACAGACCACTGGTTTTGGCTTGCGCCTCAGAAAATTATATCCCAAACAGTAGAGGCCCCAAGACCAATCCTTGGGGTACACCGCTCATTACAGGTCTACTACTAGAGATGGCTTCCCCTTTTTTGACTGAGTGGGTTCTATCAGTAAGCCAGTTAGCTACCCATCTGGTAACATACGGGTTGATGCCTAGCTGAGAGAGTTTATCTATCATGCCCAAGTGGGGAATAGTGTTGAAGGCTTTGTCTATGTCAAGGTAGGCTGTGTGCACCATCTTCCCCTCGTTCATGGCTTTGATGACTGTTTCGAAGAAGTTGACCAAGTTAAACATATGTTTTATATATATATATATATATATATATATATATATATATATATATATATATACATACATATATATATATATATATATATATATATGGATTCACTTTATAACCTCGAAATGCTGAAATATCGAATTGCAGTATCTCGAGACTATAAAACCGAATCCACAAAACACCGACAAACACAAACCGCAAAACCACATAACCAAAAACACCACACACACTACACTAAACATACAACACAACACCCACATCACAACATAAACAAAAAAACAACACACATACACAACTCACACACACATAAGCAGGGGGGCTACACCCCCCACACCTCCCCTACTTATATATACTAACTCCGAGATCACACAAACACAACACAAAAGCTCACTCACACACGCACATTCCCCAATCCCTCACACACACTCTAACTCCCACTCAAAACCCTTACAAAATGCTTACTTACCTGACATAACACCTACATCCAAACACGGCACCGCGCACCAACAAAACACAAACCCGGACATTACATAGCGCAACTTCAAAACCGCAAAATCGACATATTTTTGAGATATGTCAAATTCGCGATTATGAACGTTTGCTATTTGTAACATTCGACTTTATAGCTTCGAGATACTGAAATTCGACATTTCAGTATTTCGATGGTATAAAGTGAACCCATATATATATATATATATATATATATATATATATATATGTATGTATACATATATATATATATATATATATATATATATATATATATATATATATATATATATATATATATATATATATATTTTTTTTTTTTGCACTCACTTTAATAGTATGGTTTTTCACAGTTTTCTGTCATATCCTCCCTTTCTTTCCTTTCTAGAAATCGCTATGATTTTATAGCTTTTGATGCAGATAGTATCTGGTTTAACTTCCCTGATCTTAACTTGCTCAAGCATGCCTTATAATGGCGAGATCTGCAGATGTGCATGCAGTACTGTTAACTGCTGTTTTTTTAAATGATCTGCACAAAAAAACACACACACTTGTATACATATAGATATCTATAGCTATGTCTAGCTATATATTCATTATTAAATAAATAACTTGTAACGAGGCCAATTTTCAGTGGAGGCTTGGGGAGAAATGCCCCAGAAATATGTCTTTGTAACATAGGAGAAAACTGGAGCACCTGGAGGGAACCCACACAGATGCATGGAGGACATGCTGACTCTGCACAGAAGACACTCCAGCTGAGAATCGAACCGGAGGACCTCTTCCTGTGAGGCAACAATGCAACTGCTAAACCACTGTGCCATCCATATTTTTATATATTTTTTCTTGTGGTGATGACTTTATGTAATGCTTTCAGCCTTTCTTATTGTTGTCTTTTATTAATTATACCAAGAACCATTTCCTCATTTGTTGCTACTGATTCCTATCCAGCTGGGTACTCTACTCCTTTCAGCCATTTTTTTCTAGGTCCCTTATTTTGCATTGCAGTTAATCTGTCTAGTTTTAGATCTTCCTTAATATTTGCCAAGTACCCTTTCCCTTTCATCACTTTATCTGCCTTCTTGCATATTATTTGTGTTTATGTGACTTTCCTCTATCAGGAAGAAGGTATACTTTTACTTTCAGATTTTCTGAAATGCCACTTTTAAGATGTTAAAAAGCCTCATCTTAAATACTGACCCTTGTTGCACTCTATTAAATAAAATAATGAAAACAAAGTAAATACACACAAACACTTCTTTATTAAAACAAAATTTTAACTACATTTTTCTGTTTACGAGTTGGATTTAATCAGGCAACCATATACATCTTAAGAGCATTGTATAAGAAGTTTCCATCTCTCCAGATGACCATGAAGGATCAAACCAAAAACATTGTAATTACTGCAATAAATGATCATTAAAAATATCAAAACAAAAACAGTTGCAACAATGCTAAACTCAAGCCATTATATCAATATGATAAAAGAGACACTATTTTAAATTGTGAGATTTAAAAAATGCTCAATAGTTAAGCTGTTATTTAGGCCAGGTTTGATATACTTGTTCTCATCTGGAGTTGCCAAATAATTTGATATACTTGTTCTCATCTGGAGTTGCCAGATAATTCATTTTTATCTAGCATGGTTTCCAAATCACTATCATCAAGCTTTACCTGTTTTAGCTCACAACCTTTTTTTAAACTGAGTACATAGCAGCATATGCATAAACAATACATCATGGTGTGAGCCTTTTCTGATCACATGCATATGCTTATACATGTGTTCATTCAATGTCTTAGGTGTCTTGCCATTAAACCACATCATATGTGATGCAGCTTGCAATACAAATAATTGAGATGGAACCACAACTAAAGTGATCGCCCTCACAATACAACCTACCAGAACTGATAGTAGTAAAAAGATCAGTTTTCTATGTAATGATAATGCTTGTACACGTTACAGGCTATGTGTCCTTCTTAAAACAGGCTTGCATCTGGAATTGTTTTTGAGCAGGCTTTTGAAGTTTTTGTAAAATGTGGGTCCTACACCCAAAGATTTGGGTGGATTTGGATGTCAGGTGATTCACACAGACAATATGTTAAGAAGACTACATATGCAGTGTGACAAAGGGAGAAACTGCCAGCACAGCTATCTGGAATTTTGTAAATAATGATATGTCATTTGTGAATTGTGAACAAAAAACTGAGGGTAATGCTACTCAATGTCAGAAGTCTAAACCTCAAAATGCACGCACTCGAGGCACTCCTCAGTATGGAAAAAATCGATATATGTGCAGTAACAGAAACCTGGTTTAAGGCTCCAGAGAGCACCCCATCACTACCAGGCTACAACTCATATCATACATTTCAGCCACAGAACCCAAACCGAAATACAAAAGGCGGGGGCGTATCCATATTCATCAAGGATACCCACACCTCCAGGTTAGTGGCACAGCATGATGCTTCAGAGATCATCCACGTGTAACTAACAATGGGCAAAACTGCAATTCAAATTGTAGCTTGCTACAGATCATCCACCATATCCCAGGACCCCCCTTCCGCATTTCTGGAAACACTGGGAAACATAAAGGTCCTACCAAACACCCTAATACTGGGTGATTTCAATTACCCAAACATTAACGGCAAGAACTACTCAAGTGCTAACTCCCTTGCTCAACTTTTCCTAGAATTTATAAACTCAAACGCCCTGGTTCAACTGGTCAATACTCCCACCAGAGGTGACAACATATTGGACCTGGTCATCACCAACATGGGTGACCGGTGTACCACACCAGTGGTCAACTGCTCGGTGGTTAGATCTGACAATAAACAAATCACTTTGGATAGCCATATTCTGCCCCCACCCCTGGACAAGAAAACCACTGTGAAAAACTTTTCAAAAGCAAACTTCACGTTCCTTAAGACCGAGGTGGAAAGTTTCAAAGCCCCCATGCTGAAGGATAACACTGTCCAAGCTGCAAAATCCTTTACTAATGCATTCTACGGGCAGCTACAAGAATGCATGGATCATGCCATCCCAAGCAAAACCAAGACTCACTCCTCCAAGAAAAGGAAACCAGTCTGGTGGACCCCTGCCATAAACAAGCTATACAATAGAAGGAGGAAACTGGCAACGAAAAGAGTAAAATCTCAAGAAGGGAAGACATCCCTGATCAGTATCAGCAAGAAACTACGATCCCTCATAAAATCATCCAAGGTGAGCTTCGAAAGAAAAATTGTCAAGGACTCCAAAGATAACCAAAAGGCATTCTTTAGCTATGTCAAAAATCTAAGTGACAATGCTCAGATCTGCTCAGAGTTAATGCAGAATGACACAAAATACACTGAACTGACTGATATCGGCAGACAGGTTCAGCGCAAACTTCACCCCCCTCTCATCCCCAAAAGGGCCCATAACCATACCAGAAGAATGTAGAGTCCCTGAAATCACAGACACTCAGGTTAAAAAAGCCCTTTCCAAAGCCAAAAGCACAGCATCAATGGGACCGGATGGTGTCCCAGGCTGCGTCCTACATGAGCTCAAAGACGAACTAACCCCTCACCTAAACACACTGTTCAAACTCAGCCTCTTCACAGGCTATCCATAGAGTGGTGCACAGCAACGGTTATTCCGCTCCACAAAGGTGGAGCCACAACAGACCCCAGGAACTATCGCCCTATAAGCCTGACTAGCTTGGTCTGCAAGGCTATGGAGCGCATCATCATGGAACTCATAGCAAAGACATTGGGAACCTTCAAATACTGGGCCCTACCTGGTTTGGCTTTGTTAAGGGCAGATCATGCCTCCTAAACCTGGTGGACTTCTTTCAGACAGTTACCAAGGCTGTAGATGAGGGAAAGGTGGTACACACAGCCTACCTAGACCTTGCTAAGGCCTTCGACACCATTCCCCATTCTGGTATTATAGACAAGCTCACCAGCCTGAACATAAACCCCTATGTCACAAGATGGGTTGCCAACTGTCTCACGGACAGAACCTACATGGCGAGAGTTGCAGGAGCTAGGTCCGACTCTAAACCGGTTACAAGTAGCATTCCCCAGGGCATAGTCCTAGGACCCCTCCTGTTCGGCATATACTTCTCAGAGGTACAGGCAAGCACAGGAGGACTATGGCTGACCAAGTTTGCAGACAACTGCAAACTAGGGACTGTAATTGACTCTCCAGCTGACACAGACATCCTCCAAAAGGGTCTCACTGAGACGGATACCTGGTGTCAAAATCATGGCCTCAAGCTAAATGCCAAAAAGTGCATAGTCATCCCCTTTGGAAAAAACAAAGTACCCACAAACTACCACATAGGTGGTAGTACCCTAAATATGGAAGACATAATAAGGGATCTGGGGACCCAAGAAGATAGTAATCTCACCTTTGATAATCACATTGCCAAAGTGGTTAGAAAATCCTTCTACATGGCTCACCTAATCACAAAAGGGTTCACATCCAGATCAAAAGAGGTCACTGTTCCCCTCTACTCATCACTCATTAGACCCATCATAGAGTACAACTCCCCATTTGGGATGTACCCTACAAGACACCTGGAACAGCTGGAAAGACCACAGAAGTACCTCACCAAGAGGATCACTGGCTTCAAACAAATGCCCTATGCAGCTCGACTGACAAAACTCCAGTTGTACTCGGTTGCATACTGCCTACTCAGAGGTGATCTCTGCCTGACATACAAGGCCATGCCCAACCCAGAATTGATGGACATGCTCCACCTAAAGAAAACCTTATCCCCTCGAGCCACACACTCTAGGGATCTAAACCTCACCACAACAATAAATAGGACGTGCTGGAGGGATAGATTCCTGTCCCAGAGACTTCCCATGCTTTAGAACAAGATCCCAAGCTACATTAGGCAGAGCTCCTCGCTAACACTCTTTAAAAGAAACCTTGATGATTGGATGGTAAACAGAAAGTTTACCTTGGGGATCACTTCAGTGGCTCTGCCGGACAGAGGCACAGGGAACTAATCTAAGGGGGCGGCAAAAGCCAACACATTCTGGCTAGGCTTATAAATGCCTTCAGGCAGATAGCCTAGTACCAACCTATGAACCTATGAACCTATCAATATCAACAAGATTAGTATAAGATGCTTGTATTACAAATGTATTAGAACTGTATGTCATATAAGATGGTTTGTACAGACATGTGTGCTGAAGAGATATTTTGCAGAGTGCTTGGCTTGAAATGTATCCACAGTGTGCCCTGCTGGAAGAGAACAGAAATGTACATGCATTATTGTAACTATTTAAATGTATATATTTTAACAGTGGAAACTGGAATACATGAGGTTAACTTCAGTCCAGCAAAACTTCAGAAAAATAGCTGAAATTAAATTACAGACATGATGTCTGTGCTGAGAAGTTTTCTGTATTGTTTTTAAAGTGAACTAATTATTAGTTTTGAAAACATGAAGGAAGGTAATAGTTTTATGACTTCCTGCATCTGCCTATGATCTGAGTTCTATGTATTTTCACAGGTAGATGCTAAATACCACCAGCTGCCATCAATGGTTGTTTTGGGCCTGGGAACTAGAAGTCAGATGACAAGAAACAATGTCATTCTGCAAGATATTCCAGCAGAAATATTTGAGGTATTAATTTTCAGAAATCTCTTAGTGAGACATAGCATTCTGTCTTTGACCTAACAACAACTAGAAGATCAATTCACTACATCTGCTTTGCTCTGATGAATAAGTTTCCAGGGAACAGTATAATCCTCTTGGATGTAGTCAGGAATATAGCAAAGTTTAGTTTAGATATTTTTATTTATTTATTTGAGACTGTCCTGCAATGTTGTTTTAAATACTTCCTGTGATTTTGAACTCTGATATCACTGTGAAAATATATCTAGCATTTTCGTGTTCTTTTATTATTTATTATTAAATATATTTAAACATTTCATTGTGGCTGATCTGTCTAGAGATATTTAAATTCTGGGAATATTTGCATATTCATTTGGTGACACTGTGTAGGCCACTCCTAATAGCCTTGCTCTTGGTCAAACTACCATTTGTATTAATAGTAACATTACACAGTAAGATTGGACACCCTTTGTTAAGGGTCTTGAAGTAGCTGATAAGGAGGTGGCTGGTTGGCAGTGATAACTACCTTATAGTGTGGGTAAAAGGGGGCATAGTTAGCAAAGCTGTACCAGCCTTTCCCAGGTGTGTGCATGTATAAATCAAATCTCAAAGTGTGTATGTGTCTCAGCTACTTGGGCAGGGAAACAAAGCACTGGTCAGACAGACAGAGTGCTGGAAGTCTTGGACTGACCACTCAGCTGAGAGTTCAACTCTATAGCTATGCCAGTGGGATGTCTTACTGAGGATCTGGAGAAAGAGAGAGCAACCAGCCATGGACTGACTGTGGTCTCTGTGCACTCTTAAGAGAAATGGCACTTGATGCAGAAAGCTGCATCTGGAAATATTGTGTGTGTGCCCTGTCATCCTCCCAGTGTACATCTCCCACTGTTACCAGTGGTGAGGATTGAGGCTTCCTGATTCCAGTGGTGGGTCATTACAGTTATTGGTGGCAGTGGTAGGATATCTATCCACATATTGGGATTCAGTGATGTGGATATTGAATTCCTGTAGCCTGTAAACAGTGGTCACTAAAGAAGGTGCATTCTCTCAAGCAGCCACATGGTGAATATTCAGTTTCATATCACAATAGTTATATTTATTTTTTGTTAGCTTAGTTAGTAGAGAAAGCAGGCAAGGATGTTAGCAGAGGAGTATGGCAAGCTGACAAAGTACCAGTTGGTTGAGATGTGCCAAGACAAAGGATTGGTGCATGCTAACCTGACTAAAGCAGAAATGATTACAGCCTTAAGCACAGCTGCATCACATACCAGCATCTAGGATGACAACCAGACTGGCCTTGGAGATGTATAGCTCTCAGAAAATGGACAGTTCAGCCTTTCCACAGAGGACATAAAAATCCATCTGGGTTAAAGATACTTGAACTATTGGCCAAACATTTGGAAACAGAATCAGCAGAGAGCCTGATGTGTTTGGAGGCTGAAGAAAAGGAGAAGCAGATGGCATTAGAATCAGCAGAGAGACTGAGGCATCTGGAAGCTGAAGAAAATGAGAGACTGAGATGTTTGGAGGCTGAAGAAAGTGAGAGGCAGAGGCAACAGGAAAAGGAGATGCTTACTCTTTGCCAGGGTCATGGAGGTAATGGGGAAGGGAGTAACTGAACCCCAGAAACAACAAAGATCAGTAAATTTCTTCCACAATTTACAGAGGGTGATAATTGTGATAGTTTTATTCCTCTCCCCCCCTTAACCTTTCCTCAGGAAATATCATCAAATATATCTCCCCTACTATTAGTAGGGAAAAGGTCCTTAATGTTCTCTCTAAGACCAAGAACACTGCATCAATTGGCCCAGACAATTTCCCAGTATGCCTTCTAAATAGCATGAAACATAACCTAGCAGGGCCTCTGGAATTACTATTTAACTGTAGCCTCCAAATAGGCTTCATGTGTCATGATGGAGAAAGTCAACAGTCATCCCTCTGCACGAAGGTGGGACATCTACAGACCCTGGAAACTACAGACCCATAGGTCTCACTAGTCTTATATGTAAAGCCATGGGAAGAATTATCATGGGTATGATCAATAGAGAAGCAGCAAACCTCCAGACACTGGACCCAACCCAGTTTGATTTAATCTAGGGCAGATTGTGCTTACTCAATCTGGTGGACTTCTTTGAGAAGGTCACCAAAGCAATGGATGAGGGCAAAATCATTCACAATGCCTACCTTGACCTGGCCAAGGCATTTCACACAATACCCCACTCGGGCATTGTTGACAAACTCAAGAGGTTAGGTATAAACCTGTATGTCACCCTATGGATAGCCAACTGGCTCACAGACAGGACCCAGGAAGTTAGAATTGGGGAATCCACCTCTCCATAGAGGCCAGTAACAAGTGGAGTCCCTCAGAGATCAGTCCTTGGACCACTCCTTTTTGGCATTTACTTCTCAGACGTCAAGGCCAATGTCAGTGGTCTCTGGCTGACTAAATTTGCAGATGATTGCAAATTAGGAGCTGTCATTGATTCTCACACTAACAAAATGTTTTTCAGGAGGGGCTGACACGGATGAGCCATGGACTAAAACTAAATGCCAAGAAATGCATAATAGTATCCTTTGGGTAGCCATCCATCCCTGGTAACTGATATATTGACAACACACCTCTTAGAGTTGACCCAGTAATCAGGGACTTAGGGACACACATAGATAATAATGTAGCCTTTGATCATCACGTGTCTACAGTAGTGAGGAAATCATTTTATGTTACGCAACTTATAAACAAAGGTATGGCATCTAAGTCCAAGGAAGTCATTGTTCCACTGTAGTTGGCATTCATCAGACCTATCACTGAGTACAATATCCCCTTTGGTATGTACCTAACTAGGCATATCCAACAGCTGCAATGTCCACAGAGGTTCCTCACTGAAAGAATACAGGGTGTAAGTAATATGTCCTATCTGCAGGCCTTTGAGGGAAAGTCTATGCCTGGCATACAGGGCATTGTCAGACCCCACTCTAATGGATCTCCTGCATATTCACAAAACAAACAGTACCAGAATTACCCGTTCTAAATACTTAAACCTTGCCTATGATATAAATAGGACCTGCTGGAGAGATATGTATGTATCCCAGAGACTACCCCGTCTATGGAACAAGTTCCCCATCTATGTGAAACAGAGTTCCTCCCTAACCCAAGTGAAGTACAACTTGGACAATTGGATGGGAAACCAGAAAGTTATTTTAGTTTGGCAACTATGTCTCTAATGCAAACAGGTAACCTGTAAATGGTTCATCTCCCAGGCCCATCCTTACACTTATCAAGGGTATTTGGGACGCATGGCTAGGCTTAAAAAGGCCCTGGTGGTCGTTAGCCTAGTAAACACCAATGAACCTATATGTTTGAAAAAGTAAGATAACAGTATAATGTTGACCAAGGGCTCTGGGTATGGTTCCTGATCCTCTTACTCCATGCTAAAGCTGTAACTACTGCTTCTAATTTGTCTGATACTGATTGCTTAAATTATAGTACTGTTAAAAATTGTTTGTTAGAGTGTTTTAAATTAACACCTGAAGATTTTGTGAGCACAGATGTAAGGCAGATAAAAGTATGTTTGAATATATTGCTGAGTCAAGCACTTATTTTCATAGGTAGGTGAATGGGTGTCAGGTCACCACTTTTGAAGGGATGGTAGACGTTTTTGTGAGGGAACAAGCCCTTAGCACTTTGCCTGAGGACATGAGAATCTGGTTGGCAGATACGGAATGTAACACAGCAGATGAGTTGGGGAAAAAGGGAGACCTATACCTAGCAAGCAGGGCATCACTGCACAGGAAAGGGATACCCAGTGCTACACATGGGTCTAAGGGATCCTATGGTGGGCAGCCTAAACCACCCCAACAGAGTCTGCCAGTAGCGGAGGAATCCACTAGTTCAGGTACATAGCCAGGATCCAGGGTTAAATGTTTTAAATGTAACCAGTGGGGCCATGTAGCATGTAGATGTCCATGGAGGCAATGTGGAGAACAAAAGCTGGGAGAGCCAGCAAGTGGGAATGACAGAATGCCAGTGGTACATTGTTTGCAGATAACAAGGGTACCAAACTACCACAAGAGGTTATATCCTATCTTAGTAGATGGGAAACAGGCCACTGCTAAGAGATACACAGCCTCTGACCTAACCATTGTGAAGCCTGCAATGGTTAAAGAGGAGCACTGCTTGCTTGGGCAGTCTACTCCAGTCAGAGCTTTAGGAGGGACCCCATTCCAAATATCTTTGACTAGGGTTCACCTTGACTGGGAGGGTAGAAAAGGAAACAGCCAATTAGATGTATTTGAGGATATCCCTGCAGATGTCCTGATATGGAATAATTTTGATAATGCAGTACCTTGTGTGCATGCAGTTACATGCAGTCAGGATTGTAGACAAGAATGTTGGTCTGGTAGCCTGGGGGGACCCAGACAGACCGCACACTTGAAGCCAGGACTGGTGAGGTGGCTACTTTATGGAAAGAGCTACCTTGTAGCAGTGAGACTGAAGGTGAGCCACAGCTGCTTGTGGGTACTGATGTTCCTTTGATGATTTTGATAATGCAGTACCTTGTATGCATGCAGTTACATGCAGTCAGGCTTGGAGACAAGCATGTTGGTCTGGTAGCCTGGGGGGACCCAGACAGACCACACACTTGAAGCCAGGACTGGTGAAGTGGCTACTTCATTGAAAGAGCTACCTTGTAGCAGTGAGACTGAAGGTGAGCCACAGCTGCTTGTGAGTACTGATGTTCCCTTGGACAGAGAGATTGCAAGGGCAGAAGTGAGTAGTAATACCCAGGCTGACAGTGAGTCACCACGCTCAAAGGATACCAGACTTCCTGTGGAAGGGGAGCTGGGAAGAGTTACAAAGAGAAAGGTGAGATAGGCTCAGCTCTCAGATCCTACATTACAAGGCTTGAGGGAGTAGCCAGAGAGGCACCTGATTGTCAAGGAAAAGGGGAATCTGTATACTGGAGCAAAGGATTACTGTATAGAGAGTGGACCCCTGAAGGAGGGCTAGACAGTGAGAGAATACAGCAGTTGGTAGTGCCCAGAGCCTTCCATCTGGTGCTTCTACCCATAGCCCATGACATTCTTCTTGCAGATCATATGGGCATAAAGAGTACCAAGAGATGTTTTATGCAGAACTTTTATTGGCCTGAGATTTCCATGGATGTAACAGGGTAATGTAGGACCTGTGAGCAGTATCAAAAAGTAGGCAAGGCAGGCGACAAGCCCTTTGATGACTTTGCCTGTGATTGAGGAGCCATTTCAGAGGGTAGCTATGGATATTGTGGAGCCTCTGAGTACCCCAAGTTTCATAGGAAAGAAGTATATCCTATTAGTAGTAGATTATCCTACCAGATACCCTGAGGTAGTGGCCCTGTCCTCCATCGAGGCAGAAATGGTGGCAAATTCTTTGTTAGAGTTTTCAGTAGGGTAGGTTTCCCAAAAGAACTACTGACTGACAGAAGTGCCAGTTTCATGTCAGACCTGCTGGCTTGTCTGTGGGAGCACTTTGGGGTGAAGTACCTAAAGACCACCCCTACCATCCCCAGACTAATGGTCTGGTGGAGATGTTAAACTCTACACTACCATCCCCAGACTAATGGTCTGGTGGAGAGGTTAAACTCTACACTAAAGACCCTGCTATGGTCATTTGAAGGCCAGTTTAAGAGGTAGTGGGACAAATATTTGCCCCATCTGTTTTCTGCCTACAAAGAGGTGCCCCAGAAATCCACAGGTTTTTCATCCTTTGAGTTGCTGTATGAGCATGGGGTGAGGGGACCTCTAGATTTGATTCATGAAGAGTGAGAGTGTGAATGTATATCCTACTAAAAGTCTGTTGTGGCATAAGTCCTAAACCTCAGGAAACTCATGGCCTTGGCCCGGGAGAACCTGGCAGAAGCCCAAACGCAGAAAAAATGTCTGGTATGTTAGGAATGCTTGAACTAGACAGTATGCTGTAGGGCAGCAGGATATGTTATGTTTTCATTCCTGTCAGACACGACAAGCTGCAGGCAGCTTGGGAAGGACCCTTCAAAGTGGTAAGGAAGGTCAGCGATGTTAACTACATGCTAGAACTGCTAGGCAGGAGGCAGGGGCACAGACTGTACCATGTTAACACTGTGGAACCTTGCCATGATAGGGAGGGCCTGGTGTTAAGTATTTGCAAAAGAAAGCAGGATGAGTCTGAGGGGGATCTATGGCTACAGGGAGTCAGCCAGCAAAATCCCAGATTACTATGGTGGAGCCTAGGGTTGTAAGGATATGACAGTGTAGCACTGTACTGGGGTCAGTAATACCAAGGCAGCTGGGATCTCAAGACAGGGAATGGGGTAATGTATTTCCAGATGGGTTCATCCCTCTCAAACAACATTTCTCAAGGGTCAGTTGAAAAACTAGCTTGAGTCTTCGGGGGGGGGGGGTGACAAAGGGAGATACTGCCAGTCACAGCTATGTGGAATTTTGTAAATAATTATGTGTCATTTGTGAATATCAACATGATCTGTATAAGTGCTTGTGTTAGAAATGTATTAGAACTTTATGTCATATGAGGTAGTTTGCACAGACGTGTACTGAAGAGATATTTTGTAGAGATCTTGTGCTTGAAATGTATCCACAGTGTGCCCTCCTGGAAGAGAACAAAAATGTATATGCACTATTGTAACTGTTTAAATGTATATATTTTAATAGTGGAAACTGGAATACAGGAGGTTACCTTCAGTCCAGTAAAACCTCAGAAAAATAGCTAAAATTAAATTACTTTATGGCAGCTACCGGCACAATGTCTGTGCTTAGAAGTTTTCTGTATTGTCTTTAAAGTGAACTAATTACTAGTTTTTAAAACATGAAGGGAGTTAATGGTTTTATGTCTTTCTGCATCTCCCTAAGATCTGAGGTCTATGTGGTTTCACAGGTAGATGCTAAATGCTACCAGCTGCCATCAATGGTTGTTTAGAGCCTGGGGACTAGGAGTCAGATGACAAGAAATTATGTCATTCTGCAAGTTATCCTGACAGTAATACTTGAGATATTAATCTGAGAAATCTCTTAGTGAGACAAAGCATTCTGTTTTCTGTCTTTGACCTATCAGCAATTAGAAGATCCATTCACCACCATGTTCCTTGCTCTGATGAAGTATGTTTCTATGGAACAATATAATTATCTTGGAGATAGTGAGGAATATAGCAAAGTTTAATTTAGATATTTTTCTTTATTTGTGACTGTCCTGCAATATTGTAAATATTTTCTGTGATTTTGAACTTTGATGTCACTGTGAAAATATATCTAGTATTTTCTTCTTCTTCTTTTATTATTTATTATTAAATATATTTAAACCTTTCTTTGTGGCTGATCTCTCTAGAGATATTTAAGTTCTGAGAGTACTTACATATTTATTTGGTGACACTGTGTAGGCCACTCCTAATAGCCTTGCTCTTGGTCAAACTACTTGTATTAATAATAACATTACACAGTAAGATTGGACACATTTTGTTAAGGGCCTTGAAGTAGCTGATAAGGAGTTGGTTTGTGGCAGTGATAACTACCTTATAGTGTGGGCAAAGGGGGCATAGCTAGTAAACCTGTGCCAGCCTTTCCCAGGTGTGTGAGCGTATATAAATCACACATCAAACAGTGTGTATGTGTCAGCTACTTGGGCAAGGACACAAAGCACTGGTTGGAAAGAGAGGGTGCTTGAGGTCTTGGCTTGGCCACTGAGCTAAAATCTCAACTCTATAGCTGTGCCAGTCAGGAGTCTTATTGGGGATCTGGAGAAAGAGGGAGAAGCCAGCCCCAGATTGACTGTGGTCTCTGTGTGATCTTAAGGGAAATTGCACTTGATGCAGAGAGCTGCATCTGGGAATACTGTGTGTGTGTGTGTGTGTGTGTGTGTGTGTGTGTGTGTGTGTGTGTGTGTGTGTGTGTGTGTGTGTGCCTTGTCATTCTCCTTGTGTAAGTCCCTCACTCTTGTCAGTGGTGAGGATTGAGGATCCTTGATAACTGGTTCAGTAGTGGGTCGTCACATGTGGTAAGAGCATCACTAAAGGTGTTGCTGCACCAAGTACTGCATGCTGTGTAGCATAAAGGTATAAAATACATAAAGACAGCTATAATATACACAAAGACAGAGTAAACTTGTTTGTTATCATATCTGCTGTGTTCAAAGGTGAAACATTTAGTGAATCATAGGTTCCTATTGTTTCAGTGCCATCTGTCACTGTTTGCTAGGGGCCAGTATTTCTTTTGGTGCAAAAGTCTGTGTGAAAATTGGAAGAAGCTTAGTAAATATGCCCTATTTGACTTCTGGCACTAGATGTTTGTTAACATGGAAGAAAATGCTGAAGGGTTGATGGGGGTTTTGCTGTAACATCTCTCTCATGATCTTGCTTGGAAAGATTTCCTCAAGGATAACCAAGAATAAAATGTAAGTACCTTTTGTCACTATTATTTTAACATTAATGTTATGCTAATGAGCATACCTTTCAACCTTTTAGTGCGAGAAATCTGGACAAAGCCAAAAATAATGGGGGACAAAAGCCCAAATATAGGGAGAGATTTTAAATATTGCTCTTATAAACTTAAAAAGTTGATAGAATAACAGTATTTTTGTTAGCATGTATTTTCTGTAGGATATGAAGTGAGAAACTCAAATTTATGTCATTATTTAGTGACTGCAATCCTCAGTGATTTGCCAGAAAACCACAAATGTTATGAGGAACAGTCCAAAATATGAGGCAAAAATCTATCCATTCTGTTAAAATGTAGACAGTTGAGAGGGGTGCCAGTAAGTAGCGCTTGATTATCCAGTACGAAGAGCTTAAGATTTTGTCCCCTGCATTCAGAACTAGTTTGGAATTACAAAGCCATTTTTCCAAATGAGTGAATCCCTGCTGGATATTTATTTCAGTGCTTTCAGGTCTTCTATCATAAGAAGCAATGAGTTGTTTGCATATCAGAACAAAATATATTAGCTGCATCATAATGGAACCAGAAAAAGTTCACACGGGCAGAAAAAACGTAGAAGATATGCAAGTAAATATAAAAAAAGAGTAGTAAATAAGCAGCTTATTGATGACCCACAAGAGTTTTATAGACAATTGGGTATCAAGGCAATATTAATAGAAACACCATCAAATAAAAACAATAAATAGACACATCTTAGAGAAATCTATATGATGATCCTATGAAACATAACAAAGATGCTGACGGGATAGAAGAAGTAAAAGAGTAAGAGGTTCAAAAATGTACAGGATCTAAAGTGGGATGAAGTAACAGCCACAGAGCTTGAAACAAAATTAAGAAAAGCTCCTAAGCGGAAAACCTCAGGCCCAGATGCAGTACCTAACTTCTGGCTAAAAGTATTACCATCTTCACATGAAGATTTATCCCTGAGTAGGCAGTATTTATATGTGCACCCCGAACAGACGCCAACCTGGTAACAACAGGAAAAACGATAACTCTCCTTAAAAATGAACCTGCAAGGTATCCTAAAAACTATAGACCAATAACTTGCCTTCTGACAATGTGTAAACTATACACTGTAACTGATACCAACATAGTTTATAATCATTTAGAAGAAAAGTCAACCACGGCAACAGAACAAAAGAGTAAGTAAAGAAAGTCACGTGGAACAAATGATCATTTGTTGTTAAATAAAGTCATAATGGAGAATTGTAAAAAGGGGAAGAATCTATGTGTGGCATGGATTGACTACAAAAAACATTTGACAGCGTCCCATATTCATGGATAAGGGATAGCTTACAAATGTGTAAGATACACCCTACATTAATCAGTTACATTACAGTCACCATGAAATAGTGGAAACCACTGTGCAGCTAAGCCATGCTAGAGGACATCTTATTATCCCAGGGATAAAAATTCAAAGGGGGGTATTCCAGGATGATTTTTTGTCACTGCTGCTCTATCTGACTTGCCCTTAACCCATTAATCTGTCTTCTTAACAGATTAGGTCATGGCTACAATCTGGCTCCCAGAAAACAAAAAATATAAAGATTTCTCATTTTCTTTTTGTGGATGATTTAAAACTATATAGTTCATCAGATGTGGAACTGAAAGCAAAACTGCAATTGATTAAAACCTTCCCAGATGATATAAGAATGTCATTTGGTCTTGATAAATGTGCAAAAGCAAAATTTAAAGCAGATAAGCTGCAGCAACAGGAAAATATCAGTCTGGGACAGGAATGTGATATAAAGGAACTTCAGCAGGAGGAAGTGTATACAAATTTGAGATTTGATGAAGGATTGACAATAAAACATGAATAAATGTGAATAAAAATTAGTATGGAATATTTTAGAAGACTAAATTTAATAGTGAAACATCCCTGACATCTAGGAACAAAGTCCAAGCTATTAACCAATTTACAGTTTTGGGGTGATTCACTAGCCTCAAAAGTTATTGGATCATTTGAACAGGAAAACAAGAAAAATGCTTAATGCTTATCAAATGATTTATAAAAATCAGTGTATACCAAGATTATATACTCCCCGTTCTTGAAGGAGGTATGGGCTGCGTTGAAATTACATTTATAGATCCCCAGTCATAGGACTGCATACATATCTACTGACGTCACAAGATCCATACACAGTGAAGGTTTTAAAACTGGAGGAGAACAATTCTAAGATGACTTCTCTGCTTAGTTTAGCACAAGCACAAGTCAAGCAGGAATGGAAATCAAACCAGAGGTAGACAAAAATCAGGCAACAACTGAATGTGCCAAAAAAAACCCCGAAAGAATATAAGGTGAAGGATCAAATGAGAACGCAAGAAATGTGGAAAATGCATAGATATAGTTGCAAGTACAGCAAACCTCTTGGAACAACGTCATGTCAATCAGGATCTGATGCAGGAATGGTTAAGGAAAGGGGAATATAAACCAAAAGTTGAAAGGCTAATATTGGCAGCCCAGGAAAAGTAGACTACATACACGATGGTTTACAAAGTCCATTGAACATCTTAGAGAAACAGACAAATGCAGGTGCTCTAAAACAGTGTTAAGAGCAGTTGTACATCATGTTGTTGGGTGTAATACACTAATGGCAGGATGTATACTAAAAGGCATAATAATGTGGTAAGACTGTTGTACTGGAGATTGTACAAACATTATAATACTGAAGTAGCTGAGAAGCATTGGAAACATGAGCCACAAAGCATTATAGAAAATGAAGTTTATTTCATATGGGGGTCACCCATTGCCAACAGTTCAAAAAATGAATGTGAGAAAATCAGATATAGTAGTCCATGAAAAGAAGACAAAAGTAGCATTGATAAGTGAAATTGCTACACCTACTGATTACAGTGTTTTATGTAGAGAGACACAAAGTCATAAATTACCAGGATTTACAGGCAGAAATGAGGCAATGTGGAAGAAGGGCAACCAGACAGTTCCAATAGTAGTAGGAGCAATGGGTCTCATAAAAAATAATTTACAGTCGTATTTAGATATGTTACTGATACCCTCTCCTCCTACCACCCAACACCACAATCTGTGAGAGATGCACATATCCAGCCAAAATGGAGGTAAAGCTCTCTCCAACCAAGACTGAACTTGACAGTCAAGAGAAGAAGATAAACACTTGCACCACTCTCAAAATGCACTCTCTCGAGGGCACTCCTAAAAATGGAGAACACGATATATCTGTGCAGTAACTGGACCTGGTTCAAGGCCAGAGAGCACCAAGGACACCAGGCTAGTTGGCCAACACAATGTGTCTGAAATTCTCCAAGTGCAACACTAACACTAGGTAAGACTGCAATCAGTCAGGTCTGACATAAGCTAATCACCCTTAACATCCATCCCCCCCCCCACCCCCCACCCCACCACCCCAAAAAAAAAACTTCCAAAGCCAACTTCAAGCCAGAGTCAAAAGTGAAAATGACATGACACCACCCATGCAGGGAAAGTTCAACTGAACTTCTGAAGCTGAATCCACTGACTGCACTGGCAAGCGCACATGCACTCATGCATGAATCATGCCATCCCAAATAGAACAAAATGCTCTCATCCAAAAAAAAGCCAATCTGGTGGTCCCCCCTGCCATAAACAAACTTTACAAAAAAAAGGAGAAACTTTTGCAGAAAAGAGGAAAAGGAAGGATGCAAAAAACCCCTTACTAGCCTCAGTAAGAAACTGAGGATGCCTCATAAAATCCTCCAAAGCTAGTTAGATTCCAGACAACCACCAAGCATTCTATAACTATGTCAAGAAATCTAAATGGCAGTACTGCAGATCTACCCTGAGTTAAAACAGAATGGCATTAAATATACTGATCTGAAGGATATTGCCAATATCCGAACTGCACCTCACCCTAAGTGTCATTGTTTAATCATAGCTCACCTCAGGTTTGACAAGCCTTATCTGCAAGGCCATGGGGCTATTATCATGGAATTTATAAACAAAGACATTGGCAACCTTCAAACACTGGACCCCATCTTCTCTGACCCTGATTGATTTCTTTGATTGATTTCTTAGAGCCATGGACAAGGGTAAGGTGGTCCACAGCCTATTTTTGCCAAGGCCCAAGCTGACACTGACACCCCCCCCACTCTGGAATCATAGATAAACTTACTACTAAGGGCCTATGTAACCCTTGTCACCCAATAGGTTGCTAGTAAACACTGATAGGAACCACACTGTAAAAGTAGCCCGACTCCAAATCCAGCTCCAGACAAGTGACAGTGGAGTTCTGGCTAACAAAGTTTGCAGATAAATGATGTGGAACTCTACAAAAGGGCCCCTACAGAAACAGATGCTTTGTGCCAGAGCCATGGGCTCAAGCTCAATGCCAAGAAATGTATTGTTATCCCTTTGGGAAAAGAAGGGCTTTTCATCCAGAAACTCATCCCTCATTAGACCCATTATAGAATACAGAGGCATCTCTGCTTTACATACAAGGCCATGTCAAACCCAGAGCTGTTGGACATGCTACACTTTGGACCTCTTCAAGGAACCCTTGGCGATTGGATGGGAGAAAGCGGGATCACCTGAACCTATGAACTCCACACTCATCACATAGTCCCACTAAACCTACACCACCAAAATCCACACATATAAACACAAAAACATTCGCAGAGGCTCTCATTAATAATCTGCTCAAGCAACAGAGACCTCCAAAGCAGAAATGCAAGCAAACTCCACCCCCCAACACAAGCCAAATGACACATAGCCCACAGACTCAGTGTGCCAATAAACAACAGCCCATAAGGCAAACAAATGTACCCAACACACTAGTCATAGGTGGCTTTATAGTCAGGCACGCTGATGTCCCATGCACCAGGCTAAACAAGTCAGCTGCCTGTCGGGTGCCAGGATCCACCACATAACCCACGCACTCAGGTCACTCCACAACAAGTACAAATATGACTCTGTCATTGTCCATGTTGGTGTGAACGACCTGAGATGAACCTCCCTGGACTACATGAAAAGAGACATGGAAGAGCTCTCTGATCTTGTAGCCCAGGCAGGCATGACCCTAGCCCTGAGTGGCATCCTGCCATCGCCCAGAATGATACCGCAGTACAAGGACAAAATGATTGACTTTAACAATTGGCTAAGCCTCTGGTGTCATTCTAAGGGGATCAAGTATATGTCTGTCTGAGACGACATGGTCAACAGACCACAATGCTTTGCCAGAGATGGTCTGTACCTGTCACCCCTGGGATTCCGGATAGTGGCTTAGGCTCTTGCCATCCCTATAGTGACTTTTTTAGGCAAGTTTCAAATGACAAATTCACCACCGTAACAGGAACAGGCAAGCAAAAACTGAGGGTAATGCTACTCAGTGCTAGAAGTCTAAATCTCAAAATGCATTCACTCAAGGCATTCCTTAAAATGGAGAACATCGATATCTGTACAGTGACTGAGACCTGGTTCAAGGCTCTAGAGAGCACCCCTGCATTACCAGGCTATAACTCATACCACACTTTTCGGCCATCTAATCTGGACCAGAAAACCAAAGGCGGAGGTGTGTCCATATTCATTAAGGATATCCACACCTCCAGGCTATTTGCGCAACATAATTCATCCGAGGTTATCCAAGTGCAACTAACTCTGGGCAAAACTGCAATCCAAATTGTAGCTTGCTACAGATCCCCCACCATGCCCCAGGATTCCCACTCCTCTTTTCTTGATATACTGGAAAATATTAGGGTTCAACCAAACACCCTAATAATGGGTGATTTCACCTACCCCACCATTAACTGGGAAAACTACTCATGTACCAACTCCTTCGCTCAACGCTTTCTGGAATTCATAAATTCCAATGCCCTGGATCAACTTATCCACACCCCAACCAGGGGCAACAATATCCTAGACCTAGTCATTACCAGCATAAGTGACCGGTGTTCCACACCTGAAGTCAACTCCTCATTGGTCAGCTCCAACCATAAGTTAATCACCTTAGATATCTGCATTCCGCCCCCCACCCACCATTAAGGAAACCATAGTAAAAAATTTCTCCAAAGCCAACTTCATGCTTCTTAAGACAGAAGTGGTGAACTTCATGACACCCATGCAGATGGACAATGCAGTTATGATTGCTGAATCCTACACAAATGCACTCTATAAGCACTTACACGAGTGCATGGATCGTGCTATCCCAATCAGAGCCAAGGCGCTATCCTCCAAAAAAAGGAAGCCAATTTGGTGGTCCCCTGCCATAAAAAACTCTACAACAGAAGGAAGAAACTGTTGCAGAAGACAGTAAAAGCCCATGAGTGGAGGAGCTCCCTGGTTAGCCTCAGTAAAAGCGTATTGGATGACTGAAGCATGGAGAGTTGAAGTGTGGAGTTTGTTTGTAAAGATAGAGAAAAGTAAGGGACCAAGTATAGAGCCTTGGGGAACACCTATTGCAACTGGTAATAGAGGAGAGAGTTCTTGCATCCATTGTACTGCTTGTTGTCTATTTGTTAAGTAACTCTGAAACCGGTAAGGGTGGGTTTACTAAGATTTAGTTCAGAGAGGGATATAATGAGTTTTCATGGTTAACCATGTCGAAAGCCTTGGAGACTTCAAGAAAGACAGCAGAGACCTAGTTGCCATTATTTCTGTGAGTGTTAATTGTGTAGTTGAATGTCATAAGGGCTGTTGTGGTGCTGTGGTGCTGTGGTAAGGTCTAAAGCCATGTTGGGTATTAGTGAGAAGGTTATGGGTGTTAAGGTATTTCATAATTTGTGTGTGTATATGCCATGGTGGTGCAGTGGTAGTGTTATTGCCTCACAGCAAGAGGTTCTCCCATTCGATTCTCAGCTAGAGTGCAGGGAGTGCCTTCTGTGTGGAGTCTGCATGTCCTCCCCGCAGTTGGGTGGGCGTTCAAAAGACATGCTTAAATGGGCGTGCCTTCGTGGAAGGTTGAACGTCGAGCTGGCACCTCAGCGTTCATGAAAATCTACTGCCAATCATTAGCAGACCGGAGTTCCGCTGTGGCAACCCCTAACCGGGAAAAGACAACAACAACACACTTCTCCAGTATTTTTGACAGAGGAGAGAGTATGGCTATGGGGAGATAGTTTGTTAGCTCTTTGGGGTTACCACCTTTATGGAGTGGAATGACATGAGACACTTTCCAGATTTCTGGGACTGGGTTTTCAGATATGGAATGGTTGATGAGGATAGATATTGGGTATGCTATGGCATTGCCAGCTAGTTTTAGAAATTCAACAGGGAGTTTGTCAGCAGCTAAAGTGGTAGGTTTTAATTTCCTGAGAAGGCTTCTGATTATGTCCATAGGAATGGGGCGGAAGTTAAAGCTGTTATTATTAGTATGGAGTTCAGATGGTAGGTTTGAGGATGAATAGTTCTGAGAGTTTGCAAGTGTGAGGATTAATTCAGTGAAGAATTTGTTAAATAGGGAGGAAATATTAATTGTAGTATCTGTTAGGGTTGAATGGGGAGTTTTTGATTTTCCAGGCTGGAGAATATTGTTAATTGCTGACCAAACTTTTTTGGTTTTGTTTTGATATCTAGATTGGATATTGTAGAAGTAACTAGTTTTGTCTGGTTTGACACATTCCTTTGCTTTGTTACGGAGTTCAAGGAAAACCTGCCTGTCTATAGGTGCCCCAGTTTTGTGCCAAAGGACCCAGGCTTTATCTCTGGATTTTAGCAGAGCTCTAGTGTCTTTGCTCATCCAAGGGGCATGATTAGATTTGGTTCTGATGGTTCGAGGGGGAGCCAGGGAATCTAGGATGTGTAGGAAGGTAGAGTTGAAGTATTGTACTGCTTCATCTAGTTTTAGGTATTTGAGAAGAGACAAGTTACAGGCTTTGAGCGTATTAATAAAGCTTGTTGTATTAAACTTTTTTTTGCTTCTTATTGTTTGGTAGTTAGTGGGCTTTACCTGATATGTACAATATCTAATTACAAACATGGGTAGGTGGTCACTCAGGCTGTCAGAGAAACAGCCTGATTGGCTTATAAGGGTTGGTCTGTTTGTGAGAATCCAGTCAAGTACTGACTGTCTGTTTGTTGACTTGTCAATTCTAGTAGGAGACTGGATGACCTGGGAAAAATCCATGTAGGTTGGTGAAGTTGGTGGGAAAAATGGAGTTTCAGGCTAGCCAGTCAATGTTAAAGTCCCCCAAGATGATGGTTTCAGGTTGGAGGATATCAGATGCCCTATAGAGTAGGGTCTCCAGTGTAGTTATGTTATTGTCAGGTGGTATGTAGCAACTGATTATGGCTATACTTTTTTTAGAGATGATTTTTAATTTTGCAAGCAAAATTTCTGCATTGGCTAATGGTGGTGTGCTTATATCCAGGTTATCCACATTTAATTGATTTTTAAACATCAGGGCTACACCACTTCTCTTTTTAGTTATCCGATCTTTACATAGGATATTATAGCCTGGGGCAAGAATTTCGATGTTGGTGATATCAGGTTTTAGCCAAGTTTCAGTTAGAAATAAGAGGTCAGGGGAGTATAGGGACAGAGTAGCATGTAGCTCATGGACTTTTTTTGGTAATGCTTCTGATGTTCATATTAAGTATCATTAGGTCGTTAGCCTGTCTAGGAATATTGAGTATATCTTGACGAGTGGATGGGAGATCATAGTTTCACCCCAGGGATCACTTCTGTGTCACTACTAGAAAGAGGCACAGTAAACTAACCTAAAAAGGGCACATTTAAACCCATTTTTATGGGGTGGCGAAAGCCAAACACACTCTGGCTAGGCTGATAAATGCCCTAGGGCATATAGCCTAGTATCAACCTATGAACCTATTAGGAGAGTGATTTTTTTTACATATGTGGGAGTTTTTATCAGTTGGGCCAGAGTTAGGGTGAATGTCTCCACTGATTGATAGTCTGGCTGCAATATTAGTTTTAGTTTTGATGAGGTTATTTATGTACTTGTCATATTTGGTAGATAGATTGTTGGTATGATGAGAGGGAAGGATTGGTCTGAGGGTGTGGAGAAAGATATACTTGTAGGTTAGTTGTGGTACTGGTGGGGGAGAGAGGTGTAGATAGTGTGGAGTAAGTGGTAGAGGTGGCATGGTGAGGTAATGCTTGAAATAGAATGTTGTGGTAGGAGGTAGTATGTGCTAGTAATAAGAGTACTGCTAGTAGTACTGACTGTGTGTAAGTACATAGGTGGGGCATTTTAAGAAGGGAGGTAGGTGTAGTAGATAAGCGATCTAAATGTGCTTAAAGAGATCTTGGCTTGGTTAAGAAATTTGTTAGTAAAGGTGTTATGGCAGAAATGCTTTAGGTTGTATTAGTGTGGTTAAAGTGCAGCTGGAAAGAATGGAGGAAAGGATGGTGTAATAGCAAGGCCTGTATACTACAGCATCCATCTTGTGGTAGAAAGTGCTTACCTGGTCTCCATGAGTTGAGAGCCACTCCAGGGAGCTGAAAGTGTAATCATTTATTGGCCAGAGGCCATGGGAGCTAATTTCCCATTTTTCTGTCTGCTATAAATTTGACTGTTCACCACTCAGTGGTGGTTACCAGTACCCTGTATTGTAGCAAACCTATAAAGCTAGTACTTAGGACTTTAACCCATAACACAGAAAGACTTTGCATGGAGCTAACCTTAGGGTACCTAGTTAGAACATCAAACAGCACGAAAATTATAGCACTATCTAACATCTAGCCTACATCCTAGACACCACTCAGGTGTCCCCATAATACTAAACCCTAAACCATTATAGCCCAACCCTAAAACAGGTCCTGACAACATGGATTTGCAATTTCCTAATGTCTCTGTGGTGAACTTGTTAGATATGGGCATCCTGATACAATTTAGCAGTTGTCTCATGTACTCAGACAACCTTTTAATTCTTAAAGAAACTGACATAGTATGTGAGTAATGTACATACATAACTGACTCGGAGGCAAAATCTCACTTACAAACAAGGTTGCCAAGAATACACACACATTACGTCCTTCACACGTACCACTCACCAGACAGACATATTTATTTTATTCTGAGGAACTTAACAGAAACCTCAGCAGACCTCAAAGACCTCCTAAGCCATCAAACTGTAGCACCTATCCTCTCCAACCACTAAAGCAAACACCAAAAGCAGCACCTAACACCACACATAAGCCTACACCAAATGAATTCCCCAAGAACAATGCCCATAAGACAAGCAGACACTTTACCTCGTACTCTTTGTCATAGGGGATTCTATTGTATGACACAAAGATAGTCCTCTCACCAGGCAGGACAGGGAGAAAATAATGGTTAGTTGCCTATCTGGAGCAGGATCCGCAGTATCAGGCATGTACTCAAGTCATTGCACCACAGGTACCAATATGATTAAATTATAGTCTATGTGGGTGTAAATGAACTGAGGCATACCCCACTGGACTATATGAAAAAATACATTATGGATCTCTCTGTATATGTGTCACAGATAATTAAGTGCCTTGTATTGAGGAGCATTCTACCTTCATGAAGGATGATGACACAGTATGAACAGAATATCATTGATTTTAATAACTGACTTAGTTTCTGGTGTCACTCTAGGGGAATCCATGATCTGTCAACATGGAAACATGGAAACACATGGCAAACAGACCACTTTGCTTTGCCAAGGATGGTCTGCACCTGTCGCCCTGGGCTTTTGGATATTGGCTATAATTTTATCCATTCTTTCAGGGCCTTTTTTAGACAATGTCAAAATGAAAAAAAAAAAAAAAAAAACTACCAACATAGCAAAAAAAAAATCAAAGCAACCTTAAGGTTTTACTGCTGAATGCTAGGAGCCTAAATAAGAAACTTCACAGCCTACAAACTCTCCTCATTCTGGAGAATGTAGATGTCTGTGCTACTACTGAGATTTGGTTTAAAGCCATGGAAACTATTCCCGCAATGTAAAGTTACAGTGCCTTCCACACATTGAGCCCAATAGCAGCACAGAGAGGGGCTAAAGGTGGAGGTATCTCAATCTATGTTAGCAGCAATACAGCTCTACGTTGGTTAAACAGGAAGATGCTCAGGATTGCATCTACATCCAAGTCTTCACAGACAGGGTTCTTTACAATGTCTTGGCCAAGTACAGGTCACCCTGTATGACTGATGAAACTCACAACTCTTACTTAAACCTACTACAGGCACTCACCATCCAACCACTCTATTTATGGGAGACTTTAATTACTCATCTATAGACTGTGAAATATACACTGCCTAAACTCACAGGCACAACATTTCCTGTACTTTATCAACACAAACACCCTGGACCAGATAGTACAGTCTCCAACCAGAGGCTCAAACATACTGGATCCAAGACTCACCAACATGGGAGAGCATTGCAGAGCCCCCCCCCCCCATGCCACATCCTCATTGGTGAAGTTGGATCAGAAAGCTGTCACTCTGTAAATAAAAAAATCAACCCAGAAAACCCAACTAAATACATAACAGTTTGGAACTGTTCAAAAGAAAACTACATCCTATTACTTGACAGTTTGTCAAAATTCATGGTTCCCCCAAACCCCGAGAACACAGCTACCTATGTAAAATTATTTACCTAATCCCTGTAAAAACATGTAAGTGACTGTATTGAGGCTGCTGTACTTACCATAAGTAAGCCCAGATCTAACACCAAAAACAAACCACACTAACAGGCTATATAACCAAAGTAAAAAAGTCATAGCCAAAATAAAAAAAACAGCAACTCTTGTAGAGACAAGAGCTCTCTGATTCGACTAAACAAGAAACTAAGAGGTCTAACAAAGTCCTAAAAGGCCATTTACATGGTCTGGATAGCCTCCTAGGCTAAGGACAATCACAAGGCCTTCTTCAGCTGTTTTGTTGTTGTTTGTCTTTCGGCTTTTCCCGGTTAGGGGTCGCCACAGCAGAACTCCGGTCCACTAATGATTGGCAGTAGATTTTCACAAACGCCGAGGTGCCAGCTCCACATTCAGCCTTCAACAAAGGCATGCCCATTTATGCATGTCTTTCAAACGCCCACCCAACCACGGGGAGGACATGCAGACTCCACACAGAAGGCACTCCCCGCACTCTAGCCGAGAATCGAAAGGGAGAACCTCTTGCTGTGAGGTAACAACGCTACCGCTGCACCACTGCAGATGATAGATGTCAGGAAAATGAAAGGTAATACTCAGCAATGTGCAGAAATGGAAGTAAATGTCACAACCTTCACTGACCAGGGTGACATTGCAAATCTACTGGCTGATAAATTTAGCATTAACTTCACCCCCACTCCCCCTGAGAAATTCCTTCTAGCATATACCCCCCTAAGTATCAACAGGTACCTGGTCCTGGTGATGCTTGCTAAGGCCAAAAACACTGCTTTAATGGGCCCTGACAATATTCCCAGTTGCCTCTTTTTTAGTTTCTCCAAGTCTTTGGGGTTTCTATTACCATGACTGGAATGGACCCCAGTAATTTTGTTTCAGTCTTTGATGTCAGCCAGAAATGCTCTTCGCAGCACCCGCAATTTGCCCAGTAATGACTACTTTTACAATTTGTATGGAGTTACATGTACTGTTAACATATCTAAATACAATTGCAGATTCTTTTTTATAAGGCCCATTGCTCCTACTACTATTGGAACTCTCTGGGTATCTTTCTTCTACATTGCTCTTCTTTCTGCCTGCAAATCCTGATATTTTATGAATTTGTGTCTTTCTGTATGCAAGACACTGTAGTGACTGGGTGTGGCGATTTCATTGATCAATGCTACTTTTGTCTTCTTTTCATGGAACACTATATCTGTTTTTCTAGCATCTTTTTTTTGAACTGTTGGTAATGGATGACCTCATGTGATGTAGACATCATCATTTTCTATGATGCTTTGTGGCTCATGTTTCCAGTGTTTTTCAGACACTTCAATAGTATAGTGTTTGCACAATCCCCAGTGCAACAGTCTTGTCACATTATTATGCCTTTCAGTATACAGTTCTTCTGCCATTAGCAGGGGAGCCATCAGGATTTTTTGCAGGGAAGTGCAAACCCAGACCCCCCCCCACTCACTCCCCCCACACAGCCATTCTAGTATCCCATTACTTGTCGGGTCTATATTAAATTATTGAACTGAATTATTATTATTATTAGAATAAAATTATTAGAATAGAATTATAGAATAGAATTATTAAATGTCGACTGGCCGGATTATCGCAAGTGCCATTTATTAAGTTCTGGTTTGTGGGACTGAGGTGCAGTGAAGATCGGGAATTTTGCCCTTTCCTCACTGTAGTCTGATCTCGGAGTTGGCATATATAATTAGCGGGGGGTATAGGGGACGCAGCCCCCCACAAAACCAAGTAATGTGAACGGCACTTTTGATATTTCGGCCGTTCGACATTCGTGCTGTTTGATAATTTAATATAGACCCTACTTGTCTATATCTCTGAAGTTGTCATAAATACTGTTCAAAACTCTCAGTGTGCATACTGTTTTATGCTTTACTTCTACAATTATTACAGATATTTGGATTTAAATTTACAATTTTTATTTAAAATTTTATAGCACAAACACTGAGAGATTTGTTAAAAAAAAGCAATAGTTTTACAATGAAAACAGACTTGGCATTAAAACTTCCCTACCTTTGAAACTTGCATTCGGTGAAACAGCATTGAAACCCGCATCCAAAGAAAATGCATCTGGCCAGTAGGGGGTTAAGTTTACCTTTGGGTTGTTTTCAAATCATATGCCCCTTGCGCACATGTTTAGGACCATGCAAAAGTTTTTTGATTCACCTTCCTGATTGTATTAATTATAATATATAATAATTGAATTATATCCCTTGTATAATATAGCACCACTTGTTAAGAGTATGTTTTAAATGTATATTTTTCCAGTAAGCAATGAAACAAAATGTTGTTGTTTGTCTTTCGGCTTTTTCCCAGTAAGGGGTTGCCACAGTGGAACTCCGGTCCTCTAATGATTGGCAGTAGATTTTTACGAAATGCCGAGGTGCCAGCTCGACACCCAACCTTCAGCTAAGGCACGCCCATTTACGCACGCATGTCTTTCGAACGCTACCCAACCAGTAATGAAACAAAATGTATGAACCAATAATGACAAACTGCCCTATTCAGAACGCTTCAACCATAAAAAGCCACTCAAACTTCTATCATTACAATCCACCAAAATGAGTTAATATGCACAATCTCTGCAGAAGTAAAAGTCATCAGAATAATTCCACATTAAAGAGATCTGAAACTAATGAAGAGGTTGTTACTAGAAAACAACTTTATATTTCAGTGTTTTATCTACAAATTCAGTGCCTGCTGCCCTTGAAGAATAAATTGCCTGTGTTACAAAAATAATAAACTGGTATATTGCAATAGGGAATGGGTGGCAAGCTGAAAAACAGGCTCATAGTTACTAGGTTTCTCATCCAAAGGAGGACATACTCAGGACTGCAACAGCCCACCCCTTTAAAATACAATTTTACATGGTATGGGA
The DNA here is from genome assembly GCF_019279795.1 of Protopterus annectens. Lineage (NCBI taxonomy): Eukaryota > Metazoa > Chordata > Ceratodontiformes > Protopteridae > Protopterus > Protopterus annectens. Next base: position 346,063,171 of record NC_056738.1, on the reverse strand, counting down.
GTAGAACCTACAGCCCTCTGCATTAAGACACAAGTCTGCTACCTGTTGTGCTACTAACACTGCTTTAAAAATCTATACCACAATAGTGATACCATTTGCTAAACAAAACAGTTGCACATTTTAGGCAGACCTAGCATGAGCAGCAGTAAACTTCTCTTCCCTTGAAGCTCACAATTCCTTTAAAATGCACTTGAAAATAAATTCCACCTGCTAACTCTAACTAGGGCATTTCACTCTTTCTCATACACAAACAACTCAACCTCTTAGTGCAAGAAATCTGGACAAAGCCTAAAATAAATGTGGACAGATTATAAATATTGCACTCATGAACTTAGAAAATTGCTAGAATAACAGGGTTTGTGTTACTATGCATTTTTCTAAAGCATATGATGTCTAGAACTCAAATGTCTGTCATTATTTAGCAACTTAAATCCTTTTTAGGAGGAATATGGGGCAAAAATCTGGACATTCTGCAAAATCCCGGACAGCTGATGGGCATGCTACCTGTTGGGGACAAAGGCCCAAAACTAGGGACACATTTAGAAAGTTGCTAGAATAACAGGATTTGTGTTAGAATGCATTTTCTGAAGGATATGAAGTCTGAAACTCAAATGCATGTCATTATTTAGTAACTTTAATCCTTAGCTCATAATAGTGATTTGTCAAAAAACAAAACCAGAATTTTTATGAGGAAGAGACCACAAATATAAGGCAAAAATCTGGAAATTCTGTGAAAATCTGAACAATTGAGAGGTATGGACACACATATATCCCCCTACTTCCTTAGAAAGTGGATAGAACAACACGTTTTGCATTAGTACACATTTTCTGAAGGAGATGAGGTCTAAAGCTCAGATGTCTGCCATTATTTTCTGACTTCAGTCCTCAATGATTTGTCAGAAAAACACAGTTTTATGAGAAACAAACCAAACATATGAGGCAAAAATCTGGATAATTGTGAGGTATTAACCCCCCTTACACACACTCCTACCTTACTTACACACAAACACACACACACACAGCCCCCTACCTCCCTCTTATACACACACACATAAACAGCTGGAAAAAGGTCATTTGGGCTTGTTCAATTGTCTTGAAATGTTATTTTGGTTCTGAAAGAAATCAGATTTGATGAGGGCAGATGCATACAAATCCTAAATTTGATCAGGTGGGCAAGGATGAATTTAAGATAGCCACAGAGAAATGGAGACCATAGTGATTTGGAGGTAGATAGAGCTATATTCATAATCTTTTCCCAGGATGTACATCAGGGATCGCTACTTCCCTACCTACCATATGTTATACAGCTATTCTTCCTGTTTCCTGTTTATAAAAACCTGCGCCAGTGCCCTTCTAGGATCTGGCATCTTACTAACAGGTTCATAGTTATATACTAAGCTAACGATCACCAGGGTCTTTATAAGCCTAGCTGTGCAATCCAACACAGTTGTGCCCCTATGTAACATGGATGTTTATTAGGAGGGGTGTGCTAGTTAGTAAGTTTCTAGGGGTTATGTGTGTGTGTGTGTGTGTGGGGGGGGGGGGTTGGTTTAAGGATTACTGTCTGCCTGTATCAGATACAATGGGGCCAAACCCAAGGTGAAATTCTAATTTCCCATCCAGTGGTCAGGTTTAGACTTAAACAGGGTAAGGGATGGGCTCTGCATCACATGGATGGGGATCATTTCCTCCATCCTTGTGGCCTTTTAGAACAAAAAGGTAATAACTGCACATCAGATGTTGCAGTGGCTTCTTTATAATCATCTAATTTTATCTCTATGACTACTGCTAATTGCACTGCTCAGCTTTGAACTCTTTAGTCTCCGGGTAATTAATAGTAATGATTTTGCCAGAAGGCTGACAGTTTGTGATGGGTCTGTCTCATTGTATTGCTCCAGGGATTCTGCTGCCCATTCCCCATTCTCATTCCAGTTCCATCTGGTGGAAAAATTCTGTTTTTGTTTTTTGACAAATCACTGGGATGAGCTAAAGATTAAAGTTACTAAATAATGGCATGCATTTGACAAGTATCCACCCACTGTCAGCTTCTGTAATTATCTTCATACCTTGAAATGATGTCTTGCACAGCCTTTTCTAGTTATTAGCTTTAAATATTAAAGAAATCTGAATAATAATTTATCTATAAATTACAGAATTAAAATCTTACAGAAGAATGAATATCCACTAAGCCCAGAAAACAAGTTCCATCTACAAAACGCTCTCAAAATTGTTCAAATGAAGTTACATCACTTCAAAAATACACTGCTTAAAATGTATTCTCTTGCATAGTTTTTGTATGCGATATTCCGAGTCAAGCAAGTCCAGCACTGAATTCATTATCATCAAATATTAAAACGTACTACAACATTCATCAGAATTCCAGAAACTACAACACCATCTTTTTCATTCTTATTTTCTACAGTCCAATAACAGTGAGTGAAATGTGTCCACTCTTTAACCTGTATTATACCTTGACCTTTATTTACCTTGATTATAGCAAGCTCAGATGCTCATAAGCCTAGTACTCATTGTACATCGATATCTGTGCAGTAACTGAGACCTGGTTCAAGGCTCCAGAGAGCACCCCTGCAATACCAGGCTACAATTCTTACTACACTTTTTGGCCACAAAACAGAACCGAAACACTAAAGGTGGAGGAGTGTCCATATTCACCAAGGATATTCACACCTCCAGGCTAGTTGCCCAACACAATGCATCTGAAATTCTTCAGGTGCAACTAACACTAGGTAAGACTGCAATCCAAATTGTAGCTTGCTACAGATCCCCATCCATGCCCCAAGATTCTCACTACACCTTTCTAAACATACTGGAAAATATTAAGATACAATCAAACACCCTAATACTGGGTGATTTCAACTACCCTGCCATTAATTGGGAAAACTACTCAGGTACCAACTCCTTTTCCCAACGGTTCTTGGAATTCATAAATTCAGGTACCAACTCCTTTTCCCAACGGTTCTTGGAATTCATAAATTCCAATGCCCTGGATCAACTAATCAATTTTTCCACCAGGGGCTCCAATATCCTAGACCTGGTCATTACCAACATGGGAGATAGATGCTCCACCCAGCTGCCAACGATAGAAATAAGCAAACACTAGAATACGCTGAAACACACCCTTTTAATAGCAAAGCTTTCAGGTACAAATCCTTTATCAAAACTCATACAGGTTACAAATAAAATCAAACATTTAAATAGAAGCCAATAAAGCACATGACCAGCAGCCAAAGATCATGTGATGAAAATTTGTGTTTAAAAAAAAATATATACATAAACTTTAAAATACAATTATTTCAATACTGAATGTTGTAATTTCACTAAAATAGGCTTTAGTGTAACAGTAACATTCAAGCCAGGCATCTTGTCAGCTAAAAGTCTTAAAATCCATTCAAATTCTTTTAAATCTAATAAATTGTTAAGGTCACCCCCCCTCATGGATACACACACTCTATCAATGACACGAAATCTAAACTTGTGTTGATTGCCACATAAGGATATATGCCTATATAAGGCATTCCTATCATTCCCTCTCCGTATCTCAGACTTATGCTCAATGATACGGTCCTTTAATCTTCTTGTGGTCTTACCTACATAAAAACAATGGCAAGACATGCACGTAGCCAAATATATCACATTAGTTGAAGTGCATGTCGCCATGAGGTTAAACTTATAAATAATCCCACTTACCGGATGCTTAAAGTCTAAGCTATTTTCTTTATCTATTATATCAGGGCAGCAACTACAGTTGAGACATTTTAAAGTTCCATATGTATTAGTATTATTCACTTCAGTTGAATTTTTAAAATCCTTGTAACCAAGCTTACATTTAAAATTTGCCATGCTCTTATAAGAGAAAAATGGTCTATCACCAATAATGGATTTCATTTCACTGGATGCCAATAAAACAACCCAATTTTTCTTTATAATATTTCTTACAAACCTAGTCATACAACTAAAAGTTGTAACATATCTTAGAATATCACCATTTCCATGTGCTACAATATTTTCATTCTGGTGTTCATCCATAAGAAATAAAGGTTTTAAACCTAAATGTCTATTACTTATAGTATCCATTTTAGCTGTTTCTAATATGCTGTCTGGATATCCACTATTTCTAAACTCATTAATGGTTTCATCCAGCTGCGACATGAAAAGACTATCATTCATGTTAAGTCTACATATTCTATTAAGTTGTGATTTAACTATACCACTAAATACATGTGATGCATGCATGCTAGTATAGTGGACGTACCTGCATGCATTTACCACTTTTTTATGTACTATAGTGTACATTACATCGTCCTGGATCCCTATTTTAAGGTCTAAAAAATTAATGAACACATCAGAAAATTCGATTTTAAACTTTAGGAAAGTGGTGGATTCATTCAAGAAGTGTACAAACTGTAACAAACCATCCACATCACCTTTCCATATGAGGAAACAATCGTCCACAAAACGCTGATAAAATAATATATTATTAACATATGGACTAGTGTCATTTATGACAAACTTCTTTTCCCATATGAAAAGTACAAAGTTTGCATACATATTAGCTATGGGCGTACCCATAGCTACGCCAGTATTTTGCATATAAAACTGACTATCAAATAAAAAGATATTATTATTCAAAACTAGGTTTAATAATAAACATAACGTTTCAATGTCCCTTGTTGCAAACATAGAAGAGTTGTTTAATAACTCACAAATTGATTCTATCCCAAACTCATTAGGTATAACTTCTCCAAAATGTATCTATTTCTTCTTTTTTTGGTGGTCTTTCAATTCCTTTTATCTTATTTCCCAATTCTCTATAAAACTTTTTGGGATCATCAATAAATTGCTCATTTTGTACTTTTCCTTCATATTTATTTTTGTATCTTCTAAGTCTTTCCATCTGTGCTGAAATTTTTAGTTTGTTATTTGCAATAGTGCATGATAGATCCTGATCTGTTCTAATACTGTGCATTGTGGTAGAACTTTATCAATTATTAATTTAGCTGCACAGTAATATATCCTGTTTACTTCTGTTTTATCCCATGGGTCTCTATGGACAGTCCTCATTATTGTGTTCATTTGTTTTATCAGACTTCTGACTTTTTGGGTTTTATTAACCTTCTGCAGTCTATTTCTTTAATTGATCTTGATATATCTGTCTATGTCTATTAAATTAAGCAACTCTTTTCTTAGCTCATTTTCTTCCAAACTAAGGGCACATCCCCTTGTTTTCCAGTTTCTGCAGGCATTCTATAGAAGATTCTATAGCACCTTCCTGTGGCACATTCTCTTCAACTTCATCCTGTGCCATCTGTTGCTCTTTCATATGGGAACTCACTGGCCTATCACTCCTCAACATTGACTGCATCAGAGTTTCCCCAGCTTCATGTTCCTTCCCTTGCTGTCTAGCTTCAAGTGAATGTTTAAACTGGTTTCCTGTGGAAGGCTTCAAATTATCTTCATATGGCACCTGACCATTTGCTTCCTATTCCACTGATTTCCCCTTAATTTGGATATCTTTTACTCTAGCCTGTTGTGATGCTTTCTGAATTAGATTTTCTACACTGAATCCTTCATTTTGCAGGTACTCCATGACCTCAGTTTCTATTTCTTTAACTTCTCCATTACTAATATCCTTTCCTACTTTTCCTCTTTGTTTTCTTATTTTTTGTATTGTAAAGTTGTCCATGTCTGGATTATTTTGCCTGTATTTCTTTTCAAATATTTTTGGTGGTGCTCTTTTTCTATTGGTTAGCTTTGCTTTCTCCTTTGCATAAATATTACACCATATTAAATCTCTTTTTCTTTCCCATGTCCATAGTTCTTTTTCACATGTTTCCTGATCTTCCTGTTTCTCCCTGCTTTGGGGACTCACTCCATCCTGCTGTAATATAACCTGTGTTAGACCTTCTACAGCAAATCCTTCACTTTGCAGGCACTCCATAACTTCAACTTCTATTTTTTTTTTAATTCTGCTTTACTAATCTTCTTTTCTATGTTCCATCTTTGTGATGTTATTTTTTTTATTGTGAAATTTTCCATATCTGGATGCTTTTGCCTGTATTTCTCTTTGAATATCTTTGGGGCTGCCTTCTTCACATTGGTTAATTTGCCTCCTGTATAGCTTAAAACATGATATAGCAGGACCACTTGAAGCACTCTTCCACTACAGCCTCAAAACAGGTTACATGCCAGGTGAATGGGGGGAATCAACGGTCATCCCTCTTCATAAGGGTGGCCCATCAGCTGACTTTGGGAACTACAGAGCCATCAGGCCTTTCGGAACTACAGAGCCATCAGGCTGACAAGTCTAATATGCAAAGGCATGGAATAAATTATCATGCAAATGATCAACATGGACATTGACAACCTACAGACACTGCAGCCATCACAGTTTTTCTTTGTTAAGGGAAGGCTTTACCCTCATATTCTGGTAGACTTCTTTGTGGGGGTCTCCAATGCAATGGATGAGGATAAAACAGTGCATACTGAGTATCCTGACCTTGCCAAGGCATTCAATACAATACCCCACTCAGGTATTGTTGACAAACTTTCAAAATTAGGCACAAATCCATACATAACTCGCTGGATTGTCAGTTGGCTTGTCATCTGGCTCACGGATATCACCCAAGAAGTCAGGATTGGTGAGACCACCTCCACCAAGGGCCGGACACCAGCAGAGTACCCCAGGGCTCTGTGTTGGGACTGCTCCTCTTTGCATCTATTTCTTTGAAGTCAAGGCTAATGTCAAAGGTCTCTGGCTCACCAAGTGAGCAGATGACTATAAATTGGGAGTTATCATAGGCTCTCAGCAAAACACCAACATCCTACAAAAGGGTCTAACACAAACAAATGACTTGTGCGAAAGCCATGGATTAAAACTCAGTGCAAAGAAATGCATTATATCACCCTTTGAAAAATCGTCCTCCCAAGCTAATTACAGTAAGACACCTCTGAGAGGAGAGTTGACCTGATAGTTAGGGATCTAGAAAGATATGTAGACAGTAATCTGGCATTCGACCAACATGCAACCAAGCATATCTCGCAACCGCTTAGTGCAACACATCTGGACAAAGACTGACAGAATAGGGGCAAAAAGCCCAAAAACAGGGACACATTTTAAATATTGCTCTTATAAACTTAGAAAGTTGCTTACCTAACAGGGTTTGTGTTAGCATACATTTTCTGAAGGCTTTGAAGTCTGAAACTCAAATGTATGTCATTATTTATTGAGTTCAGTCCTCAGATCATCCAAGTGATTTGCTAAAAAACCAGAAATTTTATGTGGAATACATCAAAAATATGAGGGAAAAATTAGGACATGCTGCAAAAATCTGGACAGTTGAGAGGTATGAATGAAGATACTAAGAAAATTGTTCTATGTCACCCACCTCATAAGCAAGGGTATGGCATCCAGATATAAGGAAGTTATAGTACTACTCTACTCAGCCCTTATCAGATCCATCACTGAGTACAATTCCCCCTTTGTCATATACCTAACCAGGCTCTTGCAACAGTTGGAAATCCCTCAAACATTCCTTCCTCACTAGGAGAATCCGTGGTATGAATACCCTGTCCTACAGAGACTGCCTTAAGGCCCTATCTCTGTACTCAGTCTCCTAGAGGTTACTGAGATGCGATCTATGCCTGGCATATAAGATATCCTCATATCCAGCTCTGATGGATCTCTTGTGCATCTGCAAGTGAAACATCACCTGAAATAGTAGATCCCAGGGCATGAACTTTGTCTGCAACATAAACAGAACATCTTTGAGGGACTAATATGTGTCTCAAAGGATCCTTGTGGTATGGAATAACCTCCCCATTTATGTAAAGCAGAATTCATCCCTAATCCATATCCAAGACAGAGCTTGATCATTAGATGGGAAATAACAAATTCACCACAGGTCTGGCTGTCATGGTCAGAGGTCAACTCTAAAAAAATTAACCCCCAGCTAACCTATCTCCCCCCCAGATACTAACTTACGTACCCCACCATGTAGGTGTCCAAGAACTCAGGGACAAAACTGGGGTGGGTTGCATGGCTAGACTTGTAAAGAACCTGGTGATGCATAGCCTAGTATAAATCTGTGAACTTACTATGAATAGTGCATTCCACTGCTTTTTTTTAATAGGGCATAAGATGACAATGGGTCTTAAACTGCCCATGGCTTCTGCCTTTCCAGCTTTGAATAGATTGGTGCTATTTATGTCCATGGTTTGATTCTCTAGTTTTTAAATGGATGTATTAACCAGAGTCCTGACTGTTTTTTAGCTGTACCCATTAGATAGAGAAATGGGGGGGGGGGGGTCATCAAATGGTGGTAAAGCACAAGGTTTGGTCTTTGTACGAAAATACACATTTCCTTTTCACCGACCACCTTAAATACAAACTCAATAACTGATAAGGGCTCATGTTTAGTAAAGTTCTGCACCATATAAGAGGTGGTGACAGCTGAAGAAATATTTATTTTTGTTTGTTTACTAGTGCATTTACCTCTTCGGACCATTTATAGCCACAGCCCAGGTGAATAAAATCACATAAGAAGTTAGCAAAGTGTATTTACAAATGCAGCAATATGATAAAGCATTTTGAACATAAGATATGGAAAAATATTTTACAATTACATACCATATAAGGAAATCGTTTAGCATTATTAGGAGAGTTTGAAGGCTGGCAGTAAAGTTTGTGGACATCACAATTGATGGGGTAATTAAATATATATTAAAGGAGTATTTTAGGGACATTGTTATACTGTTGCTTATAGAGGAATAGAGCACATATACAATATGGGACAGTAAGTGCTGACTAAATAGTTTAGACACCTGCAGAGGTGTTGCTCATGAAAGAAGGTTGTGGGACTCGATGGAATTTTTGTTATCTTGTTTCATTTCCAGAATTGCTCAGGGGTCCAGTAGCTGGTTGACTGTGGACGAATAAAATGCTGTTGACCACAAATACAGTATTTAACATAAATGGTGCACATAATTTTGAAATTCATTTATTTGCATTTATTTAATTATTTTTCATGTTCTCCACTCAAGGCCATCAAGGTCATCCTAATTGTAAGATCCGTTTGGTTGTCCAGCTACGTTCAGTGAAGGCCTGTGGGAGAGAAGTTCCAGAAGTGTTAACATGATGGAGTCATATTCTGAGCATCACTGCTGTCTGTCACAGAGCTGGTAATAACCGAGGTTTTAATGGTTTCCATGCATTCTGTAAGAGCTTCACTATTGGTAGGAAAGGCAAGGTCTGGTGAATGGATATTTTTTAACACCTTTATTGAATCATCACTTGTGACAAAGGCAAATTTACATTTATGTAAAAGTAATCAAACTGTATTAACAAGTTCAGATTTACAAACATTGTACTTCACATATATTGCTATATATCATGTAACATAAGCGACATTGCATAAATTATTCAATTCCTGACCTTTTTTAAACAAGAAACATCTTTATTAAAGCATCATTTACAATATAGTCAATCAAACATGTATATAAATGAAAACAAACAAAGGACTGGTATAGTTTTTGTAAGATTTAGAACAGAGTCTGCCATTAAAAAAAAAGGAATAATTAGTAGAGCATATAAAATATTGCATGGTAACTGTAAGAATCAATCAGAGGAGGTTAGAAAGGATTGGGAAGAGAGATTGGATAAGCAATTCACAAAGAAACAATGGGAGGAAATATGTATGTCTCCCAAATATGCAACAACTAGAAGATTTAGGAGGTCTGGTGAATGGATATTGGAATAATAACTAATACAGAAGAAGTCTGATTTTTTTGGATGGGGTTGTTTAATAAGAAACAAGAACTCTTAGAGAATCCATCTTGCAGCTTGACATGAGCTATGGAAAGTGACTTATTTCTATATAAAAGTATTATTCCTGATCATAAACATACTGGATTACTCCTAGACAGGGGTGTAGCAAGTAAATTTCATTTTGTACTTGCAAGCTCTTAGTGCTACCGCCCCTTGGACACCTGACACTTAAAAATGGACACATCTCTGAAAATTCTGCCCCCCCCAGCACTTATTAAATTTAAGTAACATATTCAGCTGTTCCCCTAAAACAATTAAAAATATTGTCTTTAGATTAGCAATATTGTACTTGTTGTTAAAGGCATTCATTTAGACAGTTGTAGACATAATATAACCTGAAAAAAGCCATGTTTATATGATTCTCAAAACAAATGTACTCAGTAGATACAAATAGTATGCCTGGCTACACCCTGCTCCTAGCCCTCGGTTTGACCTTTGTAAGGACAATGAGTTATCATATAAGGGAAAAAGCAACAGACTGAGGATATACTTCCCACTCTATACTCCCCATTCTATACTCCCCACTCTGTACTCCCAGTCTATACTTCCCATACTATACTCCCCACTCTATACTCCTTTGCCGGCAGAGAAATTCAGTGAAGCAGGTTGATAGCCATTTCTCTTTGCATTTCTGGTTATTCAAGCAGCTAGAGAAAAGAATCACTGTATTACTATTTAACCCTAGCATGGTACGTTTTGTTATAAGGCATTTGTGGCTTACAGTATTCAAAGCTCTGAACGTTTCAAGAGACATGGCATGTACATTGTTATGACTGTCAAAAGATCTACACGGAGCTGATAATATAGCAATATTGCCTTTGTGGCCTTTTCTGAATCCATTCTGAAATTTATTAACTGTAGTGTTGTACTCAGCAGATTGGTAGAGAGGGACAGGAACCATCTAGCCAAATATTTCAGTATATGGATCTGTGGCTGTTTCTTTTTTTTTCTATAGAAAACCTCTACCTCTGTGTACAGGATGTACAAAAGGTTTGGAGAAACTGAAGTAGATTTTTTTTATCCTCTTTGTATTACTTCCAGGTTTTACCACTTTTGTGTATTAAATCTTTAAAGTGTATGATCCTATATTTAGACTAGCCAAAAAAGGAGCCAGGTTACTTATGGTTAGGCAGGTGGTGATGAACAGAAGGTAGCATAACTGATTCTGGGAACGGAGGAATAGGGGCAGTCTATCTGATGTTAGAAAGGAAAGAAATTCAAGTCAAAAAGTCCCCATTGCCCTGAGGTGGTCTTAAAGTATCTAGGCACATCCTTGGTTGTAAAAATGGCAGAGTGGCCACTAAATATAAAGTGTCCTTAAAGAGTGGAGCTGCAGAACATACATCCAGTTGCATGTAAGGCATATCCTAACACACTAACTGTTTTTGTGACCACCGGTATCTGCCTTTTGTAGCAGATGGTTGACGATAATGCATAGTTATAGCTCACCAACATATGTTGTTGTGGCACCAAAATGTTTTGTATGCAGTCCAACTTGTACACAATAAGGCCAGAGAAAGAGATTTTTGGTTTCACAATGAATGTTTTAAATCAAGTGTCTGTAACTGCACTTGCATCTGACAGAGAAAAATGACAAACACATTCAGCAAATCTGTTTTGAAGCGTTTTAGTCCTGAAATATGTCAGTTTGAGTGAGACCTTCATCAGTTTCTCAGAAAGGCTTCAGAAGAAAGGATAGTTTGATAATTAAAACCTGATCTTCTGCAAGTATTATGTCACTGAAAGAAAAGCTAATTGGAAAGAATGAAAATCATCTTCTGTACCCTCTGCACCCTTCTCTGTATTCACCTTAATTTACTACTCCTAAACAATGGCACACTGAAGAACAGGTGTCTGGCTATGTAGCACACTGGACTGAACAAATTACCAAATGTATTTTCTTATTAAAAACTTCATACCAAAGGAAAATCTTTAGGTGTCTATGATCACGAAAGATGAGATGCCTCTTAAAGGAACACTATGTGATTCTGAACATGTCTCCTCATTTTGTACAGGTGGTTCTTCCCCATCTTTTGATTCTACCACTGTAAAATTTTGCTACTGCTAGTGAAAGTCATAATTTTGACTATTTTTCATCAAACGTCCTATATGGGTCTCCATTAGTGCCAGCCATCTTCCATCTTGTAACTATCTCACAATGCCGCTTCGAATGTATGAGTGCTGCAATGAACGGCTCTTGTTTTCCCCTATTTTGCTGCTGAAGTACAGGCCTGTTACTGCACCAGTACCGCCCCCTCCAGTCCTTTTTGCCCTAGAAACACCTCTTTAAATTATGTATGCAGCAGAGCCTTCAACTCTTCCTCTTCATGCAGTAAAAACAGGATGAGCAATTGAGGGAACTCTATTTCTCTCAGTTGCCACACGCATCTGTTTTGTTGTGGGATTATAAAGTGCTCCTGTGGAATTTTATTTTATTTTTGTTTAAGGTATGTGGTTACTGTATCTCCATTGCCCTTGCTTATATGCTTCTACTGATAAAAGATTATTGCTATACTCCATAATTTCTTATTTTGCATTTAGTTTTTTAAAGTTCTGTAATCCAATCAATAGTTCAATACGTAACTGCAAGCCATCACATTACAGAACATTAATACTTTAGATACACAGGGCGTCCCACTTTCACTTTACTGCAACAAAGCCTCCCATGAACTTTTGTCATCCTTCCTATAATTAGCAGAATTTGCCATGTTGCAAAGTCAAATGAGTGGTGTCCATTAAAATTTGCATGTGGTCATAGGTGGAAGTGAGGACACACACGTTCCAGTCCTATGTGCCAGTGAGAAAGAAGATTCCCTCACCGAAGTTGTCATGCAGGACACACAGTGTATGTCACTTCTGCCATTCGCATCAGTTAAGTAATACCCATTGTGATACCAATTGCAAGCAATTCACTGGAGGTAGCATTCTGACAGCCAATGGCCCACCATTCATAACCCCCATTTGTGTGCTTTTTGAAGGTGCCACTACCTACTGCAGGAGCAAGAGAAAAAGATAAGGCTGCTTCCTCAATTGTTTATTTGTTCAAATGTTTTAGTTGTCTTCTAATGTGATAGGAGTGGACTCCATTCCTGTGTCAGGATTTGATTAAAGCTTGTGACATTAGTGTTGCTTCAGTCTTTGATATCAGCCACAAGTGCTCTTCTCAGTACCAGCAAGATATCCAGAACTGCCTTTTCCTGCAGTTTTTATGGAGTTGCATGTATCAGTAGCATGTCTAAGTATGCTTGACAATCCTTCATTAATCCTGCTGCTACTACTGCTATTGAACTATTTGGGCAGGTTTATTTTTATCTGCTTGCACATCCTAGTATTTTATGATTTTATTTGTATTGCTGAGAACAGTACAGTTGCTTGCTGTAGTAATTTACATGATTAATGTTACTTTTATCCTTTGTTTTTTTTTCTACAATATCTGCTTTTCATGATTCTTTCTTAGCTGTTGGTATTGGATGATCCCTTGTACTCAGAACTGCCTAATTTTACTGGACTTCTTTGCGGTTCAAGTTTCCAAAGCATGTTAGTAACATATATGTTGTAGTTATTTCCGCAATCCACAATGTAAGGTTGCCTCACATGCATCACAGTTTAGCTTATTCATGTAAAGATAGCCAGTACCCCTTTTCTTAAGGTTATAAGTTAAAGTTTACTGAAAGTTTGTATTTTTTTTATATCTGGTAGTGTAAAAGAGATAACATAAGGTCAGGTGATCATAATTTTCATCACAGTCTCAGCTTTCTTTACATGGGGTCAGGGTGTGTAATCAACTGTCAACTCCTCTCTCAATTCAGTGCTACTCTCTCACCTTCTTTTGACATCATGTCTGATTGTCACAGGCATTCTTGGCTGCACATCCTTGATTACTCTTGTCTTCTTATGGTTTCTTCAAAATTCTCTTCACCAGATCATCTTCTGCTTTCCTGCACCTGTACCCAAACCACCTTAATCTGTTCTCTGTTGTCTTTGATCTTCTCTACACCTAGAGCTAATCTGGCTTCTGCTCTGATGTCCTAATATTTTCATCTGTCCCACATCTCCATCAGTTTTATGTTCCGTACTGTTCTGAATTCACTGCCCAGGTTTCTGTACCATACAGAGGTACTGATTGCACAACTGCTTTGTACACTTTACTTTTAGCTTCTTTAGCATTCTTCTGTCAGACACTACCCATGACACTTTTTGTCACTTTGATGCAGTCCTTCTAATTCTAGCTTTGACCACCTCAGTTTTCAGCTTCTTTTGCTTTTCCTGTTTTGCTCCCATGAGCATTTCCTTGTTTTTCTTTCAGTTTCATTCAGTATGCTTTCTGTATCACATTCTGTAACTCTTTCAGTTGCTGAAGGTCTTGTTCACTGTCTGCTTGCATTGTCTCAACATCTCCATAAAGCAGCTTTATCTGTCCCTCTGACTTGCTTGCAAATCTAATCCATCACCAGTATGAACAGCAGTAAGCTGAGAGACGAACCCTAGTGCACACCCATTTCCACTGAGAACCCTTCAGTGAGTCTGGTCACTCGGTCATTTGGTCCTTGTACATAGCCTTCACTAATCCTACCAGTGCTTCCAGTACTTCAAACCAGCGCAGGACTGCCCAAGTCAACTTTCTTGGGACCTTGTTTTAAGTTTTTTTCAGTGTCTAGGAATGCACAGTTGGACTCTGTCATCCTCTCCAGTTTCTTCTCCTCTGTCTTACTGCAGCCATCAAGTCAGTTGTGCTGCATCATGTTCTGATGGCAAACTGCTCATCCCCCATCTGATTTTGTACTACCATTACTTTAACAGTCACATATACAGCACTTTCTGATCTTCCTGGGGTACAGGTTTGATTGCTTTGACCCTTATTTGTTCACTGTGTCACCTTGAGCAAGTAATTTAACCAGAGACTGCCCCCTTGAAAAGTAATTGCGTGCCCAGTAGGCCTGCCTTCCTGGCTATCAAATGTGTCTTATTATGATGCTCCCCTTCTGTAGGATGTTTTTTGCCATACGTGTGCATAACAGTTGGGATTAGTTTGGGTTTAAAACTGTGTCTTGAAAGCATAATGATGCTGTCATGTGGTCAGATGTAGGAAGGGGAATATTTTGATAATGATACTTGATTGTATTTGCTGTTAGTTGTGTAGAGATGTCATCATATGATGCCAGAAAGAGTCAGTGACACCCATATTATCTGCATTTGTTTGAAAGACAGATATGACTAGTCTACACCTCAATGTGCAGTTGTGCTGAACCTGCCAGTGTTATCTTTATACTGAAATAGAGATCACACATATACATGTGTGACCTCTATTTCAATATAGAAGTCACACATATACATGTTTGGGTCTTTTGAGTTATTTTATGGTCTACTGTTAATCTAACCTCTCAACTTTCCAGATTTTCAAATAATGTCCAGATTTTTGCATCATATTTTTGGTCTGTTTCTGATAAAGTTTGTGGTTTTCTGGAAAGTCATCGAAGACTGAAGTCCCCAAATTCTAACATACATTTTAGTTTCAGACTTCATATCCTTTGGAACATGTATGCTAATGCTAAACCTAGCAACTTTTGAATTATGTAAGCTCAATATTTAAAATATTACCAAGATATGGGCCTTGTTCCCCATTATTTTTAGCTTTATCCTGAATTTGTATACTAAGTGGTTGAGAGGTATGCATCCATGATTGCATTTAACTGCTTTGGGATACCAGTACCATGTGGGTATTACTGTGCAGTGTGAGCACTTACTTCATGTAAGATTTATCACACTGCATTTGATGAAACTGTTGCTATACCTGTGAATATCCTAAGTCATTGTCTCTGACTTAGGATACCATAACTGTGCATCACATCACCCTCTTCGCTGTGTTTGAGTGAACAGGCAATCACATTCATTGACTGAGGAGTCATGATATCTGCATAATCAGTTCATTTGCTCAGCATGACACCTGCTACTGCGCTATCCTGTTCCTGAACTGAAGGCCAGGATCATTGTGTCAATCTTTACAACATATGCATATGTAGCTTGTCAGATATATGAACGGTGCCGTACCAGCATACTTACTGAGCATTCTTTAAATTTTGAGAAACCATTATGTTTGCCTTTGTGCAATGTTAGTGCCACTGGCTATGTTTGGAGACTTGATGTCTTCCCTGCAGTTTCATGCAGCAGCACAGCTGTATGAACCAAAATGCTCCACACCTTTTCTTTTGATGCCCCCATTACTCTTCCTTGTGGTACATGTGCATGCTCCTAGTAATCTTTATAATCACATTATGGGGATGCATGCTGTGCTAATCTTTTCAAGCCTGATCTCAGCAGTAACAACTAAACGCCTATCATATCAGAAGTACGGCATAGTATATTTAACCAGTGCACAAACGTCCACTTTCATTTTGCCAATCAGCTGGGACAATGAAAAGCCTGTTGTTGTTTTTGTCCATAACAACAAATGTCATCTGCTTTGCTACATACAGTGAAATGGCGTACTCAGTGTTCCTGGTATCATATCCAGTTTTGCTGATTTTCATCTGATTCAACCATGGGACAGATGGAAACGGAGGAATCTTCTCAAACTCTTCACTATATTTACATGACAGTAAGCATCCTTGAGATCTGTGGAGCACATCCAGTTGTCCTTCCTCAGAGCAAAATGGACTGAATTGTGACAATTTGGAATTTTGTCTGCTTCATATTGTAGTTTAAGTGACTCAGTTCCAAGATGGGTCTGAGGTCCCCTGTTTCCTTATGTACTAAAAAAAAACCTTGAGTAGACTCCCGATTCTGTCTGGTCTTTGAGGACCATTTGGATTACTCTGTTTTCTAGCAGTGTGGACATTTCTGCCACTGTGTGTTCCCATTGGTTGGGTAGAACATCAGGATCTTTTTTGTCTTTATAAGAGGAAGGGAATATGGTATGAAATAGGTTCACAGGTCAGTACTAGACTATCTGCCCTTAGAGGTCATTTTAAGCCTAGCTAAATTTCTCATCTCAAAGCTAAAAATCAAACCCTGTACCCTGTGTTTATGAGATAAACACCTTAGCCATTATGCCAATGTGTATGGATCACCTTTAGAAATTATATTTAGCACCCAAGAATCCATTGTTATGTTTTGCCAGGCTTCTGGATGCAGAGGCAGGTGCCTCCCAGCTACTTGCAGAGTGCAGCAGTCAGGTAGCCCTTCAGGGGCACTGAAAGGGCTTCTTGGTAAAGGACCACAAAATCCCTGATTATGCTGTCTGCCTCTGCTTCTAGGGTGATGTCCATTGTAATAGCCTCCTTCTCTACCACAAGAAGGTCTATCACCAGGTTTGTCCAGATAAGAGCTGTGTCATTTCTGGAGCCACATTTTCTTAACAGCCCTCTGATTCCTAGATTAGAATCTCTGAGGGGTGGAAAAATGGATTCACACTGCAGAGAGAGAGTCTTACCATTTAGCTGACTCATGGTTAGTGTGTACTTTACTTTTGGGCAAAGTAAACTGGAGCCATCAAAGGGAGCATTGACAAAGGAAGTCTTAAAGCTTTCTGCAAAATCGCAAAGAGACATTCATGCATGCCAGCACATGGTGATGCCGGTGCCCCCTGCTCTAGCCATGCCATCGCTGCAGTCATGCATGGTGATGATGGTGCCTCCTGCTCTAGCCATACCATTAGCTGCATTCATGCATGGTGATGCCAGTGCCTCCTGCTCTAGCCATGTCATCAGCTGCATTCTTAAATGGTGATGCTAGAGCTTTCTGTTCTAGCCATGCCATCAACTGCATTCATGCATGGTGATGCCGGTGCCTCCTGCTCTAGCTATGCCATCAGCTACATTCATTTCTTGTAATGGTAAGAAGAGACAAACTGTGTCAAAACAAACTATTTCCAAATGGAAATGGTTGTCTAAGGGTATTACCATTTATTATATTCACCGTAGCAAATCTATTCTATGGAGGGTCAACGCCAAGTCTACCATGGAGTTGGCTTAATCTAGGGCTTTTTGGAAAGGGTTGTATTCTAGAAGTATTCTAGAAGCTGTTACTTGGCCCTCTGTGCACACCTTTACAAAGCACTATAAGCTTGATTACTTCTCTAAGTCCAGCTCAGGCTTTGCTAGGACCATTCTGTATATGTTCAAATGTTTAGTGCTGTGGTAGCAGCTCCACCCTCCCATCTGCATTGCTTTTTGGTATATTTTTCAGTTTCAGTCAATATGCATGGAGTATTTTTTATGCACTGTTAGTAACTGTTAGAAACTCCTTGTGTTCTGACTGAAAGAGTGCTCTCAAACAATCTGGAAATATAATCGCTGATAAGTAGAATTCTTAGCACTTTAACTTTTCAGAGTTCTGCATTGTCTTAATTTTTTGCCTGATTGAATTATTTTATATATTTGCTGGCATTGTTTTTTTGTTTCTGAACACTTCTGAAACTGGTTGCCCCCTATTTCTGTGGTGGTGTTAAAGTTTATAAAACTGGTCTAATAGCTTTTTTATCTGATTGCTTCAAGGCTTGCTGATTTAAAATGGTTCCTGTTTATAAATTTCTGCATACACTGTTAGCAACTTTTTGTGTTCTGCCTGAAGAGTGCTCTCAAACAATCTGGAAATATAATCACTGATAAGTAGAATTCTTGGACTTTAACTTTTCAGAGTTCTGCATTGTTTTAATGTTTTGCCTGACTGAATTATTTTATATATTTGCTGACTAAATTATCTTATATATTTGCTGGCATTGTATTTTTTTTTGTTTGTTTTTGATCTCTTCTGAAACTGGTTTTCTTCCTCTCATGCACCTTACTCCTGTGGTGTTTGTTATAACTGGTGGCTTTGCAGTTGCCCGCCCCTACTGTAAATTTGATCTGGGACACTCCTCCCAGTCTAGTGTTCATTCCACCTAATATAGAGAGAATATTTCAGAAGGCCAACCCACTTGGGTTCTTAACCTTGAATTATCTTCTTCTCTTCCTTCCTCCCCTTGCACTTTACTAAAATAAAAAAAAAAAAAAGGAAATCTCCTTGTGTTCTGACTGAGTGCTGAGTGTGCTTCTCAACTGATAAGTATATTTTTTGGCACTTCTTAACTGTTCAGAGTTGAATAAAACAACAATTGAATTTAGTTCAGAATACATTTCAAATCTTTTTCTTTTTTGGCTGCTCCCAATAGGGGTCGCCACAGCAGAGCAACTGTTTCCATTTCTTTCTGTCCCCTGCATCTTGCTCTGTCACACCAACCACCTGCATGTCCTCTCTCACCACATCCATAAACCTTATCTTAGGCCTTCCTCTTTTCCTGTTACCTGGCAGCTTCATCCTTAGCATCTTTTTCCAATATACTCTGCATCCCTCCTCAGCACATGTCCAAACCAACGTAATCTTGCCTCTCTGGCTTTGTCTCCAAACCTTCCAACCTGGGCTGACCTTCTAATATACTTATTTCTAATCCTGTCCATCCTCGTCACACCCAGTGCAAATCTTAACATCTTCAACTCTGCCACGTCAAGCTCTGACTCCTGCCTTTTTGTCAATGCCACTGTCTCCAACCCATATAACATAGCTGGTTTCACTATCTTCTTGTAGACCTTCCCTTTCACTCTTACTGGTACTCGTCTGTCACAAATCACTCCTGACACTCTTCTCCACCCACTCCATCCTGCCTGCACTCTCTTCTTCACCTCTCTTCCACACTCATCATTACTCTGAACTGTTGATCCCAAGTACTTAAACTCATCCACCTTCACCACCTCTACTCCCTGCATCCTCACCATTCCTCTATCCTCCCTCTCATTCACACACATATATTCACACACATATTCTGTCTTAGTCCTGCTAACCTTCATTCCTCTTCTCTCTGGAGCATATCTCCACCTCTCCAGGGTCTCCTCCACCTGTTCCCTACTCTCACTACAGATCACAATGTCATCTGCAAACATCATAGTCCACGGGGACTCCTGTCTGATCTCGTCTGTCAACCTGTCCATCACCATTGCAAATAAGAAAGGGCACAAAGCTGATCCTTGATGTAACCCCACCTCCACCTTAAACGCATCTGTCACTCCCACCGCAGACCTCACTGCTGTCACACTACCCTTGTACATATCCTGTACCACTCTTAGATACTTTTCTGACACTCCCGACTTCCTCATACAATAAGGCAACTCCTCTCTATGCACCCTGTCATATGTTTTCTCTAAATCCACAAAGACACAATGCAACTCCTTCTGACCTTCTCTGTACATTCCCATCAACACTTTCAGAGCAAACATTGCATCTGTAGTGCTCTTTCCTGGCATGAATCCATACTGCTGATCACTAATCATCACCTCCCTTCTTAACCTAGCTTCCACTACTCTTTCCCATAACTTCATGCTGTGACTGATCAGTTTAATCCCTCTGTAGTTACTAAAGCTCTGCACATCACCCTTATTCTTAAAAATCGGTACCAAAACACTTGTTCTCCATTCCTCAGGCATCCTCTCACTTTCCAAGATTTCATTAAACAATCTAGTTAAAAACTACATTGCCATTTTACCTAAACACCTCCATGCTTCCACAGGTATGTTATCTGGACCAACAACCTTTCCGTTCTTCATTCTCTTCATAGCTATCCTTACTTCCTCCTTGCTAATCCACTGCACTTCATGATTCATTATCCGCACATCATCCATCCTTCTCTCTCTCTCATTCTCTTCATTCATCAACCCCTCAAAGTACTCTTTCCATCTGCTCAACACACTCTCCTCACTTGTGAGTACATTTCCCTCATTATCCTTTATCACCCTTACCTGCTACACATCTTTCCTAGCTCGGTCCCTCTGCCAATCAGTACAGGTCCTTTTCTCCCTCCTTAGTGTCCCACCTTTCATACAACTCTTCATACACCTTATTCTTAGCCTTTGCCACCCCTCTCTTCACCATATGCCTCATCTCCTTGTACTCTTGTCTACTCTCTTCATCTCTTTGACAATCCCACGTCTTCGCCAACCTCTTTCTCTGTATACTCTCCTGTACGTCTTCATTCCACCACCAGGTCTCCTTGTCCTCCTTCCTCTTTCCAGATGTCACACCAAGCACCTTTCTAGCCATCTCTCTTACTAGCTCTGCTGTAGTTACCCAGCTATTCGGTAACTCTTCACTGCCACTCAGTGCCTGTCTTTATTCTTCCCTGAACATCACCTCACAAGTACCCTTTTTCAATTTCCACCATCTGATCCTCGGTGCTGCCCTCACACTCATCCTCCTCTTCTTGATCACCAATGTCATCCTACAAACCACCATCCTATGCTGCCTAACTACACTTTCCTCTGCCACCACTTTACAGTCTCCAATCTCCTTCAGACTGGCCCTTCTACATAAGATATAATCCACCTGTGTGCATCTTCCTCCACTCTTGTATGTCACCCTATACTCCTCCCTCTTGTTAAAATACATATTCATCACAGCCATGTCCATCCTTTTTGCAAAATCCACTACCATCTGACCTTCTGCATTCCTTTGCTTAACACTATACCTACCCATCACTTCCTCATCCCCTCTGTTCCCTTCACCAACATGCCCATTGAAATCTGCTCCAATCACCAGTCTCTCACCCTTGGGTACAGTCACCTCTTCATCCAACTCACCGCAAAATTTTTCTTTCTCATCCATCGCACACCCAACTTGTGGAGCATATGCACCTACAACATTCGTCATTACATCATCAATTTCCACCTTCATAAACATCACTCTATCCGACACTCTTTTCACCTCCAAAACACTCTTAGCATACTGTTCCTTCAGGATAATGCCTACACCATTTCCCCTGCCCTCCGCACCATGATAAAACAATTTGAAACCACCTCCGATACACCTAGCATTGCTCCCCTTCCATCTGGTCTCTTGCACACACAATATACCAACCTTCCTTCAGTCTATCATATCAGCTAGCTCTCTCCCTATACTAGTCATACTGCCAATAGTCAAAGTTCTGATCCTCACTATCACAATCCTAGCCTTTACCTGCCTTCGGGCATGCCTTCCCCCTCTTCTCCTCCTTCGGCCAACAGTAGCCCAATTTCAGCCAGCACTCTGTTTGCCAACAGTACTGGTGACGGTCGTTGTTAACCCAGGCCTCGACCGATCCGGTATGTATTTCTGTACTGTTGTCTGCATGTATGATTTGGCAAAATTTTACTCCGGATGCCCTTCCTGATGCAACCCTCCCCATTTATCCGGGCTTGGGACTGGCACAAAGAAATGCACTGGCTTATGCAACCCCCAGTGGCTGGGTTAGAATACATTTTGAATAAATTGCATTTATTTAAACTGTATTTGCTTTAATACTGCTACGCACTCAAGTGTACTAGCTTGCACTTCATTCGAATTGTTTTTAGTGCTGTTTTAGCTGCTTTCTGAAAAAAAAAATCTAAGCTTGTTTCCTGCCTTTCCTGTAACTAGTCTAGTCCAGATACATATTTGCTGTATCCAGGACTGTTGGCAAGCTTCTGAGCCCCCAAGCCTTTTTGTGTTGGAGAGAAGCCTTCTAGCTTATTGGAAGTGGTAAGCAGTAGATAGCCTATCTACCACAAGAGGAGTGGTTTCTGGCCCAGTAATTGTAGTTTATTGGCCGTTTGGGCATTTTTCCATATCTTTCAACTTTCTGGTTTAAAAGCCCACATTTGCACTTCTTTCTTGCCTTTCCTGTAACTAGTCTAGACCAGATACAGATTTGCTGTATCCAGGACTGTTGCTAAGCTTCTGAGCCCCCAAGCCTTTCTGTGTTGGAGGAAAGCCTTCTAGCTTATCAGTGAGAGGGGTAAGCACAAGGTAGCCTTCTACCACAAGAGGAGTGGTTTCTGCCCCAGAAATTGTAGTTTATTGGCTGTTTGTCCAGCTTTTCCATCTCTTTCAACTTTCTAGTTTAAAAGCCCATGTTTGCACTTGTCTCCCACCTTTCCTGTAACTAGTCTAGTCCAGGTACAGATTTGCTGTATCCAGGACTGTTTGTAAGCTTCTTAGCCCCCTAAGCCTTTCTGTGTTGGAGGGAAGTCTTCTAGCTTATCAATGGGAGTGGTAAGCACTAGTTAGCCTATCTACCACAGGAGGAGTAATTTCTGGCCCAGAAATTGTAACTTATTGTCCATTTTGGCAATTTTTTCCATCTCTTTCAACTTTTTGGTTTAAAAGTCCACATCTGCACTTGTTTCCCACCTTTTCTGTAACTAATCTAGTTCAGATACAGATTTCCTGTATCCAGGACTGTTTGTAAGCTTCTGAGAGGTGCCAAAGTCTGCTCTTCAAATTTTCACCTAGATCTGCTAGTTCTCTCCTCTCCTGCACTTTTACTAGCTTATTAGTTTAGCACTTTACCAGACTCCTTGCAGCAATTATTGTAGCACACAAAAGTGCTACTAGTACTAAAAGTTCTACAAGGAAACAGCTCCAGTATTTATTAATGCCCCACCCCTCCAGGCATGTCTAAAGGTCAGTTCCATGTGCTTTCTCCTATTAACCTGGTGAACTTGGCCATCCTGTGGCAATGTAGCAACTGCCTCATGTACACTGACAACCCTCTCCTCTTACCTCCCAACACTCAGACTTGTGAGAGATGCACTTATATATCCAAACTGGAAGCCAAGCGTTCTCCAGCCAAGACCAGAGCAGCTGATCAAGAGAAGAAGGTCAACAATTGCACCACACCACATGAAACACATAGCCCTCCAGAACACACACCAGCACTGCCTTCACATAAAAACACAAACAAAATCCCACCTTCATGGAGGCTCTCAATAAAAATCTACTCGGACAGCAGAGACCTCCAAGGCAGAAACGGACCTGACCACCACAACACAACACTAATCACGAGACACATAACTCTCCTAAACAGTGTGCTACTCAACCAAAGCCCCTAAGGCAAAAAAACAACATGCCCAACACACTAGTCATAGGTGGCTCGATAGAGAGGCACACTGATGTCCCACTCACTAGGTTGAATAAGGAGAAAGTAACAGTAAGCTGCCTGTCAGGTGCCAGGATCCACCACATAACGCATGCACTCAGGTCCCTTAACAACAGGTACACATATGACTCTGTCATTGTACATGTGGGTGTGAATGACTGGAGATGTGCCTCCCTGGACTACATAAAAAGAGACATGGAGGAGCTCTTGGAGTATGTTGCCCAGGTGGGTATGACCCTAGCCCTGAGCAGCATCCTACCATCCCCCAGAATGATACCACAGTACAACCAGAAAATTATTGATTTCAACAATTGACTAAGTTTTTGGTGTCATTCTAAGGGAATCCAGTATCTGTCTGCCTGGGATAACATGATTGACAGACCATGATGCTTTGCCAGAGATGGCCTGCATCTGTCACACATGGGCTTCCGGATACTGGCCAAGGCTCTTGCCACCCCTATAGTGCCTTTTTTAGGTGGTATTATAAAGACCAAATTACCACCGTAACAGCTACAAACAAATGCAATCTGAGAGTCATGATGCTCAACGCTAAAAGTCTAAGACTCAAAATGCACTTGCTCGGAGCACTCCTTAAAATGGAAAACATCGACATTTGTGCTGTAACAGAGACCTGGTTCAAGGCAGCAGAAAGCACCCCTGCACTACCAGGCCATAAGTCATTCCACATCTTTCGGCCTCAGAACTTGTACCAAAGCTCCAAAGGCGGTGGTGTTCCCACATTCATAAAGGATGTGGACACCTTCAGACTGTTAGCCCAACATAATGCATCTGAGATACTTCAGGTGCAGCTAACATTGGGTAAGACAGCGATTCAGGTCGGAGCCTGCTATAGGTGCCCAACCATGTCCAAGGCTTACACTCCACATTCCTAAGCACCCTGGAGAATATTAGGGTCCAATCTAACACTCTCATACTGGGCAACTTCAACCACCCCGCCATTAACTGGGAAAACTAATTATGTACCAATACACTTACCCAATGTTTTCTGGAATTCATTAATTCCAATGCTCTGGACCAGCTCATTCTTACCCCCACTAGAGGTAGTAACATCCTTGACCTGGTCATTACTAACATGGGCGACCGTTGCTCTACACCAGTAGTCAACTCCTCCCTGGTTAGATCTGACCACAAACTAATCACCTTGGAAATCCACATCCCTCCCAGCACCCCCCACAAAGGTAACCCCCATGAAAACCCTCTCCAAAGCTAACCTTAGGCTCCAAAAAACAGAGGTGGCTAACTTTACAGCATCCATGCAAATGGAGAATAGTTGAATGACCACAGAATCATATACCAATGCACTGTACGAACACATACACAAATGCATGGCTCTCGCAATACCCAATAGAACCAAGACGCTCTCCTCAAAAAAAAAATGAAGCCAATCTGGTGGTCCCCTGCCATAAACAAACTCAACAACAGAAGGAGGAAACTGATGCAGAATAAGGCGAAGTCCCAAGACTGGAAAAACTCCCTTATTGGCCTCAACAAAAGGTTGAGATCCCTCATCAAATCCTCTAACGCTAGCTATGAAAACAGAATTGCAGCATATAGTACAGACAACCACAAGGCCTTCTATAGTTATGTAAAGAATCTGCCTGGCAATACCCAGATTTGCTCTGAGCTACTGCACAATGGTACCTCCTATACCGAGCCAACAGATATTGCAAAGATACTGGCCGACAGATTCAGTGGTAACTTTATCCTCCTCCCCAAAGGACAAATCACAATACCAGTAGATTGCCAGGCACACAGTATTACTGCTGCACAGGTTAAAACAACATTGTCCAAGGCCAAGAATACAGCTCCTGTGGGACCTGACAATATCCCTGGCTGTGTTCTACATGAACTACAGAGTGAAATGGCACCTCACCTGTGTGCCCTGTTCAATCACAGCCTCACCTCAGGCTTTGTCCCTACCGAATGGCGCACTTCTACAGTCATCCCTCTCCACAAAGGCAGAGCGACTAAAGACACCGGGAATTATCACCCAATTAGCCTGATGAGTCTGATATGCAAAGCTATGGAACACATCATCATGGACCTAATAAACAAGGATATAGGGAATCTCCAAACTCTGGATCCTACACAGTTTGGTTTTGTGAAGGGTAGATCATGCCTGCTCAACTTGGTCGACTTCTTTGCGTCAGTCACCAGAGCTGTGGATGAAGGCAAGGTGGTTCATACAGTCTACCTTGATCTGGCCAAGGCCTTTAATACCATTCCCCACTCAGGAATCACAGAAAAATTCACTAAGCGAGGCAGCAACCCCTATATCACTAGGTGAGTTGCAAACTGGCCCACAGATAGAACCCACAGTGTGAAAGTAGCTGACTCCAAGTCAGACTGATGACCAGTCACAAGTGGAGTCCCACAGGGTTTGGTCCTGGGTCCTCTCCTGTTTGGTATCTACTTTTCTGAAGTCCAGGCCCAAACTAAGGGACTCTGGCTGGCAAAGTTCACAGATGATTGCAAGTTGGGAGCTATTATTAACTGCCCAAGTGATGTTGATATCCTACAGAAAGGCCTCAATGACACCAGTGACTGGTGTCAGAACCATGGCCTTAAGCTCAATGCCAAAAAATGTGTCGTTATCTCCCTTGGGAAAAACCCGGTTCCCTTGAATTACCACACTGATGGTAGTCCACTGAGCAGAGAAGGCGTTATAAGACAGCTGGGAACATAGGTTGACAGCAACCTCACTTTTGATCACCACGTTGCCACTGGGTCTATATTATAACATCGAATTTTATAAAGTGTGAATGTTATAATATCAAACCAGTTTTGTCGAACGCTGAAAACATCGAAGGTGCAGGACACCGAATTCTTTCCCAGGTAGAATTCGGTGGTCCGTTGCTGTGTCTTCGCTGTTTTCAGCTTTTGATATGTTGGAACGTTACAGGTCCGGTTCAGGTAAGTGTGCGATTGTATGTAGGTTAGGGTTAGGGGGCAGGTTAGGTGAGTTAGGGTTAGGGAGCGGGTCAGGTAAGTGTGTGGTTGTGTGTAGGTTAGGGTTGGGGGGCGGGTTAGGTGAGTTAGGGTTAGGGCACGGGTGAGGTGAGTATGCAATAGTGATGGACCGTAGGGTTAGGGTTGGGTTAAGGTAAGTGGATAGCTAGTAGTGTATGTAAAGTTTAGTTTAGGTGTAGGATTTTAAGTGTATGTGTGTGGATTGCTGTTTTTTGTGTGTGTTTGTGTTGTGTGTATGTTTCTCGGAATAGCGATTTTTTTCCCTTGGAAAAAAATCCTATTTTGACTGTTCGATGTTTGTGGATTTCGATGCTTATGGTTCTATATTATAACATTCGATCTTTGTAGTTTTCAATGTTATAATATAGACCCGTTGCCACTGTGGTCAGAAAGTCCTACATCTCATTATGAAGGGTTTTGCATCCAGGAAGAAAGAGGTCATTGTCTCCCTCTACTCTTCCTTCATTAGGCCAATCGGTACTTTTCCGTTATCGGGCCAACAGTCTCAACATGATCGTTCAGCTGTAATCCACTTCCTTAATACAGCTGTTAACCAGATTTGTGTGTAAAAAATTGTTCTTTTAATAATACGTGTAAAAAAACGAAGTTATCTTTACACATCTGGTTAACAGATATGTTAAGGAAGTAATTACAGCTGAATCATCACATTGAAACTGTTGACCCGATAAATTACACAGGCGAAAATGAAAAAAAAAAGTTAGAAAACAGCATCTACAAAAATATCTCTCTAAACCTCCAGGTTGTATGATAATCAATCACTGAGCAGTGACTTGAGAGGTAGTTTTCCGGATTGCTATGCACCTGTTTTTTTTTTCATGAACTGCTTAGAAAACACAACATTTGCGACTGGGCTTAGGCTTTTAATAAAATTTTTCCTAACTTTGTACAATAGAGTATACATGGATTTATATACAATGGTTGTTTCCATTGTCAATGAATCCTTTTTAAAGCAGTAGATGACTTTAAAAAAAAATGTGTACTAGCGAGCAGCTGTTTCCAGGATGACAATCACATCTTTTCAGCTATCTTTATGGCTCAATGACTGTATGTGCACACTATGTGTTTTTGTACATTTCTATTTTGTGTGTATGGAGAGCAGGCTTCACATTCTCAACAATTTCTTTTTTTTTTTTTTAACTAGTCTTTTAACAGGCAAACAATGTAAATGTGGTTGAGCTGTGTCTACATTTGGACCTGTCTAACCACATTTAAACTGTTGCCCCGATAACAGAAAAGTACCGGCCAATCATCGAGTACAATGCCCCATTTGGCATGTAACTCAGTAAACACCTGCAACAACTGGAGAGGCTGCAAATGTACCTCCAAAGAGGATCATAGGCCTTAAACACTTGTCCTATATGGACAGACTCAAAAAACTCCAACTATTCTCTGTCTCATATCGCCTACTTAGAGGTGATCTCTGCTTGACTTATAAAGCCATGTCTGACCCAGCTCTGTTAGAAATGCTACATCTAAAGAAATCCCAATCCCTCCACACCACACACTCCAGAAACCTCAATCTCATTACCACAGTCAACAGAACATGCTGGAGGGACATGTTCATAACCCACAGACTGCCCATGCTATGGAATAGACTTCCCATATATGTCAAGCAGAGCACCTCACTGGCCCTCTTCAAGAGAAATCTTGATGAGTGGATGAGAAATAGAAAATTCACCCTGGGAATCATTCCAGTGGCTCTACCCAACAGAGGCACTAGGAATTAAGGTCATGTGGCACGATACCAGAGTAATCCTGTGGGATAGGCTTGTAAAGGCTCCAGGGTTATTAGCCTAGTATGCACCTATGAATTTATGAACCTATGCCAAGGTGTGGACATTTATTTTATTTATTTGTTTTTTTGTTCCTAGCATTGTCCTTTCAGAGCTCAGCCTCCCTCTCTTTGTTGGCAGGAAAGCTCTGAACTTGCCTTTTAATCAGCTCAACTCGAGCTGCTTGAAAGTTTGGATGTAAAGCCCTTCAGAGCATCCTGAAGCTATGGAAGCTGGCCAGCTGTTATATACTTAAGCAATAATCCACACCTGGGTGTGGGTAATGCTGGATTTACCCATGGTTGGTGTGGTTTGGTCACGAGGGCGAAGCCCGAGTGGCCAAACAAAGACAACTGTGGGTAAATCCAGCATTACCTATACCCAGAAGTGGGTTATTGCTATTATACAATGACATTATTTAAGAAAAAAAACTTTTCTTAAATAATGGCATTGTATAATGCCTCCTTGCTGCCCTTCCGCAGCTGTCTGTTGTTCTACGGCAGTTCTGATGTACAGCACATACGTATGCTTACGCAGTACATCAGAGCTGTGTGTGGAAGCAATGGAGAAAGCAAGATCTCCGTTGCTTTTTAGAAAGTGTCTCGCTATATTAAAGGAGTTTAACATAGTGACACAGCTTTAAAAAAAGCAATGAAGATCTTCCTTTCTCCGTTGCTTTTTTTAAAGCTCTCGCTATGTTAAACTCCTTTAACATTGCGAAACACTTTCTAAAAAGCAACAGAGATCTTGCTTTCTCCATTGCTGTAACAAAAAAAAAAAAAAGACTTATACTAATGGAAAAAGTCCGGGCGACCGGACCTTTTTCCATTAGTATAAGTCTGATTTACAACATGCATGCTGACCAATCAGCGTGCACGTTTTGGAATATTAATTGGGGGTCGTTGTATAATTGGCAAAATATAACCCATATGGCTAAGGCTAGTGATCATTTGAACATCTACTGCTATGACAAGTTCAGCCTATAACTATACTTTAACAATGTGCAGTGTATTTATTTTATTTATTTATTTTATTTGGCATTTGTTTACCGGGATGTTCTGAGTGGGTCTACAGAACCCATTTTCAGCAGATGCCCAGGGAGAAAAGCTCCACATACAGTACAATACAAATGCAGTATAATCCAATACAATAAAGATAATATTAGAAATACTATACAAAAATTAAGTTGAAAGAACAAACTGCTACAAGATCTAGACAATTCTATACAGTTAAAACATTACAGACGATAACAGTCACTCTCATCATACATGATGTAGAAATAGCAGCCAGAAAGTTAGTAATGCAGACATATAGTGAGAGAGTTAAGAAAGAAGGAATAAAAGCCAGAGCAGCAGCTTAATAATATGGTATAGAAGCAGACAAGGAGTTAGAAAAGCTTTAGGATCTTGCAGTCCATGAGGGACTGAAATATGAGAGAAGAGGAAGATCGGAGCATTAGGCAGGCATTATAAGGAGCAGAGTCATGTATTTTTGAGATGATTTTTTTGAAGAGGCTTTGAAATGGGTTAGGCCAGGAATAAACCTGGTAGCTAGAGGTAGTGAATTCCAGTGTATAGAGACAGAGTATGAATACCGAAAGTGACCAGGTTTTCTTGTGGGTTTTGAGATAGCTAAGAGATGTTTGTCTTCTGATCATACGGATCGATTTGGTGTGACTAGATTGGCTAGTGCAGGGCAGGCAGTAGGCTTGAAAATAAGGTTGTACAAGGTGGATAGCTGAATAAAGGCAAGTTGGTTGGGTAGTTCAAGCCAGTTTAATTCTAGGAGTAGTTTACAGTGGTATGTGTGATATTTAGAGTTTGTGGCAAACTTTGCAACTTTGTTGTAGCACTGTTCCAACCTGCATAAGGTAGAATTTTGTAAGGTAGTTAAGACAGGGGCACCATACAGAAGAAAGGGAAGTAAAAATGTTTTTGCAAGGGTAGTTTTGGTTGCTGCAGTAAAAAAATGCTTTCTATATGAGTCCCAATTTTTGATGAGTTTTCTTTATATTTTGCTGTATATGGGGGTCAAATGAAAGTTTATTGCCAATGATAACACCTAGACGTTTGGTTTCCTGTACTATTTCTATGGCAGTGTTGTCAGATGCAAGGATGTTGAAATGATCAGTGACAAGGGAAGTGTTTTGGGGATGAAAGAGTACTAGTTTTGTCTTCTTTGGATTAAGAAAGAGCTGGGCATTTCTTAGCCAGGATTCAAATGCTGTAAAGGACTGTTGAGTTTTTGAGAGTAGTTCTGGTAGTGATTGAGCATTGCAGATTATGGCAAAATCATCAGCATATTGAATCAGGGTCCCAGGGTGAGAGTCAGTGGGAAGGTTGTTTGTGAAAATGTTGGAGTAGAGGTCCTAGGATGGAGCCGTGGGGGACTCCAGTAGGGTTATGGAGAAAGGGTGAGAGTTTGTTGGATCATTTCATTGCTTGTTTACGATCCTTGAGGTAGCTCTGAAATCATTTTACTGTGTTTTGTGCGAAGACTAAGTTAGACAGTGTGTTCAAAAGTAATGGGCGAGACACTGTGTCAAATGCCTTAGCGAGATCAAGGAATACTGAGGCTATATAGCATCCTGCATCTCTGGCCTTGTTCACGGTGTCTGTAAAAGATAATAGGGCTGTAGCTGTGCTGTGGCTAGGTCAGAAGCAATGTTGGGTTTTGGTTAAAAGATTGTTTTGGAATAGGTATTGCATTACCTGCTGATGGATACCTCTCTAGAGAATTTTGGATATGGGTGACAAGATGGCTATAATCAAAAGAGTTGCCTCCTTTGTGGATGGGAGTGATGTGAGATTTTTTCTATATGGTAGGTACTTCTTATTCAGATAAAGACCTATTTATAAGGATACTGATTGGGTAGGCAACTAAGTTAGCAGCCAGTTTGAGGTAGTATGGGGGAGATTGTCAGCTGAAGTAGAGCAGGGTTTTAGTTTTTGTAGCAATTTCTTAATGGTGTCAGTGGGTATGGGCTGAAATGAGAATGGGGTTTGTGCAGTTTGTATGACATTTTGTTGAGTATGGGGTTAGTAATGACAGGGTTAGAAGTAGTTGATGGCTTGGGGTCAGTGTCTGAATAGGTTGAAGGATGGGGGGGTCCAGCATTAGGAGTGTTAGTTAGTAGGTCTGAAATTGATTTTATGAAGTGCTTGTTAAAGTTTTCGGCTATTTGTGATGGAGAGGTATCAGGTGACAGGGTGTGCTCTCCATTTCTTCCAGGGTTAAGTAGAGGAGATATGGAGTGGCAACATTTACTGGGGTTGATTTTATGCTGGAGTTGAAGCTGGGAATAATATGACCTCTTATCTCTGTTGATTAATTTTGTCACTTTGTTACGTAGTGTTTTGAAATTAACATGATTTTGTTCATTTTTGTTCTGTTTCCAGGTTGACCAGGCTAGGTCCCTTTGTTTCATTATGTGTTTACATTCCTTAGAGATCCATGGTGCTGAGATATTTTTCATTCTTTTCATAGGAATGGGAGTTGGGGTATTAAGTATGTGAAGGAAGGTGTTATTAAAGTACAGTACAGCAATCATTAAGGGGTAGCTGTTTAATGGGTGTCCAGTCTATGTCCTGTAGGAGATTGTTGAATTTATGCTGACAAAAATTAGTTGAGTTCCTAACTGATTTTATAGTGTGTACTTTTAGTTGTTGGGAGTTTATTCTAAGGGAGTAAGTTGGTAGATGATCACTATTGGCAGGGTGGGATGCTAGGATCCACTCTAGGGTGGATTGGCAGGCAAGATCTTTGCTGTATCTTGTTGGAGCATTGATAAGCCGAGAAAAAACATACAGATTTATACTATTTGTGGGGGAGTTTGCCAATCTATATTTACATCTGTTAAGATTGTTGTTTCAAGGTTTATTGTTTGGGATGTCCAGGATAATTACCTGGTGGGATATATATTACCATTATGCAAATTGTTTTGATATGTTGAGGTTCAAAAATGAGATTAGTACCTCAGCATTAGAAAATATGTTTGCATTACTGGTGTAGGGTGTGATGTTGAGCATAGAGGGATATAGAAGTGCTATCCCTCCCCCTTTTTTAGACCTATCTCTTCTGGTTATTGCAAAGTTTGGAGGTATTATTTCTGAGTCTTTTACATTGGGATGTAGTTATGTTTCAGTAAGGGCTAGTATGTCAGGTTTATTTTGATCAATCCAGGCATGCAGTGGGGCTATTGTATTACATATAATTCTAAGGTTAAGTGCAAGTATGTTTAAGTCTTTGGGGTTACTCTTGTGGTTAGGATTAGAGGGTGGGCCAGGGTTAGGGTGTACGTCTCCACATTTGAGTAGATAGGTAATGAGGAATGAGTACCATAGGAAGTGCTTTTTATTCCTAGGTGAGAGTAATGGTGTCAAGTATGGTTTCATAGGAGGTGAGGAGCCCAGTGTGTGGCTTGAATAGAATGGGAGGGTATAGGGTAAAAGCTGGGGAGAGATATGTGAGAAGTTGTGTTGTTTATTGGGGAGAGGGTTAGAGGAGGTTGTTGATGTGTATTGGTGTGTGGGGGTATGCAAAGACATAGCTGTAGTGAGAGGCTAGGCAAGTTAGGAGGAACATGTGATGGTGGGTTTAAAATAGTAAAAGTGGAATTTGTGTGTTTGAATGTAGTACAGGTGTAAATAAAGATTGTTATTATGCGATATGTGTGCAGCTGAAGTAAGGTTGGAATGTTTTTACTTCAGAGTGGGCTTTGAAAATGCGGTTAGGTGTTTTACCTTGCAGTTTGTGATAAGGATGGGTGGGGTTGATGTGATTGGTCAGTGGTAAAATTATGGTGCAATGCTAGTTGATGTGTATAGTACAAGAGAAGGTGGTAAGGCTGGAGTTAATTTAAAATAGTTTGAGGTGGTGATTGTATAGTGATGGTAGAGTAGAGTAAGATGCAAAAATTTGTAGCAGTGGGCATATGAGTTCAAGGGGATGGATGTAAGGGAGACCAGATAAGTTTGGCTAAATAAAAGAAAGTAAGTTGTGCATGAAATGTGGGTGTGGACAAGATTGGGTTGTATGTAACTGGATCATGGGAATGAGGGGGAGTGGTTTGTTTAGGATAAGAGTAGAGGTGCTGGGGGAGGGTGGGATATGGGGGAAGGGCAGGGGAGTGGAGTGAGTGGAGCAAATGGAGCGGGAAGAGCCCCCCAGATGGTTTACCATCATAAACAAACAATCTGTGAGGTAGGATGTTCATGGATACAAAATATGTACAATGCAATTAGTACAATACAATGTATGCTGTAGTATGTGCATTTGTATATGTGCTCATGACTGTGATGCGTTGAAGTTATTTATATATATATATATATATATATATATATATATATATATATATATATATATATATATATATATATATATATATATATAGTTGGGAGGGTGGCCTAATGGTTAAGGTGTTTGTCTTACAAACACAAGGTGCAAGGTTTGAGTCTCACAAGGGATAACTGGCTAAGCTTAAAATGGCTTGCAAGGGCAGTTAGCTTAGTACTAATCTATGAACCTATGAATACAGTGTGTGTGTGTGTGTTAGGGATGTAGAAATTGCTCCCCTTGTTTTGCCAAAGGTCTTAGCTTGTGCATGTGTGTGTGTGTGCGTGTGTGTGTATGTGTGTGTGTGTGTGTGTGTGTGTGTGTGTGTGTGTGTGTGTGTGTGTGTGTTACACCTGCTTGATGCTGTAAGTGTGATGTGTTTGCTGTCATTAATTTATATGGTCATTTGTGCATTGGGATGGTGTGCTGACCTGATCTGAGGTGCTTGGTTTGGCCTTGTGGCATTATGGCTGTGGTTGTAAACAGCTGCATAATGGCCCATTCTTGGTGGTACATTATTCAGTGAGTGTGTGTGTGTGTGTGTGTGTGTGTGTGTGTGTGTGTGTGTGTGTGTGTGTGTGTGTGTGTGCGCGCGTGTGTGCATGTGTGTGCGCTCAAGCACATCCTGTGGTTATTGTAAGAGAAAAACATGAAATACAGCTATGGGGATCACTACCTAATGCCATTGTGTTCTCTAGTTCACTTTAATAGTGTGTTACCTACAGTTATATGTCATTACATCCTGACAGTAAGAAATGCATTGGTTTGTTGTAGCCATTGTTTTATTTATTTATTTGTAGTTTGTTAACTGGGAAAGTCAATTGGGCCATATTGAGCCCTTTTTCTATGGAGGCTCGGGGAGAAAAGCTACTAGATACTAGATACTTTCCTATCTACCTGTCCTCACCTCCAACCTAACTTCATCCAATATCTCTGTAGGGGACATTTTAGCTCAACTTTACGCTTAGTTTGAAATACTACCCCCACCTACTACTTATCCCTGAAGTCTCTCCCTCTCTTTCCTAAGACTATCCCTTTTTCCCTTTATTAACAGTAACTCTTCTACCTCCCCTATAAAATGATCATATCCTAAACTACATCTAATCTATCTCTGACACCTTTCATTCTTTCCCTCACCTCCCTCACATTTTTTTTCCTTCCTTACAATATGTCTTTAAATTACATTTTTGTATGAATATTATGCTAAGATAATCGCACAGTAAGTGATTTTGTCAACAGTATTGTCTTCTTCTCTTCACATAGCTTATCATTTAGACCTAATTAATAAGTAATCTCTCAAAAAAAAAAAAAAAAAAAAAAAAAAAAAACTTTTACATTACTGCTGTTGGAATTTTATAACTGTTACTATTTTTTTGCCTTACTTTTTTAAACAAATGTATTAACAATTTGGAGCTTTTCTCCCCGGGCCTCTACTGAAAATGGACAAATATCCAGCTAGACTAGCCCGGTCAACAAATGTAAAATAAATAAATAAATAAATAAATAAGTACATTCAAAATTATTTTA
Organism: Protopterus annectens; assembly: GCF_019279795.1. NCBI lineage: Eukaryota > Metazoa > Chordata > Ceratodontiformes > Protopteridae > Protopterus > Protopterus annectens. The sequence continues at coordinate 346,027,764 of NC_056738.1, read as the reverse complement.
TCAGTTAATACAAGAAATTATATACAGAATATGTGCACATTAGAACATGAAATACAAATAATATTGGTAGTTTATACAATTGTAGGAGAAGAAACTCTATGTACAGTACAGTATTTGTTTGCAGTTAATATAATTATTTTGCCAGTTAATACAAGAACATATATGCATAGTACGAGCACTTAGTACAAGGACAAATAATAGTGGCAGTTTATACAGTTATAGGAGGGGACGTTCCCTGTACACTACAATATTTGTTGGTAGTGGATACTGGTATGGGAGATAGCTGCAAGATACATTCTCGTTTATTGACAGCTGATACACCGAAGAATCACTGTGAGAAAGGAATAACTGAAAAACTGTTTTTTTTTTTTTTGAAATAGGTTCAGTGTTTGTGCTGTTGATCAGCGAGTGTGTGCATGTCTGTCTTATTTACTCCATGTAATGGACATCTACGGAATGGCAGTGGTGTCTGATTTACAAGTACCCAAAGTGACAACAGCTCTGCATGGGAGATGATGAGCAACGTGGAATAAGTGTAGTACTTCTCAAAATAAAGGCAGAAAAAAGTTTACAGAATTACCAATGGCTACTCTGAAGCTGCTACTTGAATTGCAAACTATTATCAAATGACTGTGGTGTAAAACATGTTAGCTTAGATTTGCTTTGGACTTCTAAAGGAACTGACAGAAATGTTGTATAAAAGTGAATAGAAAAGGTTGCTGTGGCAGCATACATGGGAAAGCACTACTGACATTAAGCCAAAAATGTATGCGCTCTAGTAGGGGCAGTGGTTGTAGGCATTGCATTATGCTTAGGAAGGAGTATATCGAATAACAATGAAAACAACATGATTTAAACATGAATGGATATGTACATACTAAAGCAGTAGTAATAAAAAGTAGAAGGTGACACCACTGGCCTATCTCAGAAGTAACAAGGCTGAAGACTGCATCGTTATATACAGTTCTGTCTGAAATAAGACTATTCTTTGGTTAATGATAAGGAGAATTAATCAGCTAACATGAATTATAATCTATGTATGTTACATTGTCAGGAGTATACAGACTTGTACATTAAGGATTGCTAAAACCATTTTGTAGCATTTACTCTAAAAGTGCTATTCAGATGACCTGAATAAACAGAGAAACAAGGGAATGTTTTTAATAGCATACCAGGCAGCCTGATCTGTCTTCTGTGTATTGTCATGCAAAGGTGACTAATTCAAATAACCTTGCAAGGCAGGAAATGTGATTCTCTGCCTTGCTGAGGGAAGGAATATTGGAGGAGTAACTTGAGAAGGAATTGAAGCACATAAGTACCTCAGCAATTAGTTGGTATTTCTTAAAACTTTTTTCACACAATGTGTAAGACATCAGTAAGACACACATTTTTAAGAGGCACTGCCGAACAGCAAATGTTACCTTTGCTAAGGCCTCTCAAAATTACCACTACTTTTTAGTTCTTCCACTCAATGGAACTGAGATGGGACAGCCCAGCCATGGGCACTGTAATCTTGTCAGCTCTGCTGTTACACTACATTATGAGGAAGATTTAGGTTTAGAGGAAAACAAATCCTCATTAGGATGTCTGCCCCCAGGAGGGCATTTGAGTTACAAACACAATAGCATTAATATGTTCTTAAAATGTCTATTGCTACAAATGTAAAATCTAAATGTTATAGAATGTTTTTGTAAATTTTTATTATGCTGTGTAACTGGAGCTTTTCTCCCCAGACCTCTACTGAAAATGGACATGTATCCAGTTGGACTAGCCCGGTCAACAAATGTAAAATAAATAAATAAATAAAATAAAATATTCACTACATCTTTCTGGTGTATGCAGGTTTGCAATATGTACGACTTCAAGAAAAGATATAAATATATGTGTTCATTAATTTTCCCTTAGTGGTCCTTTAAGACAGAGTTGCTGGGAGTCTAGTGTAGTTTTAGAGCAAAAAATAAATAGATAAATATAAAAAAATACATTTAGTTCAGAGATTACGTCTCTTTTATTTTACTCAAGTAAACACACTTGCATGAGGACGTGCATGTCTGCATATAAAGCTGACATTTCTGCTTTGTTCTGCAAGCTTTCGTTTATCTGCAAGAAGAAAAATCACTATTTGTTTTAAGCTTCAGCCCAGGAAAAAAAGTGAGCATTTTAAATACAAAACAGTTTTTGCCATGCTCTAGGGAGTTTGACTTTTCCCATACCTCTCAACCTTTTAGAGAAAGAATTCTGGGCAAAGGCAAACATAATGGGGCAGGTTTTAAATATTGTTCTCATGAATGGTTATGTTTCACTGTGGAAACACCCCGGATGTTTCGTGCAGAAATGGGAGTGGCTTGAGTGATTGTCATGCCAAATAGTGAGGATGTAATATGCAAATGACGCATGACTGACATGGATATTTGCCAGTGACATCATGCATACATTGTTTGTTGGCTGACACGTGGTGAAATCACACCCTGCGCATGTGAGTTGTGAGTGATCCTGAGACTGAGAGGCTCCAGAGCTAAAGGAATTAAATGATGCAGGCCTTTACCGTAACTTCTAAGGCATTTCCCTTTGCTTTAGGGCAATGAATCTTTTTAAGATAAGGTGAATTGAAGGTTCACTTCTACAAACACATTGCTCTTGTCCTGGATGTTTCCTGCTAAAGTAGCATTTCACAGCTTATTGATGAAAAGCAAGTATCCTTCTCTTTGAAATGCAGGTTAGTCAGCACTTGGAGCACAAGGGAAAATGCATTTTATAAACTGTATTTTCTGTAGAAAAATGTAGGCATTTCCTTCATTTTTGTTAGGCTGAACTTACCAGATAACTGAGCAGGAGCTACTTAGTGATTTGCTGCTGCTGTAGAAAACCTGAGGAAATGTCTAGATTCAACGAGAACTACATACATGAAATCACTGCTTCCTTGATTAAAGTGATATCATTCTTGAAATCATTTGGGATTCTGCCAGAGGAGAAAAAGTGCCTTAAGTGTGGCTATAAGGCTTCCCTTGCTGCACACAAATCATCCTTCGCTTGGAAGTGTAGAGCAAGGAAATGCAGATGTAAAAGTGGTATGCTGACGGGAACATTTTTTGAGAAAAGTAAGTTGCCTCTGCAATTGCTTGTGAGGATACTGTACTGCTGGCTTAGAAAATCCCCTGTCAGAATGGCTGCAGACCACCTTGGAGTGTCGTCTAAATCAATAGTGGATTGGTATCAATTTTTAAGAGATGTCTGCACTTGGAAACTTCTCCAGGACCCTATGTTACTCGGGGGTCCTGGAAAGGAAGTCCATATTGATGAAAACCTTTTAATAAGAGCCAAATATAATCGTGGGAGAAACCTGGCAAAAAAGGATAGGTGGGCATTTGGTATCTATGACTGTTCTGAAAAAGTTGGTTACCTTACCTTTGTGGAGAGGCGAGATGCAGCCACATTACTACCCATCATACAACAACATGTTTTGCCAGGGACAACCATTATTTCTGATCAGCAGGCAGCTTACCAGGGCATTGCTGAAATACCAGGGATGAATTTCAAGCACCTTTCAGTCACTCATAGTGTAAATTGTGTGGACCAACTCTCAGGTGTACACAATGATGCTGTGAAGAGCATGTGGAAATGTTGCAAGAGACATTTTAGGGCCATGAATGGTACCTTGGCACACAAGCTTCCGAGCCATTTAGATGAATTAATGTGGCGAAGTAAATATGGGAAAGACTTTGATGAGTTATTTATTAGTTGTCTTGGCCACATAAAGGAATTCCAGGAAGCTCAGCGAATGGAGGGTGCTGAGGGTGCTGAGATGTTCCCATTACGTGAGGCCAGAAATGAAGAAGATTCCAATCTGGTACCTGAAAGTCATATGGACACCCTGGACACTGATTTAGACAAGAAGAATGAGCCTCCATAACTGATTTTTTTTTTACTATATGCAAATTTGTTTACATTTTACATTCTATTTTTTAAGCGATCATTTTGGGGGAAATGGCTCTGGGTGTGTTATGTTTTAGGAAATATGTACCTCAAATTCCTGTCTGTTTTTTGATATTTTATTAAACAGAGTTCACCAAAGGAGTGCTTGTCCAGTGCCTCATTTATGCTCATATTTTGATAAGGACTTGCTGCATCAAGTAAGTACCAAGAATTATATTTTTATTAATGAAGTCAGTCAGTTCACAGTTACAGTGCTCAGTATAAGAAAACATGGCTTATGTTACTATGACCGTTGCTTATTTGACAGCTAAATTAGTTTGTTGCTGTGGTTTGTTTTCTGATTCTCAAGGCGGAATGCATGCCGAGTCTACCATAAGACTGCAGATTTCTTTCACTGATTGCATGCTTTCCTTTTGTGTTTCTTTTGTAAATACTTTCTTCTTTTCGGCTCCAGTGTCCTTGTACATTTGTTATGTATTTGTCTTTGAATAACTAAAGGTGCTACATAAAGGCTGCCGAAAACATAAGTTCTGTTAAAGTTGTGTTTTATTTTCTAAGCACATTGTGGATTTGCTGTATCTAATCTGACGTACATAGAGGCTGCCGAAAAACATAAGTACTGATAAATGGTGTGTTTTATTTTCTAAACACATTTCAGATCTGCTGTATCCAATTTGATGAAATGGATGAAATAATCTTCTCTTTAATAAGCTAACAAGTTTGCATGATCTGTTTACTGCATGCTGAGAATGCTGGTTGAATATTCATGCAGACAAAAAAGACATCAACATGACTGTTCATCAATTTTGAAAAACGTCACCTGGTGCTGGGTGCTGGGCAGGGTTTGGCCAGGCCTTACAACTGCACATCCAGGGGTTACTACAGTAAAACAAAGCTGACATGTCTTTGTATATCTATTGCACAACTGTCTTTCCCTCTTGGCCCAGGGTAGTAGCTGAAAAGGGTCACACAAGCCCACTCACCAATTATTTATTTATTGGTGTTTGCTTACTGAGAAAGTCTGACTAAGTGCCCTTTTTCAGCAAAGGGCTGGAGAGAAAAACTCCCATTATACAGACATCACAGATATCATTTGCACTGTTTCATTTATAGTTAATCAGTTGCATTATTTGCAAACAAATAACAGTTAAATGGGTTGTGTATGAATATTTTTTGTAAATACAGAGAGGAATATGCAGTGTAATATCATCAATATGCACAGATCATCAGGTTTTATGTAAGAATATTTGTTAGCGTAAGGACTTGCTCAAAATCTAGGATATGGAAGATAAGATAAAGAGTTAGAGCAGCCAAGAGAAAGATAGGAGAGGAGAAGACACAAGGAAGATAAAGGAGATGAGATGATAGAGGGTATAGTTGTGATAATAGTAAGTTAGGTTTTCTGCAGCAGAGAGTTATGGCAGAATTTCATATACCTATATTAATACCAGGTTAACCGGGGTGGTGCAAGGCAGAGCTATTTATCTATAAGGTGCTGCTTCAGTTAGCATTTAAAGTCTTTCCACTGGCAGAGGTTTTTTTTAAATAAATAAATAAAAAGATGTGTGTGTGCACACATACACACACACACACACACACACACACACACACACACACACACACACACACACACACACACACACACACACAGAGTCTATACACACAGACACACACATATGTTAACACATTCATGCATGAGCGTGTGTGTGCATATATATGTGTATGTCTACGTGCATATGCATATATGTATGCACATATGTGTGTGAATATAACTTTATTTTTTTAAACAGAGCCTTGGATGCATAAAACAACCATACTGAGGGGATTATGGTATCAACAGCACTTAGGACTTTTTAAGATGCATGTGGACAATATATGAGAACTGTAATAGGCATTAGAGGAACGTGCTATGAAAACATCATATAAATGCTATCCAAATTATCAGACAGGCACCCACTAATATTTACGTTTTGTCTAGTAGAACTGCACCCTTGTCTTGGTGATACGGTATTTGAAGTAATGTTTCACCAGTATTGTATTTTGCCTTTTGTTTGGTGACACTGTAAGTGATACAGTTCGACACTGAAATGTGTTGCTACCATCCCCCTTTACTGGTCTGATTTGCATCCCTGCTGGTGCTGTCTCCAATTTCCAGTCCTCTCATTACAGCTCCCACTTCCATTGGAAAGGCTGCACAGCTATCTTGTTTGTGTTATCTCCAGGGTAGCCTACAGTATTGTCATAGCATCGTAGGAGAATACTAGTCTAGCAACCCTAAAGGGCCTTTTTAAGCCTAGCCATGCTTCCTAGAATCATTAGGAAGGTAGTGGTTTCCTAGGTTTTGTGGGAGTATGTAACTTAGACATAAGTGATTAAGCATTTGCAAAGTACCTCTGTCTAATAGAGATGTAGGTGCCAGACCAGGGGTAAATCTATAGGTGCCAAACCAGGGGTAAATTTACAATTCCCCATCCACTGATCCAAATTTGGCTTGAATACATGCAGGGAATAACGCTGCTTCACATGGCATGGGAAGCTTGTTCCAGAGAAGTGGTAGCCTCTGAGGCACATACCTGTCTCTCCAACATGTCCTATTTATGTCACAGGTGAGGTTTATGTCCCTGATCAGGTGTTTCTGATGCTGTTTGTTGTGGATGTGCAACATGTCCATTAAGGTTGGATCAGAGGATGCTTTGTAGGTCAGGCATAGGTCACCTCTCTCAGCAGTTTGTAAGGGACCTAATATAAGGATAAGGTTTTGAGGCTATCTGCATATGACTTGTTTTCTAAACCATATATTTATTTTGCGAGGAATCTCTTTGGGCACTCCAGTCATTGCACATGCCTGATCAGGTACATGCTAAAGAGGGACATTTCATTCAATGGTTGGTCTTATGAGGGCAGAGGACAATGGTATGAGCACTATTTTGGACCTGGATGCCATATCCTTGCATACAGATTGTGCAACATAGAATGATGGGGTGGCCGCAGTGGTGCAGCAGTTAGTGTTGCCACCTCACAGCAAAAGGTTCTCCGGCTCGTTTATCAGCTGGGGTGCCTTCTGTGCAGAGTCTGCATGCCCTCCCTGTGGTTGCGTGGGTTTCCTCCAGGTACTCTGGTTTCCTCCCATATCCCAAAGACATGCTGTAGGTGGACTGGACACTCCAAATTGGCCCTAGGCATGAGTGTGTGCATGCGTGTGTGTGCCTTCTGTGGAAGGTTGGGCACCAGGCTGGCAACTTGACACCGTAAAACTCCACTGCCAATCATGAGCAGACATGTGATCCACTGAGGCGACCCCTAACCGGGAAAAAGCCGAAAGAAGAAGAAGAAGACAGTAGACACATGATACCTCTCAACATCTTAGAGCAAGAAATCCAGACAAAACCATGAATGATGGGGAGAGGAAGGGCAAAAAATAGGGACACATTTTAAATATTGGTCTTACAAACTTAGAAAGTTAACAGGATAACAGGTCTTGCAGTAGCATGAATTTTCTTCTGAAGAGTATGAATTCTGAAATTCAAATGACTATCATAATTTTCTGACTGAGTCCTCAATGATTTGTCAATACTTTGCCAGAAAACCAAAATATTATGAGGAAAAGGCCAAAAAAATTAAGCAAAAATCTGGACATTCTCTGAATATCTGGACAGTTGAGAGGTATGCATGATGATCAAAGACCAAGCCTCTGTCTGCATGCATTCCCAAATTCCTGATTACAGGGTCTACTATTAGGGATGTATTACTAATGTAGTAATTTCCAATAGTGGCCATCTAACCAAAATATATTATTTTGCACTTCTTTGCATTGAGTTTAAGACTGTGAGTCTAGCACTTGTTATTAGTCATATCAGGCCTTCTTATAGGGTGTTTGTGTTTTGGGGGAATTCGGTGGCTGCACCTAATTTGCAATCATCTGCAAACTTGGTCAGCCAGAGGCCTTTCACATTAGCCTTGACCTTAGGGAAATTAATGATAACAGGAGTTTTCCCAGCACTGAGCCCTGAGGCACTCCACTAGTGACCAGACATTTTTGTGGAGGTAGACTCTCTATAAATTCTTCAGCCTTGTCTGTGCGCTAGTTGGCTATCCAATGGGTAACATCAGTGAGCTTGTTTACAATGTCCAGGTGGGGTACTGTTTCAAATGCTTTGACCAGGTAGAGCTAAGCAGTGTGCCCCTTTGCTTTGATGGTCTTCTTTTGGAAGTTCATCAGGATGAGAAGGCATGACCTGCACTTGACAAAACCAAATTGAGTTGGATCTGGTATTTATACGTTTCCTATGTCATCATTTAACATATCCATGATTATTCTTTCCATGGATTTACATATTAGACTAGTGAGGCATATGGGTCAGTAGCTCCCTGGGTCCGTGGGTAGCCCACCCTTGTGCAGTGGGATAACTGTTGTAGTCCTCCATTTGTTTGGCATGAAGCCTGTTTGGAGACTGCAGTTAAATAGTGCTTCTAAGTGGGCCTAGTAGTTCATAGGATCATAGGAGGTTAGTAGGCTATTGGCCCTAGGGCCTTTACAAGCCTAGCCATATTTTATCTTTCTTCCCTCACAGGCCATGAGAAATAGCCTATATTAGCGAGCAAATTTATGATCAGCATTGACTGCCCCTATCCATAAGGGGCATACGTGAAACCCCGGTGAATTTATGGTTTCCCATCTAATTTTCCAAGTTAAGCTTAAATAGGGTCATTGAGGAGCTCTGTTTTACATGAATTGGGAGTTTGTTTCGGAGTAGTGGCAGCCTCTGGGAGACATATCTGTCTCTCCAGCAAGTCCTATTAATGTAGCAGGCTAGGTTAAGTTCTCTAGAGTGAGTGAGTCTTGTCCCATTAGATTTGTGGATGTGCAGCATTTCCATTAAGGCAGAGTCCCGAGACTGCTCTCTAGGCCAGGCACAAGTCACCTCTAAGCCATCTATATGATACAGAGTATAGCGACAGTGACTTCAGTCTGCCTATGTAGGTCATGTAATGAAGAACTTGAATCTTCTTTGTGAGAAACCTCTGAGGTCTCTCCAGCTGCTGCAGGTATCTGGTGAGGTACATACAGAAGGGAGCATTGTACTCTATTACTAGTCTGATGAGGGAGGAGTATGGAGTAGTTATACCCTCCTTCATTTGGATGCTATTCCTTTACTTATGAGATGGGCAACATAGAAGGCCTTCCTCACCACTGTGGACACATGATGATCGAAGTTAAGGCTGCTCTCAACCTGTATTCCCAAGTCTCTCACCCCTGGGTTTGAACTTGGGAGGGGTATTGTTAATGTTGCAATTTGCTGGGACTTCACCTTTACTGAAGGGGATGATAATACATTTTTTTGCATTAAGTTTGTCTGTGGCTTTCGTACGAATAATTTGTCTGTGTAAGGCCTTTTTGCAGTACAGTGATATAATTTTGGCTTTCAATGATGGCACCCAGTTTGCAGTCATCAGCAAACTTGGTAAGCCACAGGTCATCTATTTTTCACCTGAAATTCTGAGAAATAGATTCCAAACAGAAGTTGACCCAGCACAGAACCTTGTGGAACACCACCAGTAACAGGTCTGCTGGTAGAGGTGGAATCCCTTACTTTAACTGTATGCATTCTGTCAGTGAGCCAGTTGGCTACCCATCTAATGACTGAGGTTTATCCCCAGCTGGGTGAGTTTATCAATGATGCCTGAATGGGAGATAGTGTCAAAGGCCTTGTCTAAGATGAGACAGGCAGTATACACTGTTTTGCCCTCATCTAAGGCTTTGGTGACATTTTCAAAGATGTCTACCAGGTTTAACAGGCAGTATACACTGTTTTGCCTTCATTCAAGGCTTTGGTGACATTTTCAAAGATGTCCATCAGGTTTAACAAGCATGATCTACCTTTAACAAAACCAAATTGGGTTGGATGAAGAGTTTGAATGTCTCCTACATCCTTGTTGATTAGGTCCACAATGATTCTTTTCATGGCCTTACAGACAAGGCTGGTTAGGCTTATGGGTCTATAATTCCCAGGATCGGCTGAGGGACCCCCTTTGTGCAAAGGAATCACAGTTGCAGGATTCCATTCAGGTGGGACAAACCAATACTTATACTGTGGTTAAAGAGAGTACCCAATGGTTCCACCAGCTTCTGTTTTAGACCGTTTAGTAAGCAGCCTGGGATGTTGTCCGGTCCCATAGAGGCTGTGTTTTTGGCCTTGGAGAGGGTGGTTATGACCTGCTCATTGGAGATACTAGGTAGAGGACTGGTGATGGGTATATTTTGGGGTATGATTGGTGAAGACAGTGGAGTGAAGTTTTTGCTGAACTTGTCTGCTAGCAGGTTGGCAATTTTTGCAGGTTCTTTATGAGTGGTACCATACACTACTAGTTTGGTGCAAGTCTAAGCCTTCCCTTTTAGATTTTGGATGTAGTTATAGAATGCCTTGTGATTATCCTTAGCCAGGCATGCTAACTTGGTTTCGTAGTTAGCTTTGGAGGACTTAACAAGATGTCTAATTTGCTTATTCAAGCTGTGGAGGGTGTCTTTCCTCTGCTGAGACCTTTCCTTCTTGTTCTTAGTCAGCAGTTTCTTTCTCATGTCGTATAACCTATTTATGCTGGATGTCCACCAGTAGGGTTTGTTTTTCCGTGAGGATCCTGATTTAATCCATTCAGGTATGGCTGAGTCTATACACTTGTATAGGTGTTTATACAAGGTATTAATGTACTCCTCAGTACAGGAGACACTGCTGTCGGTGGAGAGTGGAGGTTTGAAACTATTTATGCCATCGCATAGGAGGCTGTAGTTTGCTTTAGAGAAATTTTTTATCCTTTTTGCTCCAGAGTGGGGACCACTTGTGATTGTTACTTCAAACTAAATAGATTTGTGATCTGACCTTACCAGGGAGGTCCCCACACATGGGGTGGTGCAGCAATCGTCCATGTTGGTGAGCACTAGGTCAGGGATATTTGAGCCCCTTGTGGGGGTTGCCGACTATCTGTTCTACAGCATTTGTTTTAACAAAGTCCAGGAATCTTAGGATGAGAGTGTTAGTGTTTGTATATGTTGCCCAGTCGATGGGGGGATAGTTAAAGTCACTCATGACTTGGGTGTTTGGCTGTATTGTGAATGACTCAAGTAGGTCCAGTTAGGCAGTATGGTTTATCTGGTTCATGGTGGGGACCTATAGATAACAATGATGTGGGGGGGGGGGTCTTTCCCTGACCTGGAGTAGCTCTAGGGAGTTGTACTATTTAACCAGTCTTGAGGTGTATTTGTCTTTGATGAAGATGGATACAGCTCCCCTTTGGTTCTTTCACATTCATTTTGCAGTCTGAACATGTGGAAGGCATTGTAGCCTTGTATAGCCAGGGTACTCTCTGTGGCCTTGAACCATGTCTCTTGATACTGAACTGACATCTGTGTCTTCCAAAGTAAGGAGTGCTCCCAGTGAGTGCAGTTTCTGATTTAGACTTCCAGCATTAAGTAGCATAACCTTGAGTTTGTCTCTAGAAGATGTTTTTATGTCAGGAATGCAGCTGCAAATAACTCAGTGCTGGAAATCACTAAACAAAACTCCAGTCTACCACAGACCACCCCAGAAACCCATAATACTGCACAGCTATTCATGCTCACATCTGTACCCTGTGCAGCCATAATAAATACTTACTAAAATTTACGAGTCTGGCAGCTAATGCTCTAACAACATAACAACAAAACATGGCAGCTGCACCCATGGAGCTCCTCCATGGCACCCCCCATCTTCAGCCTAATTAACAGATCCATATGTGAAAACTATATCACAACAATCTAAGAAAAAATAATTCGTGATCTTCCTCCAAGAAGGCAGCATTTAACAGTCCTTTCACCCGTTTCCAAAATTCTAGAAAGATTAATACACTGCCAACTAATCAAATTCCTCAATGACCATAGCTTACTTTCTCCAATACAGCAAGGATTCCAGCCAGATCACAGTGGCACAGTTGTTCTCCCCAGCTTTACCAACACCATAAGTCAATGGAACCTAATATCATCTATTTTTCTCGACCTATCAAAAGCCTTTGACAAGCTATCACATCAGGAACTATTATATGAGCTAACATCTATTGATCTAAACAAAGCAACTTTAACCTGGTTCCACCATTATCTATGAAACAGGCAACAAGGAGTTTAGTGGAAGCAGGACCTCTCAACATTCCTTTCAGTTACAGTCAGGGTTTCCCCAAGGTTCAATATTTGGCCTCTCCTTTTAAACATATTTATCAACAAATTCCATATTGCTACTCAACAAGCAACAAGGTATTAACTGGAAATTGTCCACTTTTATTAAGCATCTGTTGGGTTGTTTGTTTCTGATAACTTGTTGCAGTTAAACTCTTTTTTTTTAGAGGCTCCTTTAGCTGTTTAAAACTTTCATTTAAAGGCTCACTGCTGCTTTTCAGCTGTGAGAAACATTTCTGCAGTTTGTTTCCCACCTTCCCTCCCTGTTGGTATAGTGTTTTTATAGTTGGTGGCTTTGCAGTTGCCCGCCCCTAGTGTAAATTTGATCTGGGACCCTCCTCCCAGTCTAGTGTCATTACCTCATTCTACCCAGTACAGGGAGAACATTTGAGAAGGCCAATCAGCTTAGTTTCTGCTACTCCTTTCTCTCTTTCCACTTAAAAAAAAAACAAAAAAACATATATCTGTTTTTACTGTATTTGTGTTTCTTCCTACTTTATTTTGCTTTTGCGTCATCTTAAAAGTACTCAGTTGTATTTATTACTGCTTGGTGTAACTCATTCTAAGCCTTTTAGCTTAAGCACTTGGGCTTCAGACCAGTTGTTTTACATTAAGAAGGTTTGTGGTCTGCACTGTAGTGGCAGAACAGGTAGCTTACATCCTTCTAAGTTGGGAACTGCTGATTGAGGGCTCAGTGTCTGTTATTCTAAAAGTATTAATTCTGGTTTAAGCACTTGGGCTTCAGGCCAGTTATTTTACATTAAGAGGGTTCGTGGTCTGCACTCTTGTGGGAGGAAAGGCTGGACTCTGCCCTTCTGAGATGGGAATTTCTGGTTAAAGGCTTATAGTGCCTGCATATTTGAACTGCTTCTTACTGAAATTGGTACACCTTGTTTGCTATAGCATAGGCTAGATCCAGGCCTGCTGAATCTAGCTTTGTTTGTATAACTTGAGCACTAATCCAGACATTCTTTAAAGTATTCAATTGTATTTATTACTGCTTGGTAGTAACTTGATTAAAGTGTAGCTATCATTCTAAGTCTTTTGGATTAAGCACTTGGGCTTCAGACCAGTTTTTTTACATTAGGAAGGTTTGTGGCCTGCACTGTGGTGGCAGGACAGGTAGCTTACATCCTTCTAAGTTGGGAACTGCTGATTGAGGGCTCAGTGTTTGTTATTCTAAAAGTGTATTAATTCTGGTTTAAGCACTTGGGCTTCAGGCCAGTTATTTTACATTAAGAGGGTTCGTGGTCTGCACTCTTGTGGGAGGAAAGGCTGGACTCTGCCCTTCTGAGCTGGGAATTTCTGGTTAAAGGCTTATAGTGCCTGCATATTTGAACTGCTTCTTATTGAAATTGGTACACCTTGTTTGCTGTAGCATAGGCTAGATCCAGGCCTGCTAGATCCAGGCCTGCTGCTAGATTCAGCAGGCCTGGATCTAGCATAGGCTAGATCCAGGCCTGCTGAATCTAGCTTTGTTTGTATAACTTGAGCACTAATCCAGGCATTCTTTAAAGTATTCAATTGTATTTATTACTGCTTGGTAGTAACTTGATTAAAGTGTAGCTATCATTCTAAGTCTTTTGGATTAAGCACTTGGGCTTCAGGCCAGTTGTTTTACATTAGGAAGGTTTGTGGCCTGCACTGTGGTGGCAGGACAGGTAGCTTACATCCTTCTAAGTTGGGAACTGCTGATTGAGGGCTCAGTGTCTGTTATTCTAAAAGTGTATTAGTTCTGGTTTAAGCACTTGGGCTTCAGGCCAGTTATTTTACATTAAGAGGGTTCGTGGTCTGCACTCTTGTGGGAGGAGAGGCTGGACTCTGCCCTTCTGAGCTGGGAATTTCTAGTTAAAGGCTTATAGTGCCTGCATATTTGAACTGCTTCTTACTGAAATTGGTACTTCTTGTTTGCTGAAGCATAGACTAGATCCAGGCCTGCTGAATCTAGCTTTGTTTGTATAACTTGAGCACTAATCCAGGCATTCTTTAAAGTATTCAATTGTATTTATTACTGCTTGGTAGTAACTTGATTAAAGTGTAGCTATCGTTCTAAGTCTTTTGGATTAAGCACTTGGGCTTCAGACCAGTTGTTTTACATTAGGAAGGTTTGTGGCCTGCACTGTGGTGGCAGGACAGGTAGCTTACATCCTTCTAAGTTGGGAACTGCTGATTGAGGGCTCAGTGTCTGTTATTCTAAAAGTGTATTAGTTCTGGTTTAAGCACTTGGGCTTCAGGCCAGTTATTTTACATTAAGAAGGTTCATGGTCTGCACTCTTGTGGGAGGAGAGGCTGGACTCTGCCCTTCTGAGCTGGGACTTTCTGGTTAAAGGCTTATAGTGCCTGCATATTTGAACTGTTTCTTACAGAAATTGGTACACCTTGTTTGCTGTAGCATAGACTAGATCCATGCCTGCTGAATCTAGCTTTGTTTGTATGCTTGTTGTTTGTTTGCTTGTTATTTCCCTGAAACGCTAATTCCACCTAAAACACGGCTTTTCAGTGCTTCTGTGGATCCCTAGTGATATCTGCATTGCTTACTGTACTTATTTCCTTGTTTCACTTGAAAGAAAGTTACCATTTGTCGTTTTTGCATTTAAGTTACCTGTAACACATTGCATTTAAGTTACTTGGCACTTGCTCACTAAGTCAGCACTAAAAAATTAAAAGCACTATACCCTCACAAACTCCCCTTGAGTACCTTGTTCCCCATTGGCCCTTTTTTTCAATTATAAAGGAATTCCCAATACTATTCTAGCATGTCCAAAGGTCAGTTGTCAATCTCCTCTCCGGTCCAGCTGGTGAATCTAGGAATCTTGAGGCAATGTTACAACTGCAGTAGAAACAAAGGCTGTATCAAAAGAAATCTCCAAATAATACACACCGTCGAGAAGAAAAACCTTTATAAGACACACAAAGCTTTCAGGTTACACACCCTTTCTCAATGTTTAATACAGGTTAAATCACAAGCAATGATTTAAATAAGAGCCCAACACAATCACATGACCTGCAGCCCAAAAGTCATATGATCAAAAATTAAAGAACACATCATTAAAAACATTAAAAAACATTAAAAAACACACTGAAAAGTTTTTATACAACATATATAAAACAATTATTTAGAAAAAATACATATATATATCTATAGATATATAAAATATATATATAGAATCTAAGCAGAAAATGCAAAATTCACTATGTACTGCAACCAGTATAACATACTTATATACATACATATATCATATAAAGTAACAAATTCATGTTTACTTCATTTCAACTTAGTGTGTTGCATCCTAATCAATATTGGCTTTATGGAGACAGCAGAGTTTAAACCAGGATGGATATCAGCTGACAACCTAATGATCCATTCATATTCTCTAATCTCTAAATAATTCCCTACGTCACCACCCCTATTAGATGCATATACTCTATCTATTACCCTGAATTTAAATGTATGATGTACTCCATGTGCATGAATATGTTTATATAGAGCATTGCTCTCACATGCCCTTCTTATCTCTGATTTATGTTCTATTATACGCTCTTTAAGCTTTCTACTTGTTTTTCCTACATAAAATGAGGGACATGCTACACATGTTGCAAGATAAACTACGTTATTAGTTATACAACTAGCCGTAATATTAAATATAAACTTTTCATTTGTTGTAGGATGTATAAACACATTGCTCATATAGACATCACTGATATCAAAATATATATCAGTACAACAACTACAATTCTTACAGATAATGGTACCTCTTTTTCCAGATTTACTAAGGCCTCGTGTATCTTCCCAAAAGTCTTTGAAGCATAACATACTTTTTAGTGTTTTCATATTTTTATATGTAAAGCGTGGTCTATCACCTAAAACTATTCTAACCTCTTCAGATGCCATTAATACCATCCAATATTTGTTTATGACTTTTTTAACCAAATATGACATTGTGTTATAAGATGTAACATATCTTACAATCCCTTCATCTTGCTGAACATAATTGTTATTACCTACATACTCATCTGAATAAAAAATAGGTTTAAATAACAAATGTCTATTTCTTACTACTTTATTTTTGGCATCCATCAAAAGATCAGATGCATAACCACTACCCAAAAACTCTTCATACGTATCACTTAGTTGGTTTGAAAACCATACCTCATCTGTATTTAACCTACTTATCCTTGCAAACTGTGCCATAACCACACCTTTAAAGACATGTGGTGCATGCATGCTGGAGCCGTATAAATACCTTCCAGCATTAACCTCTTTCTTATGCACACTAGTATTCAGTACACCATCCTGATATTTTACATTAACATCCAGAAAATTAATTGAACTATTAGAATATTCCATCTTAAATTTTAAGAAGGTGGTAGTATTATTTAGATACAGTAAATAATCAGATAATTCAGATACAGATCCATTCCATATTAAGAAGCAGTCATCTACAAATCTTTGATAAAAACATAATTTTGAATTTAAAAATGTATTACCATCAAATATATATGTCCTTTCCCACTGATAAAGGACTAAATTTGCATAGGTATTTGCTACCGGTGTGCCCATAGCAACACCGGTACACTGCAAATAATATTGTTTATCAAACAAAAAAACATTATAAGATAATACTAAATCCAGTAATAGACAGATGTTTTCAATATGTCTACTTGTAAAGGTTGAATGGTGAACCAAATGTTCACGTATAGAATTAATCTCCAAATCATTGGGAATAACTGTAAACAATGATGAAATGTCCAGCGTTACAAATAATAAACCATTGTATATACTTCTAGGTCTATCTGGATCAGTATACCAACATTTTAATTTCATGATAAAATCTATAGTATCTTTTATGACCGTTTCACATTTAACCAAAATTGGTTGTAATTGTTTTTGTAAATATATGGATATGGGTTCCGTTAACCAACCATTACCTGAAACAATAGGCCTCATTGGTGGTTCATTTAAAGATTTATGGATCTTCGGTATCCCATACAATTGAGGAATTTTAGGGCAGGGAACAGTAAAAAAATGAAATAAATCTAAGTTTATATCACCAGAAAGTTGCAGCTCATATACACACATATTAATAGTACTAATGTACTTCTTTATCTCTACATAAGTTATTACCTTAAATGCTGTAGTGTCATTAAGCAACTTCAACACTGATTGCACATACTTTGTTTTTTCCATTATCACAGTAACACCCTCTTTATCTGCCTGCTTAATTATTATATCTGTATTTAATTTCAGCTCCCTCAAGGCTATATATTCAGAATAGGACAAATTGTAATTCTTCACAACTTTTTTAGAATACAAACGTCTCAACTCTTGTTCACACAAGTCATGAAATGCTGTAAGAACAGGTACATTAACCGGTATAAAAACACTTCGTCTTTTACAGCTATTATATGAACAGATGTTATTTTTAAACATTAATTTCAAGCTTACATTTCTGATGAATTGCTTAAGGTCTGTTATAGCAGTGACAACATTATCACAAGCTGATGGAATAAAACCCATTCCCTTTTGTAAAAGGGTATGATGTGCTGTTTCTAGTTTAAAACTAGACAGGTTTAAAATACTTGCCACTATCTTCGGACTATTTTCATCTGTTTTTGCGGACTACTGTTCTTCCGTTTATTTGAATATGGCGTTCCCCTCACTACAGTTCTCCCCCGTGAGGTCGAGCGCTCTTTCACTTTTTCAGCTTGATCAAGTTGGAACGGTTTATGAAGAAAATTTAATTTAGACTGGTGCAATTTTCTTGTTTCTTCATTCCTATTTTCAAGTTCCTTGGAAGTTTCTGTCCCCGGTATACACGCGACTGCATCCACATCATCTATCTGCGTTGTATTTTGAACTGAAATGGGCGGAGTTGCTCTAATCTCATTTGTCGGTTCAGCCGATACCATTTCACGCACAGGGGGCTGTGAATTCACGGACAATAACTCTGGGAAGTCATTCAGGCTGTCCAAAGGGATTTTCTGTGCAACAGATTTCTTATTGTCTTTAATATTATTATCCTTAATATTTTCTCTAGCTGATATAAAATCATTTTTTGGCCAGGAAAAGATATTGCCCCTTTGAAAATCCCCCATGTCTCTTACCAACTTACGCTTCTTGATGACTTCCAGACGGTCATCAAGTACATGCAGTCTATCCAGCATTTGCTGATATGCTGGTAACATAGTTAGGAAACACGACATTTGCATTACATTGCATTGCATGTTACAACTGCCTCATATACACAGACAACCCTCTCCTCCTCCCAACAAATTCCAACACATGTGAGAGATGCAACCATATAGCCAAACTGGAGGCTAAGCTCTCTCAACTCAGTACTGGCATAACCAGTCAGGAGGAGAAGGAAACCACACTCACTACAATTCCAGTCTCACATAGACCTACCACGACAGCAAACCAAACACATAAACACACAAAAACATACTCAGAGGCTCTAAATAAAAATCTGCCTAAGCAGCAGAGACCTCCAAAGCAGACACCCAAGCAACCGCTACCCCAAAACAAAACACGTGCAACACATAGCTCACAAAGCCAGTGTGCCGAACAGTCACAGCCCTTAAGGCTAAACAACACACCTGATATACTTGTAATAAGTGACTCTATCATCAAGCACACTGATGTCCCGCTCACTAGGCTGAACAAGGAGAAGGTCACGGTGAGCTGCCTGTCGGGCGCTAGGATCCGCCACATAACACAAGCACTCAGGTCACTCCAAGGCAAGTACAAATATGACTCAGTCATTGTCCATGCTGGTGTGAATGACCTGAGACGTACCTCCCTGGACTACATGAAAAGAGACATAGAGGAGCTCTCTGAGCATGTAGCCCAGGCCGGTATGACCCTGACCTTGAGTAGCATCTTACCCTCACCAAGAATGATGCCACAATATGAAGACAAGATGATCAATTTCAACAATTGGCTTAAGTATTGGTGTCATTCAAAGGGGATCCAATGCCTGTCAACCTGGGATGACATGCTCGACAAGCCATGATGCTTCGCTAGGGACGGCTTGCACCTGTCACCCCTGGGCTTTTGGATATTGGCAAAGGCTCTTGCTACCCCCATAGTGCCTTTTTTAGGCAAGGCTCAAAAGACAAACCCACCTCCATAGGTATCACAAGGGATAAGATACTAAGAGTAATGCTACTCAACGCCAGAAGTCTAAACCTCAAGATGCATGCACTCAAAACTCTCCTTAGCATGGAGAACATCAATATCTGTGCAGTAACAGAAACCTGGTTTAGGGCTTCCGAGAGCACCCCATCACTACCAGGTTATACCTCATACCATGCTTTTCGGCCCCAAAACTTGGACCGAACCACAAAAGGAGGGGGAGTATCAATATTCGTCAAAGATACCCACACCTCCAGGTTGGTGGCACAGCACGAAGCATCAGAGACTATCCATGTGCAACTAACAGTAGGTAAAACTGCCTTCCAGTTTATAGCCTGCTACAGACCACCCTCCCAAACCCAGGAACCCCACTCGGACTTCCTGAGAACACTGGAAAATATGAAGGTCTCTCCAAACACCATTACATTGGGCGACTTCAACTACCCAAACAAAGACTGGGAGCATTACTCTATCTCCAACACCCTAGCCCAAAGGTTCCTAGAATTTATAAACTCAAATGCTATGGAACAACTTATTACCACTCCCACAAGAGGGGAAAACATACTGGACCTGATCATCACCAACATGGGGACTCTATGCTCCAGACCAGAAGTGTATCCCTCACTGGTAAGATCAGACCATAAACTAATCTCACTGGATATTCACATCCCGACCCCACCCCCTGCCCAGAAAACCACAGTGAAAAACTTCTCTAAAGCAAATTTCATACTCCTCAAAACTGAGGTGGAATCCTTCAAAGCCCCTGGGCCTGCGGAAAATAAGGCCCAGACCGCAGAATCCTTTATAAATGCATTCTATGAACACCTTCAGGAATGCATGGATCATGCAATCCCAAATAAAACCAAGACCCAATCCTCCAAAGGCAGATGTCCTGTCTGGTGGACCCCAGCCATAAACAAACTATACAATATAAGGAGGAAGCTACTACATCATAGAGACAAATCCCAAAAAGGGAAGGCATCTCTGATCAGTAATAGCAAAAAACTATGGGCACTCATAAAATTGTCAAAGGCCAGCTTCGAGAGAAAAATTGCACAGTACACTAAGGATAATCACAAGGCTTTCTTTAGTTATGTTAGGAACCTGGGTGGGAATTCCCAGATATGCTCAGAATTAGTCCAAAATGACCAAAAATACACCAAACCCACAGACATTGCCAACATCCTAGCTGACAGGTTCAGCGCAAACTTCTCCCCCCCCTCCCCACCAAAAGGGCAAATATCTATCCCAGCAGAGTGCTGCCCCCCTGACATCTCAGATGCTCAGGTAAGAGCCACCCTCTCCAAAGCAAAAAACACAGCATCAGTGGGACCAGACGGTGTTCCAGGCTGCGTCCTACATGAACTCCAAGAAGAGCTAAACCCAAACATAAAACTACTGTTCAATATCAGCCTTACTACTGGATATGTACCCAAAGAGTGGCGTACAGCAACAGTGGTCCCTCTCCACAAAGGTGGTGCCTCAACGGATCCTGGAAACTATCGCCCCATAAGCCTGACTAGCTTGGTCTGCAAAGCTATGGAAAGGATCATCATGGACCTCATAAATAAAGATATTGGGGACCTACAGACACTGGATCCTACCCATTTCGGCTTTGTTAAGGGCAGATCCTGCCTCTTAAACCTGGTCGATTTTTTGAAACAGTCACCAAGGCCATTGACGAGGGGAAGGTGGTCCACACAGCCTACCTGGACCTCGCAAAAATCTTCGATACAATACCCCACTCGGGCATTATAGATAAGCTCACCAGCTTAAATATAAACCCCTATGTCACTAGATGGGTTGCAAACTGGCTCAAAAACAGAACCCACATGGTTAGAATTGCTGGAGCCATGTCAGACTCCAAACCAGTTACAAGTGGCATCCCACAAGGCTCAGTCCTGGGACCTCTCTTGTTCGGTATATATTTCTCAGAGGTACAGGCCAACACGGAAGGACTGTGGCTGACCAAGTTCGCAGATGGCTGCAAACTGGGCGCCATAATTGACTCTCCAGCCGACACAAGCATCCTCCAAAAGGGCCTCATAGAAACAGACAACTGGTGCCAGAGCCATGGCCTCAAGCTAAACGCCAAAAAGTGTATAGTCATCCCCTTTGGCAAAAACAAAGTGCCCACAAATTTCCACATAGGTGGTAATCCATTAAGTACAGAAGAAGTAATTAGGGACCTGGGGACCCAAGTTGATAGCAATCTCTCATTTGACAACCACGTGGCCAAAGTGGTTAGAAAAACATTTTATATAGCCCACCTAATCATGAAGGGATTCACATCTAGATCAGGGGAGGTCATTGTGCATGTTTAATCATCCCTCATCAGGCCCATAATTGAGTACAATGCCCCTTTTGGGATGTACCTTACCAGACACCTGCAGCAACTGGAAAGACCCCAAAAGTACCTCACCAAGAGGATCAAAGGGCTCAAACAGATGCCATATGCTGCCCGGTTAAAGAAACTCCAGCTCTACTCAGTGGCA
This sequence comes from Protopterus annectens, assembly GCF_019279795.1. Lineage (NCBI taxonomy): Eukaryota > Metazoa > Chordata > Ceratodontiformes > Protopteridae > Protopterus > Protopterus annectens. The sequence goes on along the minus strand of NC_056738.1, from coordinate 346,006,001 downwards.
TACCGCCTGCTCAGAGGCGATCTGTGCCTGACGTATAAAGCCATGTCCAACCCGGAATTAATGGACATGCTGCACCTCAGAAAATCCAAATCCCATCGAGCTACGTGCTCAAGAGACTTGAACCTCAGCACTGAAATAAATAGGACATGCTGGATGGACAGATTCATAACCCAGAGGCTCCCTTCACTCTGGAATAAAATCCCAGTCCAGGTTAGGCAGAGTCCCTCATTGACTCTCTTCAAGAGGAATCTTGATGAGTGGATGGGAGATCATAGGTTTACCCCGAGTTTCACTTCTGTGTCACTGTTAGACAGAGGCACGGTATACTAACCTCGAAAAAGGGCATAGCAAAATTAATTTAAAATGGGTGGCGAAAGCCAAACACACTCTGGCTAGGCTTATAAATACCCTAGGGCAGATAGCCTAGTATGAATCTATGAACCTATGAACCTATGAACCCTTATTCAATATGCAGATAATGAAACACTCATCTCCTCTGCACAGTCACAACATACCCTACAAGATATCTTTCAACAGGCTTTACTATCCACTGAATCCTGCCTCGTCAATGTAAACCTACTCCCCAACCCCAACATATGGAGCTTTATTCTCACAGCCTCCTTTGAAAAAGGGTTTTATCCCAGCCAGACTTTCCAGGTAAACAAAGATAGATAGACAGACAGTCGGACAGATAGCTAGACAAATAGGTAGGTAGATAAATAAATTACTTGATTCATTCCTAAACTCACTTTTATACAAAGGAATACCTGTCAAAAGCCTCCAATCTTCTGACACCATTAAAAGAGACTAAAAAGTAGCCACTCAACTTTAATAGGAGTTTTGTTCGTCTGCATACCTTTAACCAGGGTGTTACTAGAATCATCTGCAAAACAAAACCAGATAAGAGCTGTGGTATATAACAACCCAGGGTAAAATTTTTCATTCTGGAGCATTACTGCACCATACATAAAACTAAGTGTGGACTCCTTCAGTCAACTCAGGAAGGAACTGTAAGTGGTAGAATCTCAGCTTAAAAAGGTACATCCTCCGAATCCAGGACACTACCCAGTTCCTGTTGCTGAATACCAATATGGCATACTGCACTTGCAATGGTAACAGCAGGGACAGTACATCAAGTTAAGGTGGTCAAAGATGTAGGGATAATGATGTTCTGTATAAAGCTGAAACTTGTGATGAATTGCACTTCCTATTTTTCACCATGATTTTCTTCCTTTTGTTGTACAACCTGTCACTCTACCAGTCAAGCTATTTGGAATGTTGGAAAAAATTATATGTCATTTGTGAATATTGATATGATTTATACAGAACTGTATGTTATGTAATGAGCTTCAAAAATGTAACCACAGCATTCCCTGCTGGAACATAAAAGATTAACTTGTAAATCTTAAGAATAGTTGCGGTTAAGTTACTTTATAGCTGGGCCATAAACAAGAGTAGTTACCTCAGTTTCAATGCAGAAGCAGACACAATGTCTACAGCTAGAAGTTTTTCTAAGGTCTTGAAAGAAAAGTAATTACTTTGTTTAAAATGTAAAGTGTTTTATTGCTTTATGACTTCCTAGCAGCTACACAGTTCTGAGCAAACATCTGAGAGATATGTAGTTTCCACACAGGAATGTTAAGTTATGTTAAGTTTCTGTTTAGCCTGGGAACGGAAGTCAAGTGACAAAGTGTAATGTCATCCAAGTTGGCCTAGCAGTAATGTTTGATATTAATTTGGGAACTCTCTCAGAGAGAGAGAGAGAGAGAGAGAGAGAGACTGTGCATTTTGTATTTTGTCTTGGGCCTAGAATAGTCCAAGGCACCCAGGAAACAAACTCAGCCACTGATAAAAGAATAATTCCAACTTTATTCAGCCAAAAAAAAAAAAAAACTATACACCATAAACACTCTCTTAGTACAGTATGTTTTCATTAAAATCTTCATCAGTTCTGGACTGCATGTAACGAAGATCCTTTTATACCTTTAGTTCCCTTCATTTAAATTAACTAAAACTCAATTAAAAATTAAAGATACAGTAAAAAATGAGTGTTCAAGACTGCTTTTTCAAATAACATACTGACACAACACATTCATCCTAAAACATGTTGACAGATGTTAAAAAATGTTAAAAATCATATACAATTTCGTAAAACTTCATACCAAATTGATAAATACCTAAATAGGATAAATAAAAAAATAAATAAATCCATTCCTATTAAAACTACATACAAAGTGCATGAATTAACACTAAAAACTTGCATTTGAGCTCCCGCTAGTGATTTTTTTGAGTAATACATGTGTACTTTATCTACAGTAACAGCATACTGTGTTAAAATCAAAATCCTTGGAGACATAAAAGTAATATACCATCTTATTTAAAACTTGTAAATAAGTTTACATAAAAGTATTGATATAAAAAGATACAAGACAATTACAGTGATATTTTAGAAACAGGTTGGACCATGTGCATTTAACAAGCATGTTATCAGAAATCAATTATAACTTAGCGGATCTAATTTTTAATAAAGGAACTATAGAGATATTTTCGTTAAGTCCTGGAGGATATGCTAGAAAGCTGATAGGTCAGTTAACTCAATTGATAGATCTATTGACTCTGCTCAGCCAATCAATGATCGAGGTGGTTTCCAGAGCCCGGGAGGGGTGGAACTAGGAAGCTGAGAGCATAAACGGCTCTAAACAGTGCAAAAATGGCAGTAATGGAGCTAGCTGGAAAAGGAATGACAATGGAAATGGTCGTTCTGGGGAAACAAACTTTCATTTAATACCAGAAGTCTTGAGAAATGATGAGTGTGAGGGTGAAATGAATGAAAATGAACTTCCTACTACACCACCAGGTATAAAAATGGACTACTCCTGTAACTTCAGTGATGAACCAAACTGACATTAAGGACTGGTTACAGGTCAGCTTTTCTATTAATTTTAAAGATAATGTGGTTGAACCAGTTCCTATGAATGATACATACAAAAGTAAGCTAGCCAAACTTTCTAAATTACTTTACAAGTACAAAACTTTGGATATAGAAAATGCTTACCTTAGGCAATGCATATTAGAAGGCATTGTTCCCAAGGGTTTAAGAATATGTAAATATCCAAACAATATTATCTCTGGCAGTATGTTTCATAAAGAGTTAATAAAAATTTTTAATAGATATGGACTTGACATATTAAAATTAATGGTTAGGAAAATGACAGAATTAAAGAAGAATTACAGAAAGAAATTGAAATTTTAAATGAATTTATTAAGAATGACCTTGTTCACACAATACCATCAGAAAAAGAGAAATATTACAATATTAGGTCAGAAACTGATGGTAAATGGGATGAGTTGGTTAGTAGAAAGATAAAAAACTGGAAAGAGATATAAAATATTACAAAAACAATTTGAGCTACCCTAACCTCAAATCATACAACAAGTTCTGGGAGAAAAATGGAAGTGATGAACAATATGTTTTAAATGCTGATGAGGGAGCACATGTGTGGGAACAAGTGAATGATTTAGATGATTTTTCTGATTATCCTGCTTTGAGACGGACAGTGAGAATTAAAAATAAAGGGAACAATCAATATCAACAAAACTACCAAACAATTTTTTTGGAGGGAGAAGGGGGAGGGGGAGGTACTGAATGTAGTTTGTACCCCTCACCCCGACTTGGAAAATGATGATAACATGATAAAACAGGATGAAAATAATGAGTTCAGGTTTACAAAAAATGGTTACAGCATATACAATTTTAGTGACACAGTGTTGAAGGGTGAGCATTTCAGTCTGTTATCCAAAGGACTGAAGTTTATACTTTTTAAAAAAGGAGATGTTACAAAAACCATATTAGATGTAAAAATGTTTACAAGAAAAATTAACTTAGGTTTATATTTCTCACACGACAATGCTAACTTCCAGAATGGACAATCCAAATTAAAGAAAAGGAGTGTTTTTACCCCCCCCCCACACACCCTCAAATTAAGAATTTTGAGAAAGTAGTAGAGAAAGAGATTTGAAAAGGTTATGCCAAGGTCAAATATAAAGCAAATTTGAATCTTGAAGAAAAAAATGTTTTGTCTGACCTTAGTAATAACAGAAAGGTGAGAGTTATAAAACCAGACAAGGGAGGGAGCACAGTTATAATGGGCACACTTATATATGAAAGCAAAATGAATGATATTTTGATGGATACAAGTAGATATACCAGTGTGTCCAAGAACAAAATAAACATAGTGTACAGAACAATTGACATAACTTTTGAAGATTTGTATTTGGAGGGTTTAATAGACCAAAATACCCTTATTTTTTTAAAAGTGGAAAAGCCCAGGATACCCTCCATTTTTGGAATTCCTAAGATTCACAATCATAGCATGGAACCCCTGTTAAGACCTATCGTTTCTGCAGAGGGTTCAAAAACACTCCCACTAGCAAAATATGTAGATACAAAGTAAAAAAGGCTGTGGTTAAAAAGAAAAAACATTCTTAGGGATTCCTGGGATTTTTTTTGAGAGGGTTAAAGCAGACCATGTACAATGAAAAAATTTATTTTTTAACTATTGATGTTGTTGACTTGTTTTCCAGTATCCCACACATAGAAGGTATGAAACTACTGGAAGAAATTATTTTTGAGGACAATGAGTTAACACACAATGATAGACTGGTATGCTTACAGTTGATGGCATTAATTTTAAAGTATAACTTTATATACTTCAAATGTGAATTTTATCACCAAACAAAGGAAGTAGCAATGAGGGCAGCATGTGCCCCTACATATGCAAATCTTGTCTTAGCTATGTGGAAAGACAAAATGGTCCTGAACTCAATATATAGGAACTGCTGGATCATGAACAAAAGGTTTTTGGGTGACGTCTGTATCTTATGGGTTGCCCCCAGAGAGAAATATCTGATTTTATTTACTTACTTGAATAGTACTACCTCATTTTTAAAATTCACGTACAAGGTATCTTATGACAACCTGCAGCATTTGGATGTGGAAATCCAGAAGGAAAACAATGAGTTTAAGTCTAAAATATATAAAAAAGCACGTTTTCAAACTCATACTTACACTTTAACAGTGCCCATCCTATGCACTATAAGAAAAATATAGTGAAAGGTCAATTTATAAGGTCATGTAGGATGACTTCAAGTAATGTGGAGTTTGATAAAGAAATGTGTTTTCTGGAGAGGTTGTTTAAGGACAGATCATACCCAGAAGAGATGATTGAACAACCTAAAAAAGAAGTGTGTGAAGGTAGGCTAGGCAGATTCAAACTGATCTTGGGTTTAGATGAAGAAACAGGATGTCCTGTACAGACTGTAAATGTGGAGCCATTTGAAAAAACACTGGTTTTAGAATACCGTGGGAGTGCTAGTATGATTAGGAAAGTTATTGAACAAGAATGGGATAGATTTATTGGATTTGCAGACCTGGACAAAATTCCTAAGAATAAGTTAAGGATTGTTTACAACAATTCATTTAACTTAAAGAATTTACTGGAAAAAGAATGTGAGCCAGAACAATTAAATAGGAAGAAGGTAGGCACATATAGATGTGTGCATTGTACACAGTGCAGTTATATAGTAAACCAAGAAAAATTGTTTCTAGAGAGCAGGAATGTTTGGTTATATGGAAAAGAATACCACAATTGTGGTTTAATATATCTAGTAGTGTGTCAGGAATGCCAGTCATTCTATGTTGGAAAGACGGAAAGAAAGTTAAAGAGGCATATTTAAGAGCACTGTTATTATGTGCAAACAAGAAAGGAAACCGATGCTCTGTTTAAACACAAGCAGGTTTGTGTAAAAGCCCACTATCTATTTTTTGTATTAGAAAGGGTAAAGAAAGACATACAGAGTGGACAATGGGAAGAAAGGATCGAATATAGGGAACTATGGTGGCAGGTCACGTTACAGACCAACATGCCTCCAGGACTTAACGAAAATATCTCTATAGTTCCCTTATTAAAAATTAGATCCGCTAAGTTATAATTGATTTCTGTTAACATGTTTGTTAAATGCACATGGTCGAACCTGTTTCTAAAATATCACTGTAATTCTCTTGTACCTTTTTATATAAATACTCTTTATGTAAACTTATTTACAAGTTTTAAATAAGATGGTATTTTACTTTTATGTCTCCAAGGATTTTGGTTGTTAACACAGTATGCTGTTACTGTAGAGAAAGTACACATGTATTACTCAAAAAGATCACAACAGGGAGCTCAAATGCAAGTTTTTAGTGTTAATTCATGCATTTTATATGTAGTTTTAACAGAAATGGATTTATTTATTTTTTTATTTATCCTATTTAGGCTATTTATAAATTGGGTATGAAGTTTTAAGAAATTGTATATGTTTTTTAACATTTTTAACATCTGTCAACATGTTTTAGGATGAATGTGTTGTATCAGTATGTTATTTCGAAAAGCAGTCTTGAACACTCATTTTTTACTGTATCTTTAAATTTGAATTGAGTTTTAGTTAATTTAAATGAAGGGAACTAAAGGTATAAGAGGATTTTCATTACATGCAGTCCACATCTGATGAAGATTTTAATGAAAACGTACTGTATTAAGAGAGTGTTTATGGTGTATATTTTTATTTTATTATTTATTTATTTTTTTGGCTGAATAAAGTTGGAATTATTCTTTTATCAGTGGCTGAGTTCGTTTCCCGGATGCCTTGGACTATTCTAAGAATTTTTGGTGCCTTTGGCATTTTTGTCTTTGTCTTGGACCTAGCAGGAACATCCACTCATCATTATCATCTGCACTTGGCTTGCTCTGTAAGTAATATTCAGGGCATAGTATCTCTCTTAGATCTAGATAAGACTGTAATAAAGATTAGTTTAGATGTTTTCTGTATTTATCTGAGACTGTCCTGCAATGTTGTTTTAAAATATTTCCTGTGATTTTTGAACTCTGAAGTTACTATGTTTGTGTACTGAGTATTGTATTGTACTTTTATTATTTATAATTAAATATATTTAAACCTATCTTTGTGGCTATTTGTGAGACATATTTAAGCTCTTAGAGTACTTGCACATGTATTTGGTGACACTGTACACTCCATTCTTAATACCCTCGCGTTTGGTCAAAACTACCATTTGGATTATTAGTAACATTGCACAGTAGGATTGGACACCCTTTGTAAGAGCCTTATAGTAGATGATAAGGTTGGCTGGTGGCAACTGGAACTACCTTATAGTCTGGGCAAAAGGGGGCATAGCTAGTAAACCTGTGCCAGCCTTTCCCAGTTGTGTGTGTGTGGGTTTGTATATCTATCAAATCTCAAAGTTTGCGTGTGTCAGCTACTTGGGCAGGGACCCAAAGCACTGGTTGGACAGAGAGGGTGCTGGAGGTCTTAGCTTGGTGACTCAGCTGAGATCTCAACCCTATAGCTGTGTCAATGGGGAGTCTTGTTGGGGATCTGAAGAGAGAGGGAGAAACCAGACCCAGACTGACTGTGATCTCTGTGTGCTCTTAAGGGAAATTATACTTTACTGTGTGTGTACTTGTCATCCTCTCAGTGTGTACATCCCCTAGCTTTTGCCAGTGGTGAGGATTGAGGCTCTTTCATTACTGGGCCAATGCAGGGGCATCACATATTAGTTGGTGGACAGTGGTGGGATATCCACATCACAAATTAATTGGTTGACAGTAGTGAAATAGCCACATCACATGTTAATTGGCTTGTAGTGCTGTGGATATTGAATTTCTGTAGCTTGTGTACAGTGGTCATGAAGATGTTTGTACTCTCAATCAGCCACACAGTGAATACTTAGAGTTTCACATCACAATTGTTTTTTTTTTTGTTAATTTAGTTAGTCAGGGAGAGCAGGCAAGCATGTCAGCAGCTGAGACAGTTGGCTGGGATGTGCCAGGCTAAAGGACTGGTGCATGCCAAACTGACTAAGGCAGAAATGATTTCAGCTTTAGTCACAGCTGCATTACAGGATAGCAACCAGCAGGACAATCAGACTGGCCTTGGAGATGTGCAACTCTCAGAAAATGGACAGCTCAAACTTTCCACAGAGGACTTAAAAACCCATGTGGAGTTAAAGAGACTTGAGCTGGAGGCCAAGCATTTGGAAATAGAAGCAGCAGAGAGGCTGAGACATCTAGAGACTGAGCAAAACGAGAAACTGCAATGTCTGAAGGCTGAGGAAAATGAGAAACTGTGACACCTGGAAGCTGAGTAGAATGAGAGGCAGAGGCAATATGAAAATGAGATGCTGGCTCTTCGCCAGAGTCATGGAGGTAATGGGGAAGGGAGTAACCGAACCCCAGAAGTAACAAAGGTCAGTAAATTTCTTCCACATTTTGCAGAGGGGGATAATTTTGATAGTTTCATTCATATATGTGAGAGGTTATGTAATCAATATAATGTTGACCAAGGGCTCTGGGTATGGTTCCTGACCCCCTTACTCCATGGTAAAACTGTAACTGCTATTTCTAAATTATCTTATACTGATTGCTTAAATTATAATGCAGTGAAAATGTGTTTGCTAGAATGCTTTAAGGTAGCACCTGAAGCTTATAGGAAAAAGTTTCATGAGCATAGATGCAAGGCAGATGAAAGTGTTTGTGAATATATTGCTGAACTAAGCATTTATTTTCATAAGTGGGTGAGTGGATGTCAGGTCACCACTTTTGAAGGGGTGGCAGACCTTTTGGTGAGGGAACAAGCCCTTAGCACTTTGCCTGAAGACATAAGAATCTGGTTAGCAGATAGACAATGCAGTACTGCAGATGAGTTGAGGAAGAAGTGAGACCTATACCTAGCAAGAAGAGCATCACTGCACAGGAAAGGAACACCCAGTGCTGCTCATGGTTCTAAGGGAACTCATGGTGGGCAGCCCAGACTACCCCAACAGTGTCCGCCAGTAACAGGGGAAGCCACTAGTCCAGGCCCATGTCCAGGACCAAGGGTTAAATGTTATAAACGCAACCAGTGGGGGCATATAGCATATAGATGTCCATGAAGGTAAGGTGGGGAACAAAAGCTGGGAGAGCCAGTTAGTGGGAATGACAAAATGCCAGCAGTAAGTTATCTCCAGACAACAAGGGTACCAAACTACCACAAGTGGTTATTTCCTATCTTAGTAAATGGGAAAGAGGCCATTGCTAAGAGGGACACAGCCTCTGACCTAACCATTGTAAATCCTGCAATGGTTAAAGAGGAGCACTACTTGCTTGGGCAGTCATCTCCGGTCAGAGCTTTAGTAGGGACCCCATTCCAAATACCTTTGGCTATGGTTCACCTTGACTGGGAGGGTGGGAAAGGAAGCAAGCAAGTAGGTGTGTTTGAGGATATCCCTGCAGATGTCCTAATAGGGAATGGTTTTGATAATGCAGTACTGTGTGTTCATGCAGTTATATGCAGTCTGGCTTGGAGACAAGCATGTGAGTCTGGTAGCCTGGAGGAGACCCAGACAGACCGCACACTTACAGCCAGGGAGGGAGCTACCCTGTAGCAGTGAGACTGAAGGTGAGCCACAGCTGCTTGTGGGCACTGATGTTCCCTTGGACAGAGTGACTGCAAGGGCAGAGGTGAGTAGTAGTACCCAGGCTGACAGTGAGGCACTGATGTCTGAGGATACCAGACTTCTTGTGGAAGGGGAGCTGGGAAGGGTTACAATGAGAGAGCTGATACAGGTTCAGGTCTCAAACCCTACATTACAAGGCCTGAGGGAGGTTCCTAGTGAGGCACCTGATTTTCAAGGGAAAGGGGATCTGTATACTGGGGCAAAGGGTTACTGTGTAGAGAGTGGACCCCTGAGATAGGGCTAGATGGTGAGAGAATACAGCAGTTGGTAGTGTCCAGAGCCTACCATCTGGCACTCCTAGCCATTGCCCATGATATTTCCTTTGCAGGTCATATGGGCATAAAACGTACAAAGAAATGTATTATGCAGAACTTTTATTGGCCTGGGATTTCTAGAGATGTAACACAGTACTACAGGACCTGTGAGCAGTGCCAAAATGTAGGCAAGGCAGTAGAAAAGGTGAAAGCTCCTTTGATGCCTTTGCCTGTGATTGATGAGCCCTTTCAGAGGGTAGCTATGGATATTGTTGGGCCTCTGAGTAGCCCATGTTCCACAGGGAAAAAGTCTGTCCTAGTGGTAGTAGATTATGCTACAAGATACCCTGAGGCAGAGTCTCCGTCCTCCACTGAGGCAGAAAAGGTAGCAAATGCTTTGTTAGAGATTTTCAGCAGGGTAGGTTTCCCAAAAGAAGTACTGACTGACAGAGGTGCCAATTTCATGTCAGACCTGCTGCTTGTCTGTGGAAGAACTGTGGGGTGAAGCACCTAATGACCACTCCCTACCATCCCCAGAACAATGGCATTGTTGAGAGGTTACACTCTACACTAAAGATCATGCTACATGCATTTGCAGACCAGTTCAAGAGGGAGAGGGACAATATTTGCCCCATCTGTTGTTTGCTTACAGAGAGGTGTCCCAGGAATCCACAGGTTTTCACCCTTTGAGTTGCTGTATGGGCATAGGGTGAGGGGACGTCTAGATTTGATTTGAGATGAGTGGGCGGGTGAGTGTGAATCCCACAAGGAGTCTGTTGTGGCATATGTTCTGAACCTCAGGACAAGGCTCAGGGAACTCATGGGCTTGCTCAGGAGAACTTGGCTGAAGCCTAACAGCAGAAAAAGATTTGGTATGACAGGAATGCTCGAGTTAGGGAGTATGCTGTAGGGCAGCAGGTAATGGTTCTCATTCCAGTCAGACACAACAAGTTGCAGGCAGCTGGGGAGGTACTCTACAAGGTGGTAAGGAAGGTCGGTGATGTTAACTACATGGTAGAACTGCTAGGCAGGAGCAGGGGCACAAACTGTACCATGTTAACATGATGAAACCTTACCATGATAGGGAGGTCCTTGTGCTGAGTATTTGCAGTGGATGGCAGGAGGAGTCTGAGGGGGATCTGTTGACTGATCTCCTCAGTGAGACAAGGACTGACATCTCAGTGGAAGGGATAGCAATGTCTCAACAGTTATCTCTTACCCAGGTTCAAGAAATCTGAGCAGTGTTACAGGAGTTTGAGGGCATGTTCACTGGGAAACCAGGGTGCACCCACCTGGTGCAGCATCATGTGGATACTGGAACCCAAAGGCCTATTAAGCAGGCCAGTTATAGAGTGCTTGAGAGTGTCAAACAGACTCTGAAGGAAGAGATACAGAAAATGCTGGAACTAGGGGTAATTCAGTAGACCAGCAGTCCTTGGGCCTTCCCAGTGGTGCTGGTACTAAAGAAGGATGGCAGCACCAGGTTTGGTGTGGACTGCAGGAAATTAAATAGTTACACATAGTTACACAGAGTCAGATGCTTACTCCATGCCTAGGACAGATGAAGCCCTAGAGTAGCTGGGTGGGGCTAATATCTTACCACTACTGATCTTACCAACTGTTATTGGCAGGTGCCCTTGACTCCCAGTGCTAGAGAGAGAGAGGTCAGCCTTTGTGACTCCTTTTGGCTTGTATGAGTTCACGAAGATGCTCTTTGGGATGAAAAATGCCCCAGCAGCTTTCCAGAGGCTTTGCCCTTGTTACCTGGATGATATTGCTATCTACAGCCATTCCTGGCAAGAGCACCTTCAGCATGTCAGGGAGGTGCTGGGCAGACTACAGAGGGCATGGCTGGCCATTTAGCCTAGCAAATGTCAGGTGGGTATGGCAGAGGTCTCCTACCTGAAACACAGAATAGGGAGTGGTGAGATCAGGCCAGAACCTGCCAAAGTGGAAGCCATTCAAGCATGGCCTGCCCCTGTTACCAAAAAGCAGGTGAGGGCATTCTTAGGGACAGCAGGGTACTACAGAAAGCTTGTCCCCACTTATAGTACCATAGCTGCTCCCCTCACAGACCTGACAAGGAAAAGTAGGCCAGATAAGGTAGTGTGGACCCCAGCATGTGAGCAGGCATTCCAGACGCTCAAAGAAGCTTTGGGACTACCCCCTGTGTTAGCTAGTCCATATTACAGCAAAGAACTTGTACAGGTGGATGCTTCAAACCATGAGGTGGGGGATGTACTTAGCCAGGTTTCCTCAGAGGGAGAAGAGCACCCAGCGGTATATCTCAGTCATAGGCTCCAACCCAGGGAGGAAAGCTGTGCAGCTGTAGAAAATGAATGCCTAGCCATAGTGTGGGCACTGCAGAAACTTCAGCCTTATCTGTATGGAAGGAAATTCACTATAGTTACAGACCACAATCCCTTAACATGGCTACATTGAGCCAGCCAGCAAAATGCCGAGTTACTAAGGTGAAGCCTAGGGTTGCAAGCATATGATGTGCAACACCACAGTGGGGTTACCAATGCCAATGCTGACAGGATATCAAGACAGGGAATGGGGTAAGGTATTCCCAGATAGGCTCAACCCTTTCAAGCAATGTTTTTCAAGGGTAACTTGAAAAACTAGCTTGAGTTTTCAGGGGGGAATAAATGTCACACCGCCAGCCCAGCTATCTGGAATTTTGTAAATAATTCTATGTGATTTGTGAATATTAATATGATTTATACAGAACTGTATGTTATGTACTGAGCTTCAAGAATGTAACCACAGCATACCCTGCTGGAACAAAGAAGATTAACTTGCAAAACTTGAGAATAGTTGAGGTTAAGTTACTTTATAGCTGAGCCATAAACAAAGATATGTGCAAAGGTTCATAGCTTCATAGGTTGATACTAGGCTATCTGACCTAGGGCATTTATAAGCCTAGCCAGAGTGTGTTTGGCTTTTGCCACCCTTTTAGATTAGTTGACTGTGCCTCTGTATAGTAGGTCACAGAAGATGGCCCTTTTAAGGTTAGTTTACTGTGCCTCTGTCTAGCAGGGACACAGAAGTGATCCCAGGGGTAAACCTATGATCTCCCATCCACTCGTCAAGATTTCTCTTGAAGAGGGTCATTGAGGGGCTCTGCCTAACATGGATTGGGATTTTGTTCCAGAGTGAGGGGAGCCTCTGGGATATGAATCTGTCCCTCCAACATGTCCTATTTATTTCTGTACTGAGGTTTAAGTCCTTGGAGTGTGTAGCTCTAAGGGATTTGGATTACTTGAGGTGGAGCATGTCCATTAATTCTGGGTTGGACATGGCTTTATACGTCAGGCACAGATCGCCTCTGAGTAGGCGGTAAGCAACTGAGTAGAGCTGGAGTTTCTTTAGCCTAACTGGGTAGGACATCTGTTTGAGTCCCTTGATCCTCTTGGTGAGGTACTTTTGGGGTCTTTCCACTTGCTGCAGGTGTCGGGTAAGGTACATCCCAAATGGGACATTGTATTCAATTATGGGCCTGATGAATGATGAGTAGAGGGGCACAATGACCTCTCTTGATCTAGATGTGAACCCTTTCATGATAAGGTGGGCTATATAGAAGGTCTTTCTAACCTCTTTGGCAACGTGATTGTCAACGGAGAGATTGCTATCTACTTGGGTCCCCAGATCCCTAATTACTTCTTCCGTACTTAATGGATTACCACCTATGTGGTAATTTGTGGGCCCTTTGTTTTTCCCAAAGGGGATGACTATACACTTTTTGGCATTTAACTTTAGGCCATGGCTCTGGCACCAGTTATCCGTCTCTGTGAGACCCTTTTGGAGGATGCTTGTGTCAGTCGGTGAGTCAATTATGGCACCCAGTTTTCAGTCATCTGCGAACTTGGTCAGCCATAGTCCTCCCGTGTTAGCCTGTACCTCAGAGAAATATATACCGAACAAGAGAGGCCCCAGGACTGAGCCTTTTGGGATGCCACTTGTAACTGGTTTAGAGTCTGACATGGCACCTGCAATTCTGACCATGTGGGTTCTATCTCTGAGCCAGTTTGCAACCCATCTTGTGACATAGGGGTTGATATTTAAGCCGGTGAGCTTATTTATGATGCCCAAGTGGGGTATTGTGTCGAAGGCTTTTGCGAGGTCCAGGTAGGCTGTGTGGACTATCTTCCCTTCATCTATGGCCTTGGTGACTGTTTCAAAGAAGTCGACCAGGTTCAAGAGGCAAGGTCTGCCCTTAACAAAGCCGATCCAGTGTTTGGAGGTTCCCAATGTCTTTGTTTATGAGTTCCATGATGATATGCTCCATAGCTTTGCAGACCAGGCTAGTTAGGCTTATAGAGTGATAGTTTCCGGGGTCCGTTGTGGCACCATCTTTGTGGAGTGGGACCACTGTTGCTGTATGCCATTCCTTGGGTACATATCCTGTAGTAAGGCTGAGATTGAACAGTAACTTTATGTGAGGGTTCAGTTCTTCTTGGTGCTCATGTAAGACACAGCCCGGGACACCGTCCAGTCCCATTGATTGTGTGTTTTTTGCTTTGGAGAGGGCAGCTCTCACCTGTGCATCTGTAATGTCAGGGAGGCTACACTCTGTTGGGATAGACATTTGCTCTTTTGGGGGGAAGGGGGGGGGAGTTTGCACTGAACCTGTCTGCCAGGATGTTGGCAATGTCTGTGGGTTCAGTGTATTTTTTGTCCTTTTGCACTAACTCAGAGCATATCTGGGAGTTGCCTCCCAGGTTCCTGACATAACTAAAGGAGGCCTTGTGATTATCTTTAGCGTCTTGTGCAATTTTTCTTTCGAAGCTGGCCTTAGATGATTTTATGAGGGATCGTAGTTTCTTGCTAGTACTGATCAGAGATGCCTTCCCTGTTTGGGATTTTGCTCTATCATGTAGTAGCTTCCTCCTTCTGTTGTATAACTTATTTATGGCTGGGGTCCACCAGACAGGTCTCCTGCCTTTGGAGGAGTGAGTCTTGGTTTTATTCAGGATAGCATGATCCATGCATTCCTGTAGGTGTCCATAGAATGCATTTGTAAAGGATTCTGCGGTTTGGGCCGTATTTTCCACTAGCCCGAGGGCTTTGAAGGATTTCACCTCGGTTTTGAGAAGTGTGAAGTTTGCTTTTGAGAAGTTATTCACTGTGGTTTCCTTGGCTGGGGGTGGGGATGGGATATGGATGTCCAGTGAGATTAATTTATGGTCAGATCTTACCAATGAGGGGTATACCTCTGGTATGGAACATAGAGTCCCCATGTTGGTGATGATCAGGTATGTTTTCCCCTCTTGTGGGAGTGGTGACTAGTTGTTCCATAGCATTTGAGTTTATAAATTCTAGGAACCGTTGGGCAAGGGTGTTGGGGCTTGAGTAGTGCTCCCAGTCTATGTTTGGGTAGTTGAAGTCACCCAATGTAATGGTGTTTGGAGAGACCTTTATATTATCTAGTGTTCTCAGGAAAGCTGAGTGGGGTTCCTGAGTTTGGGAGTGTGGTCTGTAGCAGGCTACAAACTGAAAGGCAGTTTTGCCCACTGTTAGTTGCACATGGATGGTCTCCGATGCTTTGTGCAGTGCCACTAACCTGGAGTTGTGGGTATCTTTGATGAATATGGATACTCCCCCTCCTTTTGTGGTTCGGTCTGAGTTTTGGGGCCGAAAAGCATGGTATGAGGTATAACCTGGTAGTGCTGGAGTGCTCTCGGGAGCCTTGAACCAGGTTTCTGTTACTTCACAGATATCGATATTCTCCATACTGAGGAGAGCCTCGAGTGCATGCATCTTGAGGTTTAGACTTCTGGCGTTGACTAGCATTATCCTTAGTTTCTTTTTCCTTGTGTTGTCTATAGAGGTGGGTTTGTCTTTTGAGCCTTGCTTAAAAAAGGCACTATGGGAGTGGCAAGAGCCTTAGCCAGTATTCGAAAGCCCAGGGGTGACAGGTGCAAGCCATCCCTAGCAAAGCAACGTGGCTTGTCGAGCATGTCATCCCAGGCTGACAGACACTGGATCCCCTTTGAATGACACCAATACTTTAGCCAATTGTTAAAATTGATAATTTTGTCTTTATACTTTGGCATCATTCTTGGTGAGGGTAAGATGCTACTCAAGGTCAGGGTCATACCGGCCTGGGCTACATTATCAGAGAGCTCCTCTATGTCTCTTTTCATGTAGTCCGGGGGAGGGGTACGTCTCAGGTCATTCACACCAGTATGGACAATGACGGAGTCATATTTGTACTTGTTTTGGAGTGACCTGAGTGCTTGTGTTATGTGGTGGATCCTGGCACAAGACAGGCAGCTTATAGTGACCTTCTCCTTGTTCAGCCTGGTGAGTGGGACGTCAGTGTGTCTGACAATAGAGTCACATATTACAAGTGTATTAGGTGTGTTGTTTAGCCTTAAGGGCTGTGACTGTGTGGCACACTGACTTTGTGAATTATGTGATACGTGGGTATTGTTGTTGGGTAGCGGTTGCTTGGATGTCTGCTTTGGAGGTCTCTGCTGCTTGGGCAGATTTTTATTTAGAGCCTCCGAGTATGTTTTTGTGTGTTTATGTGTTTGATTTGCTGTTGCGATAGGTCTATGTGAGACTAGATTTGTGGTGTGTGTGGTTACCTTCTCCTACTGACTGACTGCGCCAATACTGGGTTGAGAGAGCTCAGCCTCCAGTTTGGCTATATAGTTGCATCTCTCACATATATTTGAGCTTGTTGGGAGGAGGAGAGGGTGGTCTGTGTACATAAGGCAGTTGTAACATTGCTTCAAGATTCCCTGATTCACCAGCTGGATTGGAGAGTAAACTCGAAATTGACTTTTGGACATGCCAGAATAGTATAAGGAACTACTTTTTGACTGATCAAAAAGGACCAATAGGGAGCCAAGTACTTAAAGGGAGAATAACAGGCTGTAGTGCTTTAGTTTATTAGTGCTTACTTATAAGATTACTTATACGAGCAACTGCAGGGCTTTAGAATGAAAATAGAGTGCTTACTCTGAGATTTAGAACAGTTCTAAGGGAAAAAGTGAAGAGCAGACTTTTTGGAGCCGGGAATAGTTTAAACCCATTTAAGCGGCGCTGCCCGATGCTGCGCTATGTGCAAAATCATTCAAAACCGCTCAAATGCAGGTTTTAAAGCAGGGAAACGGAAAGAGATAGGAATTGACCCAAACGGCGAATAAGCTACTAGTTTCAGGGCTGAGACCACTCCTCGAGGGACAGATAGGCTGCTCAAAGCTCCCCACTCTCACTGGTGAACAGAGAAGCTTCCTCCTATCCAAGTAAGGATATGGGCAACACAGGAAACTATACCACAGTCTGGAATTCAGCAAAACCTGAAATTTGGACTAATCTAGTTCAGCCAAGGTAGGAAAAGAGCATATTTTTTTTGTTTTATTTTTGTTTTTTTTCAGGAAACAGCAGAAAAACACACAGAAAACACTGTAAATGCTATAAACAGGCTAGTGTACTTTAGTGTGTAGCCTACAACAGTTATACAATACAAAAATGACTTAAATTGATATAAAACAAGTGCAAAAACTGTAAAAAGCAGAAGGCAAATGCAATTTAAACTTTTTAAAGCACAGATCAGTTAGAAATTTGCTTTTTAGGCGGGAAAAGGCAGTCGGAGCAAAAAAACAGAGAAAAAATACTTAAATCTGGAAAAGTCTCTCTGTTGCCTGTATCACTCTGCAGGACACCACAAGGAGCTGTGCGGAGTTGTATACTGGTGCAAAACCGTGCAAATGTGGGTTTTAAAGCAGGGAAACTGAAAGAGATAGGAATCGACCCAAACAGCCAATAAGCTACTAGTTTCAGGGCTGAGACCACTCCTCCAGGGACAGATAGGTTGCTCAAAGCTCCCCACTCTCACTGGTGAACAGAGAAGCTTCCTCCTATCCAAGTAAGGATATGGGCAATGCAGGAAACTATACCACAGTCCCGAATTCAGCAAAACCTGAAATCTGGACTAATCTAGTTCAGCAAAGGCGGGTAAAGAGAATATTTTTTTGTTTTTTTCAGGAAACAGCAGAAAGACACACAGAAAACACTGTAAATGCTATAAACAGGCTAGCACACTTTAGTGTGTAGCCTACAACAGTTATACAATACAAAAACGACTTAAATTGATATAAAACATGTGCAAAAAAAGTAAAAAGCAGAAGGCAAATGCAATTTAAACTTTTTAAAGAACAAATCAGTTAGAAATTCGCTTTTTAGGTGGGAAAAGGCAGTCGGAGCAAAAAAACAGAGAAAAAAATACTTAAATCTGGAAAAGTCTCTCTTGGGTCTCTCTGTTGCCTGTATCACCCTGCAGGACACCACGAGGAGCTGTGTAGAGTTGTATACTGGCGCAAAACCATGCAAATGAGGGTTTTAAAGCAGGGAAACTGAAAGAGATAGGAATTGACCCAAACGGCCAATAAGCTACTAGTTTCAGGGCTGAGACCACTCCTCCAGGGACAGATAGGCTGCTCAAAGCTCGCCACTCTCACTGGTGAACAGAGAAGCTTCCTCCTATCCAAGTAAGGATATGGGCAACACAGGAAACTATACCACAGTCCGGAATTCAGCAAAACCTGAAATCTGGACTAATCTAGTTCAGCCAAGGTGGGAAAAGAGAATATTTTTCTTGTTTTATTTTTGTTTTTTTTCAGGAAACAGCAGAAACACACACAGAAAACACTGTAAATGCTATAAACAGGCTAGCGCACTTTAGTGTGCAGCCTACAACAGTTATACAATACAAAAACGACAAATTGATATAAAACAAGTGCAAAAACTGTAAAAAGCAGAAGGCAAATGCAATTTAAACTTTTTAAAGCACAGATCAGTTAGAAATTAACTTTTTAGGCGGGAAAAGGCAGTCGGAGCAAAAAAAACGAGAAAAAATACTTAAATCAGGAAAAGTCTCTCTTGGGTCTCTCTGTTGCCTGTATCACTCTGCAGGACACCATGAGGAGCTGTGCGGAGTTGTATACTGGTGCAAAACCGTGCAAATGCGGGTTTTAAAGCAGGGAAACTGAAAGAGATAGGAATCGACCCAAAACGGCCAATAAGCTACTAGTTTCAGGGCTGAGACCACTCCTCCAGGGACAGATAGGATGCTCAAAGCTCCCCACTTTCACTGGTGAACAGAGAAGCTTCCTCCTATCCAAGTAAGGATATGGGAAATGCAGGAAACTATACCACAGTCCGGAATTCAGCAAAACCTGAAATCTGGACTAATCTAGTTCAGCAAAGGCAGGAAAAGAGAATATTTTTTTTTTTTTGTTTTCAGGAAACAGCAGACAAACACACAGAAAACACTGTAAATGCTATAAACAGGCTAGCGCACTTTAGTGTGCAGTCTACAACAGTTATACAATACAAAAACGACAAATTGATATAAAGCAAGTGCAAAAACGATAAAAAGCAGAAGGCAAATGCAATTTAAACTTTTTAAAGCACAGATCAGTTAGAAATTCGCTTTTTAGGTGGGAAAAGGCAGTTGGAGCAAAAAAACAGAGAAAAAAAATACTTAAATCTGGAAAAGTCTCTCTTGGGTCTTTCTGCTGCATGTATCACTCTGCAGGACACCACGAGGAGCTGTGCAGAGTTGTATACTGGCGCAAAACCATGCAAATGCGGGTTTTAAAGCAGGGAAACTGAAAGAGATAGGAATTGACCCAAACGGCCAATAAGCTACTAGTTTCAGGGCTGAGACCACTCCTCGAGGGACAGATAGGCTGCTCAAAGCTCCCCACTCTCACTGGTGAACAGAGAAGCTTCCTCCTATCCAAGTAAGGATATGGGCAACACAGGAAACTATACCACAGTCTGGAATTCAGCAAAACCTGAAATCTGGACTAATCTAGTTCAGCCAAGGCGGGAAAAGAGAATATTTTTTTTGTTTTATTTTTGTTTTTTTTCAGGAAACAGCAGAAACACACACAGAAAACACTGTAAATGCTATAAATAGGCTAGCGTACTTTAGTGTGTAGCCTACAACAGTTGTACAATTTAAAAATGACTTAAATTGATATAAAACAAGTGCAAAAACTGTAAAAAGCAGAAGGCAAATGCAATTTAAACTTTTTAAAGCACAGATCAGTTAGAAATTTGCTTTCTAGGCGGAAAAAGGCAGTCAGAGCAAAAAAACAGAGAAAAAATACTTAAATCTGGAAAAGTCTCTCTTGGGTCTCTCTGTTGCCTGTATCACTCTGCAGGGCACCACGAGGAGCTGTGCTGAGTTGTATACTGGCACAAAACCATGCAAATGCGGGTTTTAAAGCAGGGAAACTGAAAGAGATAAGAATCGACCCAAAACGGCCAATAAGCTACTAGTTTCAGGGCTGAGACCACTCCTCCAGGGACAGATAGGATGCTCAAAGCTCCCCACTCTCACTGGTGAACAGAGAAGCTTCCTCCTATCCAAGTAAGGATATGGGCAATGCAGGAAACTATACCACAGTCCGGAATTCAGCAAAACCTGAAATCTGGACTAATCTAGTTCAGCCAAGGTGGGAAAAGAGAATATTAGTTTTGTTTTATTTTTGTTTTTTTCAGGAAACAGCAGAAACACACACAGAAAACACTGTAAATGCTATAAACAGGCTAGCGCACTTTAGTGTGCAGCCTACAACAGTTATACAATACAAAAACGACAAATTGATATAAAGCAAGTGCAAAAACTGTAAAAAAGCAGAAGGCAAATGCAATTTAAACTTTTTAAAGCACAGATCAGTTAGAAATTCGCTTTTTAGGTGGGAAAAGGCAGTCAGAGCAAAAAAACAGAGAAAAAAAAATACTTAAATCTGGAAAAGTCTCTCTTGGGTCTTTCTGCTGCATGTATCACTCTGCAGGACACCACGAGGAGCTGTGCAGAGTTGTATACTGGCGCAAAACCGTGCAAATGCGGGTTTTAAAGCAGGGAAACTGAAAGAGATAGGAATCGACCCAAAACGGCCAATAAGCTACTAGTTTCAGGGCTGAGACCACTCCTCCAGGGACAGATAGGATGCTCAAAGCTCCCCACTTTCACTGGTGAACAGAGAAGCTTCCTCCTATCCAAGTAAGGATATGGGAAATGCAGGAAACTATACCACAGTCCGGAATTCAGCAAAACCTGAAATCTGGACTAATCTAGTTCAGCAAAGGCAGGAAAAGAGAATATTTTTTTTTTTTTTTGTTTTCAGGAAACAGCAGACAGACACACAGAAAACAATGTAAATGCTATAAACAGGCTAGCACACTTTAGTGTGCAGCCTACAACAGTTATACAATACAAAAACGACAAATTGATATAAAGCAAGTGCAAAAACGATAAAAAGCAGAAGGCAAATGCAATTTAAACTTTTTAAAGCACAGATCAGTTAGAAATTCGCTTTTTAGGTGGGAAAAGGCAGTTGGAGCAAAAAAACAGAGAAAAAAAATACTTAAATCTGGAAAAGTCTCTCTTGGGTCTTTCTGCTGCATGTATCACTCTGCAGGACACCACGAGGAGCTGTGCAGAGTTGTATACTGGCGCAAAACCATGCAAATGCGGGTTTTAAAGCAGGGAAACTGAAAGAGATAGGAATTGACCCAAACGGCCAATAAGCTACTAGTTTCAGGGCTGAGACCACTCCTCCAGGGACAGATAGGCTGCTCAAAGCTCCCCACTCTCACTGGTGAACAGAGAAGCTTCCTCCTATCCAAGTAAGGATATGGGCAACACAGGAAACTATACCACAGTCTGGAATTCAGCAAAACCTGAAATCTGGACTAATCTAGTTAAGCCAAGGCGGGAAAAGAGAATATTTTTTTTGTTTTATTTTTGTTTTTTTTCAGGAAACAGCAGAAACACACACAGAAAACACTGTAAATGCTATAAACAGGCTAGCGTACTTTAGTGTGTAGCCTACAACAGTTGTACAATACAAAAATGACTTAAATTGATATAAAACAAGTGCAAAAACCGTAAAAAGCAGAAGGCAAATGCAATTTAAACTTTTTAAAGAACAAATCAGTTAGAAATTCGCTTTTTAGGTGGGAAAAGGCAGTCGGAGCAAAAAAACAGAGAAAAAAAATACTTAAATCTGGAAAAGTCTCTCTTGGGTCTCTCTGTTGCCTGTATCACCCTGCAGGACACCACGAGGAGCTGTGTAGAGTTGTATACTGGCGCAAAACCATGCAAATGAGGGTTTTAAAGCAGGGAAACTGAAAGAGATAGGAATTGACCCAAACGGCCAATAAGCTACTAGTTTCAGGGCTGAGACCACTCCTCCAGGGACAGATAGGCTGCTCAAAGCTCGCCACTCTCACTGGTGAACAGAGAAGCTTCCTCCTATCCAAGTAAGGATATGGGAAACACAGGAAACTATACCACAGTCTGAATTTCAGCAAAGCCTGAAATCTGGACTAATCTAGTTCAGCAAAGGTGGGAAAAGAGAATATTTTTTTTTTTTTGTTTTTTTCAGGAAACAGCAGAAACACACACAGAAAACACTGTAAATGCTATAAACAGGCTAGCGCACTTTAGTGTGCAGCCTACAACAGTTATACAATACAAAAACGACAAATTGATATAAAACAAGTGCAAAAACTGTAAAAAGCAGAAGGCAAATGCAATTTAAACTTTTAAAGCACAGATCAGTTAGAAATTAACTTTTAGGCGGGAAAAGGCAGTCGGAGCAAAAAACGAGAAAAAATACTTAAATCAGGAAAAGTCTCTCTTGGTTCTCTCTGTTGCCTGTATCACTCTGCAGGACACCATGAGGAGCTGTGCGGAGTTGTATACTGGTGCAAAACCGTGCAAATGCGGGTTTTAAAGCAGGGAAACTGAAAGAGATAGGAATCGACCCAAAACGGCCAATAAGCTACTAGTTTCAGGGCTGAGACCACTCCTCCAGGGACAGATAGGATGCTCAAAGCTCCCCACTTTCACTGGTGAACAGAGAAGCTTCCTCCTATCCAAGTAAGGATATGGGAAATGCAGGAAACTATACCACAGTCCGGAATTCAGCAAAACCTGAAATCTGGACTAATCTAGTTCAGCAAAGGCAGGAAAAGAGAATATTTTTTTTTTTTTTGTTTTCAGGAAACAGCAGACAAACACACAGAAAACACTGTAAATGCTATAAACAGGCTAGCGCACTTTAGTGTGCAGTCTACAACAGTTATACAATACAAAAACGACAAATTGATATAAAGCAAGTGCAAAAACGATAAAAAGCAGAAGGCAAATGCAATTTAAACTTTTTAAAGCACAGATCAGTTAGAAATTCACTTTTTAGGTGGGAAAAGGCAGTTGGAGCAAAAAAACAGAAAGAATATTTAAATCTGAAAAGTCTCTTTTTGGGGCCCTTTACTTTTAAAACAAAACGAAAAGTGTGCAAGTGAAAACGGGAAAAACCCAAGCAAATGCTTTTAAAGCAGGAAATGAAAAGTTAAATTAAAAAGGAAATAAGCAAAACAGGAAAATTTTGGAAATTCCTGCTCCTCCCCTTTCACTTGAGGAACCCCTTCAATTTGGATATGGGAAAAACCCGGAAATCCCTTTTTAAACAGAAACCCTGAAAGGATAAATTACCAAAGGGGAAAAGGGATATTTGGGTTTCCAGGAAACAGAGAAACCCACAAACACTGTAAAGAAAACCCTCCCCCAAGTGGGGGGAACAACGGGAAACAATAAAAAACCAATTGAAAAACCCAAAGGGGAAAACTAAAAAAAGCAAAGGCAAAGGAAAAAAATTTTTTTTTTTTTTGGAAAAGGCACAACAAAAACAGAAAAAAAAAATACTAAATTTTAGTTCCGGTCCGTTTTTAAAATCAAAGGACAGAAGCGTGCAATGTAAACGGGAAAAAGAAAATTTTTTTAAAGCAGGGAAACTAAAAGGGGAAAAAGGGAAATTGGACCAAACGCAAAAATATTTAAACTGAAAACTCCCCGGCGTGGTGCTAAATCCCTCAGGGAACCAGGGGAAGCTTTTCCAATTTGGATATGGAAACAGGAAATATCCGGTAAACAGAAACCCTGAAAGGATAAATTAAAAAGGGCCCAAAAAGGGAAATATTTTTTTTTTTTCCGGGAAAACAGAGCAAACCCCAACCACTGTAAAGAAACCCTCCACATTTAAGTTGGGCCAAAAACGGGAAACATCCCAACTAAATTAAAAATGAAAACTGTAAAAGCAGAAGGAAAAGGAATTTTTTTTTAGTTTTTTAAAAAACAAAAACATTGAAAAAAAAAAAAAACAAAAATTGGGGAAAGCCCCCGGTTTCTTCAAAATACTTGGGAAACGGGGCCCAAAATTGTAAGGGGCAAACCCTTTTAAATTTTAAAGCAGAAATAAGAAATGTTTTCCCCAAAAGGCCCAATAAGCAACAGGGGAAAAATCCTAAAGGAAAGTTTCCTGCTTTTCCCACTCCGGGAACAGGGGAAGCTTTCTAATTTGGATAGGGGCAAAACAGGAAATTTTTAAAGCGGAAAACGAAAAAAAAATTTGGGCCCAACCAATTAAGAAAGGGGAAAGAGAATTGGGAATGGTTTTTCGGGCCCCAAACCACAAAAAATTTCCTATAACAGGAAGGATTATGGAACAACGGGACAATACAAAATACTAAATTGAAAACAATCAAAATTTTGAGGGCTGAGTCTTCCGGTGTCCATGGTCTATACACTAAGAGAGTTGAGGCCTGGCCCTCCTGTCCTGCCTGCGGGTTTGGTACTTCTATTAATGGACAGATTTTCTCACTCTCATCTAATAAACTTCCGCTTGGTTGAACATCTGTAAGCGTTTGACGTGTTCGGGATCTAGTCCCGATAGGTTCTCTTACAAATGGTTGTCTTAATATCCCTGTTGTCTCTGGGTAGCGGGGTTTAGCCAGCCCTCCGCTTATATTCTGGAGTAAGGCATCGGTGGGCGTGGTAGGGGAGGACCGATGCTACTATTATGTTATTATCCTCTTTGTCTAAAAATAATGCCCTTGCATTTTATTTTTCTGTTCCTTCGGTTCGCTTCCTCAATCCACCTATGTGCTTGTGGAACACCCAACTGTCGTTGTTTTTTTGCCTGACCTTCTGCGTCAGATTTTAACTGTCTCAAAAGTTTTATTAATGACATTTTATCCAATTTACCATCAAAGTCATACTTATTAACCCATGTTGCAAAATATCTCACATTATCTGCTCTCTGTAATTGCATATATTTTGCATCTTCTGTTAGGGGCGGGTCACGTGACCCTTTAGTGCATTTATTTCTCATGTCTCTGAAAGAGAAAAAAGAAGAGAGAGAGAGAGAGAGAGAAAAAACACAACAACAAAACTGTTACGTAACCCTTTCTCTTGTACCACGTGGTATCTCTATTCCCCGTATTCACAGTAGTGTCTAGAATGACTGTTTACTTTGTTTTGCTTTATTTCCTGATCTATGACTCAAGATACAATACTTCGACTACCTCTCTCCCTGCTATCACAAACCTTAGCAATAGCACAGTGTAACCTGGTCCCGATCTAAAACAAAAACAAAGAGAGGAATTCTGCTTACCCGAGCCTCCTGCTTATGTTTGATAGGCTTTTAGGACCCAGTTTTCCCGCCACAGATCAGACAAGTGGACAGCCTCTTTGGGCACGACAATTCAGTCGGAGGTCTTTCCTTCTTCTGCAGACTTCAGTACCACCTATATATTCTGACCTGTAGCTTACCAAGGGAATTCCACGATTAGGACCAAAATGTTAAATAAATTTGTTAGAGTCAGACTGTAAAAATCATTGAGTTATTCAAACACAATGTCAATTAATAACAAACAATAATGCAGGAGAGCTTGAGTATCTTAAAGCTCTAATGTACATTAGGAGGCAAAAAACCATACACAAAGTTTGTATAGAATTTTGACTGCTTTATTGACCAAAACACATTGGTTATATACATTTCATTATCAGTTTTGCCCACCTCACTGGTGTGGTCAGTGACAGGGTCTTTACATCATAGTAATTCATAAAAAGTGCTGAATTTGTGTTTTTCAAAAAGTCCTTTTCCCATGAGAATGTTGCAGCCTTGCAAGCAGCTGGTCAGTCACGATGACCTTCTGAGGATGTAGCCAATTCAAGGTTCTCTGATTAGTTCAAATACAATAGATGTATGTCTTCCTTAAAGCCTCCCTTTGTCTTTCTTGTTCCCAGCTGGGCACTATCAGAGATAGTGCGCTGAAAGGCTACTCTCCTGGTGGAGGCAGGAAAGAGGACACACATGCGAACAGATTTATTATTTTCTAACTTTGCAAAATAATCTTTACTTGAAAGACATGAGCCAGACTGTGTTGCAGGCTGCCAAGGTCAAATTTCTGATTACACTGCAGCTTGTGCTTCAAGCAATAATATGCAGGTTTATTTCTACTATTATTCTAGTAAGACAGAATTAAATGCATTACATAAACTTTGTACATTTATTCCTAACTAAAGCACACATTTCTCTATATGTTTGATCACACAACTTATATATGTTTGAATGTTTAAATACACATCTTCCTAAGCAGCACACATTGTAAATATATTTTTCTAGGCAGCATGTATGTAAATATATTTTCTAAGCAGCATGTATAGATTTTTCTAACATAAAGCAAGTGCAAAAACTGTAAAAAGCAGAAGGCAAATGCAATTTAAACTTTTTAAAGCACAGATCAGTTAGAAATTCGCTTTTTAGGCGGGAAAAGGCAGTCGGAGCAAAAAAAACAGAGAAAAAATACTTAAATCTGGAAAAGTCACTCTTGGGTCTCTCTGTTGCCTGTATCACTCTGCAGGACACCACGAGGAGCTGTGCGGAGTTGTATACTGGCGCAAAACCATGCAAATGCAGGTTTTAAAGCAGGGAAACTGAAAGAGATAGGAATTGACCCAAACGGCCAATAAGCTACTAGTTTCAGGGCTGAGACCACTCCTCCAGGGACAGATAGGCTGCTCAAAGCTCCCCACTCTCACTGGTGAACAGAGAAGCTTCCTCCTATCCAAGTAAGGATATGGGCAACACAGGAAACTATACCACAGTCTGGAATTCAGCAAAACCTGAAATCTGGACTAATCTAGTTCAGCAAAGGCGGGAAAAGAGAATATTTTTTTGTTTTTTTTTTGTTTTTTTTCAGGAAACAGCAGAAAAACACACAGAAAACACTGTAAATGCTATAAACAAGCTAGTGTACTTTAGTGTGTAGCCTACAACAGTTATACAATACAAAAATGACTTAAATTGATATAAAACAAGTGCAAAAACTGTAAAAAGCAGAAGGCAAATGCAATTTAAACTTTTTAAAGCACAGATCAGTTAGAAATTCGCTTTTTAGGTGGGAAAAGGCAGTCGGAGCAAAAAAACAGAGAAAAAATACTTAAATCTGGAAAAGTCTCTCTTGGGTCTCTCTGTTGCCTGTATCACTCTGCAGGACACCACGAGGAGCTGTGCGGAGTTGTATACTGGCGCAAAACCATGCAAATGTGGGTTTTAAAGCAGGGAAACTGAAAGAGATAGGAATTGACCCAAAACGGCCAATAAGCTACTAGTTTCAGGGCTGAGACCACTCCTCCAGGGACAGATAGGATGCTCAAAGCTCCCCACTCTCATTGCTGAACAGAGAAGCTTCCTCCTATTCAAGTAAGGATATGGGCAATGCAGGAAACTATACCACAGTCCGGAATTCAGCAAAACCTGAAATCTGGACTAATCTAGTTCAGCAAAGGTGGGAAAAGAGATTTTTTTTTTTTTTCAGGAAACAGCAGAAAAACACACAGAAAACACTGTAAATGCTATAAACAGGCTAGCACACTTTAGTGTGTAGCCTACAACAGTTATACAATACAAAAATGACTTAAATTGATATAAAACATGTGCAAAAACTGTAAAAAGCAGAAGGCAAATGCAATTTAAACTTTTTAAAGCACAGATCAGTTAGAAATTCGCTTTTTAGGCGGGAAAAGGCAGTCGGAGCAAAAAAACAAAGAAAAAAATACTTAA
The DNA here is from genome assembly GCF_019279795.1 of Protopterus annectens. Taxonomy (NCBI): domain Eukaryota; kingdom Metazoa; phylum Chordata; order Ceratodontiformes; family Protopteridae; genus Protopterus; species Protopterus annectens. Next base: position 345,978,255 of record NC_056738.1, on the reverse strand, counting down.
ATCTGGAAAAGTCTCTCTTGGGTCTCTCTGTTGCCTGTATCACTCTGCAGGACACCACGGGGAGCTGTGCAGAGGTGTATACTGGCGCAAAACCAGGCAAATGTGGGTTTTAAAGCAGGGAAACTGAAAGAGATAGGAATTGACCCAAACGGCCAATAAGCTACTAGTTTCAGGGCTGAGACCACTCCTCCAGGGACAGATAGGTTGCTCAAAGCTCCCCACTCTCACTGGTGAACAGAGAAGCTTCCTCCTATCCAAGTAATGATATAGGCAACACAGGAAACTATACCACAGTCCGGAATTCAGCAAAACCTGAAATCTGGACTAATCCAGTTCAGCAAAGGCAGGAAAAGAGAAGATTTTTTTTTTTTTTTTTGTCAGGAAACAGCAGACAAACACACAGAAAACACTGTAAATGATATAAACAGGCTAGCGCACTTTAGTGTGCAGCCTACAACAGTTATACAATACAACAACGACTTAAATTGATATAAAACAAGTGCAAAAACTGTAAAAAGCAGAAGACAGATGTAATTTAAACTTTTTAAAGCATAGATCAGTTAGAAATTCACTTTTTGGGCAGAAAAAAAGGTAGTTGGAGCAAAAAAACAGAGAAAAAATACTTAAATCTGGAAAAGTCTCTCTTGGGTCTCTCTGTTGCCTGCATCACTCTGCAGGTCACCACGAGGAGCTGCGCGGAGTTGTATACTGGCGCAAAACCATGCAAATGCGGGTTTTAAAGCAGGGAAACTGAAAGAGATAGGAATTGACCCAAAACGGCCAATAAGCTACTAGTTTCAGGGCTGAGACCACTCCTCCAGGGACAGATAGGCTGCTCAAATCTCCCCACTCTCACTGGTGACCAGAGAAGCTTCCTCCTATCCAAGTAAGGATATAAGCAACACAGGAAACTATACCACAGACCGGAATTCAGCAAAACCTGAAATCTGGACTAATCTAGTTCAGCAAAGACGGGAAAAGAGAATTTTTTTTTTTTTTTTTTTTTTTTTGATTTTTTCAGGAAACAGCAAACAAACACACAGAAAACACTGTAAATGCTATAAACAGGCTGGCACACATTAGTGTGCAGCCCACAACAGTTATACAATACAAAAACGACTTAAATTGATATAAAACATGTGCAAAAACTGTAAAAAGCAGAAAGCAAATGCAATTTAAACTTTTTAAAGCACAAATCAGTTAGAAGTTCAGTTTTTAGGCGGGAAAAGGCAGTTGGAGCAAAAAAACTGAGAAAAAAATACTTAAATCTGGAAAAGTCTCTCTTGGGTCTCTCTGTTGCCTGTATCACTCTGCAGGACACCACGAGGAGCTGCGCGGAGTTGTATACTGGTGCAAAACTGTGCAAATGCGGGTTTTAAAGCAGGGAAACTGAAAGAGATAGGAATTGACCCAAAACGGCCAATAAACTACTAGTTTCAGGGCTGAGACCACTCCTCCAGGGACAGATAGGCTGCTCAAAGCTCCCCACTCTCACTGGTGACCAGAGAAGCTTCCTCCTATCCAAGTAAGGATATGGGCAATGCAGGAAACTATACCACAGTCCGGAATTTAGCAAAACCTGAAATCTGGACTAACCTAGTTCAGCAAAGGCGGGAAAAGAATTTTTTTTTTTGTTTTTTTTTTTCTGTTTTTTTTAGGAAACAGCAGAAAAACACACAGAAAACACTGTAAATGCTATAAACAGGCTAGTGCACTTTAGTGTGTAGCTTACAACAGTTATACAATACAAAATTGACTTAAATTGATATAAAACAAGTGCAAAATCTGTAGAAAGCAGAAGGCAAATGCAATTTAAACTTTTTAAAGCACAGATCAGTTAGAAATTCACTTTTTAGCCAGGAAAAGGCAGTCAGAGGAAAAAAACACAGAAAAAAATACTTAAATCTGGAAAAGTCTCTCTTGGGTCTCTCTGTTGCCTGTATCACACCGCAGGACACCACAAGGAGCTGTTCGGAGTTGTATACTGGCACAAAACTGTGCAAATGCGAGTTTTAAAGCAGGGAAACTGAAAGAGATAGGAATTGACCCAAAATGGCCAATAAGCTACCAGTTTCAGGGCTGATACCACTCCTCCAGGGACAGATAGGCTGCTCAAAGCTCCCCACTCTCACTGGTGAACAGAGAAGCTTCTTCCTATCCAAGTAAGGATATGGGTAACACAGGAAACTGTACCACAGTCTAGAATTCAGCAAAACCTGAAATCTGGACTAATCTAGTTCAGCAAAGGTGGGTAAAGAGAATATTTTTTTGTTTTTTTCAGGAAACAGCAGAAAAACACACAGAAAACACTGTAAATGCTATAAACAGACTAGCGCGCTTTAGTGTGCAGCCTACAACAGTTATACAATACAAAAACGACTTAAACTGATATAAAACATGTGCAAAAACTGTGAAAAGCAGAAGGCAAATGCAATTTAAACTTTTTAAAGCACAGATCAGTTAGAAATTCACTTTTTAGGCGGGAAAAGGCAGTCGGAGCAAAAAAACAGAGAAAAAATACTTAAATCTGGAAAAGTGTCTCTTGGGTCTCTCTGTTGCCTGTATCACTCTGCAGGACACCACGGGGAGCTGTGTGGAGTTGTATACTGGCGCAAAACCAGGCAAATGTGGGTTTTAAAGCAGGGAAACAGAAAGAGATAGGAATTGACCCAAATGGCCAATAAGCTACTAGTTTCAGGGCTGAGACCACTCCTCCAGGGACAGATAGGCTGCTCAAAGCTCCCCACTCTCACTGGTGAACAGAGAAGCTTTCTCCTATCCAAGTAATGATATAGGCAACACAGGAAACTATACCACAGTCTGGAATTCAGCAAAACCTGAAATCTGGACTAATCTAGTTCAGCAAAGGCAGGAAAAGAGAATTTTTTTTTTTCAGGAAACAGCAGACAAACACACAGAAAACACTGTAAATGCTATAAACAGGCTAGCACACTTTAGTGTGCAGCCTACAACAGTTATGCAATACAAAAACGACTTAAATTGATATAAAACAAGTGCAAAAACTGTAAAAAGTAGAAGGCAAATGTAATTTAAACTTTTTAAAGCATAGATCAGTTAGAAATTCACTTTTTGTGCAGAAAAAGGCAGTTGGAGCAAAAAAAACAGAGAAAAAATACTTAAATATGGAAAAGTCTCTCTTGGGTCTCTCTCTTGCCTGTATCACTCTGCAGGACACCACAAGGAGCTGTGCGGAGTTATATACTGGCGCAAAACCACACAAATGCGGGTTTTAAAGCAGTGAAACTGAAAGAGATAGGAATTGACCCAAAACAGCCAATAAGCTACTAGTTTCAGGGCTGAGACCACTCCTCCTGGGAGAGATAGGCTGCTCAATGCTCCCCACTTTCACTGGTGACCAGAGAAGCTTCCTCCTATACAAGTAAGGATATGGCAACACAGAAACTTGTAACACAGCCCTGGATTCAGCAATAACCTGAAAACTTTATCACTCTGCAGGACACAACGAGGAGCTGTGCGGAGCTGCATACAATAACAAAGTTTTTAAATCTCAGATTCACTAAAAAAATGGCGTTTTACGCAGAATTTGTTAAGACAGCAAGAAAAGCAGAAAAGTGATAATTACTCCAAAGTCACTTTTTTGTCTCTCTGCTGCTGTGGACTCTGCAGAACTCCTGGAAGGCACTTGCTAAGTGGAATACAAGTGTAAAAACTGTGCAAATTAGTTTTTTTATAACAGGGAAGTGAAAGAGATAGAAATTAGCCCAAAATGGCCAATAAACTACTAACTTCTGGGCTGAAACCACTCCTGCAGGGACAGATAGCCTGCTCAAAGCTCCCCTCTCTCACAGGTGAACAGAGAAACTTCCTTCTATCCAAGTAAGGTATAGCAACACAGAAACTTGTAACACAGCTCTGGATTCAGCAATAACATGAAAACTGGACTATACTTGTTCAGAACGGCGAGAAACAAGTATATATATATATTTTTTTTCCAGAAAATAGAGCAGATCCAATCAAAACAACACTTTACCCTATTAACCAGTTAAAAAAGCTTAAAACTAAGCCCTGTTCCAGCAGTCTTCAATCAGACAAGTTCTAACTGCACAGTCCTGCCACTAGGGTACAGAGAAACCTTCTCCAAAAAAGACGGCCTGGATCAGTGCACAAGTTATACAAACAAAGCTAGATCCAGCTGGCCTGAATCTAGTCTATGCTACAGCAAACAAGGCGTACCGATTTCAGAAAGAAACATTTCAAGTAAGCATGCACAATAAGCCTTTAACCAGAAATTCCCAGCTCAGAAGGGCAGAATCTAGCCTCTCCTCCCACAAGAGTGCTGACCACAAACCTTCTTAATGTAAAATAACTGGCCTGAAGCCCAAGTCCTTAACCCAGAACTAATACACTTTTAGAATAACAGACACTGAGCCTTCAATCAGCAGTTCCCAACTTAGAAGGATGTACGCTACCTGTCCTGCCACAATGGTGCAGACCACAAACCTTCTTAATGTAAAATAACTGGTTTGAAGCCCAAGTGCTTAAACTAAGGGCCTTAGAATAACAGTTACAATTTAATCAGGCTATTAACAAGCAGTAATAAAGGCAGCAGAATAAATTCAATTGAGTACTTTTAAGAAGAGGCAAAAGCAAAATAAGGTAATAAAGTAGGAAGAAACACAAATACAGTAAGGCAGATGAAGTGCAATTTTTTTTTTTTTTGTGACGGAGGAAACAGAGCAGATTAAGATACTATAGGGGAATGTCCTTCCCAAATACTCTCTGTACACCGCAGAGGAGTTGGGACTGGTAAGAGAATCCAAAATCAAAATATGATCTCACTGTACTCAGTTGAGTGAGCAAATTAGATGGGTCCAGGAGGAGTGTGCAAAAAGAGATTTATAGCAGGGGCGGGAAATTCCAAAGCCACCAAGATTAACACCACAACAAGAAACAGGGAGGGGGGGTGGGGAACTATGCAGAGAGACAGAGACACAATATTTACTGACTCAAAGACACACAATATTTACTGACTCAAATCTTAAATAAGTGCAGAAAAATATACTTAAATTAGCTTGTGTCCAGTTGATATATGCAGACAAGTCTCAGTAGCCAGCAACTCGATTTAAAATGATTACTAGAAATGTAACCAACACAGATTTTAATGCTAGCAGAAACCCCCAAGCTAACTAACACTAACAAAGGGATTTCAAAGCAGTCTAACAACTTTCAGTGAGCTCAGATGGCTACACTTTTTCACACTTCAGGCAACTTAACTGCAGAGAGACAGAGACACAATGTTTACTGACTCAAAGAAACACAATATTTACTGACTCAAATCTTAAATAAGTGCAGAAAAATATACTTAAATCAGCTTGTGTCCAGTTGATATATGCAGACAAGTCTCAGTAGCCAGCAACTCGATTTACAATGATGTTATCTCTGTTTCAGTGCAGAAGCAGACACAATGCCTAGAGCTAGACATTTTTCTATTGCTTTGTAAGAAAAGTAATTACTAGGTTTAAAATGTAAAGTGTTTTATTGCTTTATGACTTCCTAGCAGCTTCACAGTTCTGAGCAAACATCTGAGAGATATGTATTTCTCACACAGGGATGTTAAATTATGTTAAGTCTCTGTTTAGCCTGGGAACTGAAGTCTGGTGACAAAGAGTGATGTCATCCAAGCTGGACCAGAAGTAATGTTTGATATTAATTTGGGAACTCTCTCAGAGACAGACTATGCATTTTGTATTTTGTCTTGGACCTAGCAAAAATATCCACTCATCATCATCATCATCCGCACTTGTCTGTCTGTAAGTAAGATTCAGGGCATAGTATCACTCTTAGATATAGATAGGAATATAGTAAACATTAGTTTAGATTTTTCTGTATTTATTTGAGACTGTCCTGCAATGTTATTTTAAAATATTTCCTGTGATTTTGAACTCTGAAGTTACTGTGTTTGTGTACTGAGTATTATCTTGTTCTTTTATTATTTTATTATTAAATATATTTAAACCTATATTTGTGGCTGATATTTATGAGACATATTTAAGCTCTTAGATTGCTTGCATATGTATTTGGTGACGCTGTACAGGCCACTCATAATAGCCTGGTGCTTGGTCAAAACTACAATTTGGATTATTAGTAACATGTAAGGCCTTATAGTAGCTGATAAGGGTGGCTGGTAACAGCTGGAACTACCTTATACTCTGGACAAAAGGGGCATAGCTAGTAAACCTGTTCCAGCCACTTCCACGTGTGTGTATGTGTGTGGGTTTGTACATCAATCAAATCTCAAAGTGTGTGTATGTCAGCTACTTGGGCAGGGACATGAAGCACAGGTTGGACAAAGAGGGTGCTAGAGGTCTTAGCTTGACCACTCAGCTGAGATCTCAACCCTATAGCTGTGCCAGTGGCGAGTCTTATTGGGGATCTGGAGAGAGAGGGAGAAACCAGCCTCAGACTGACTGTGATCTCTGTGTGCTCTTAAGGGAAACTGTACTTTACAGTGTGTGTACTTGTCATCCTCCCAGTGTGTACATCCCCTAGTTGTTGCCAGTGGTGAGGATTGAGGCTCCTTGATTACTGGGCCATTGCAGGGGCACCACACAACCTACTGATGTTTGGAATCCACCTGTCTGGCTTGTTTTTTGAGTCAGTCCTCCACTTGTTATGGGTGGGTACAGCTATCTCTCTGCAGTTGTTAATATGGTTATATAGGGTTTCCAGGAACAATTCTGCACTGGCAATGATGCTCTTATGGTCGGGGGGGGGGGGTTCTGGTAGTGGTTTCCCTTCTTTCAACTATCAATGAAGGCAGCAATCCATATCTTTGACTCTATCTCCTAGTTACTCTTCACATCTTTTACAAGCAATAGACCACCCCTACAAGGCATTTGTGAGTCAGGGGTATCTTCTTTGTGGATTCCCTACCAATGACCAATGGCCATTTGATCATGTTCCAGCTGTCCATTCACAGTTACTTGTGAAGCTGTTTTGCAATTGTTTGTGTTTCAGTCCTTCACAGGGAAGCCTATTTGGCTGAAAGAATTACACCATTCTGTTATCCTAATCAGCCTAATAATACTGGTGCTCAGCTGAGAATACATTTTCTCTGTTTGTTCAGAGTTTCTGAGCTACAGTGGCATCAGGAGAGTGACCATTCCCTTTATGTGCTTCCTAATGTCAGCTGGATACCAGCCTCTCAGCCTAGTCATGCAACAGTGATAGCTTGTCACCACCAGATAGACTCACAGTAGACCTATCCACATCCTCCCCCTTGGAGGACAACAGACCACTGGACAGTCATTATTCCTCACAGTGACCATGAACTACCAATGGAAAAGTCAGATACACTGCATCTGCACCACTGGACAGGCTACTTTTAGCTTTCAAGAATCACCCACAAAGAAACTGAGAAAGGAACAGTCCAATACCAGTTACCAATGTATCTTGCTGGACATGCTTCTTTAGATCTACTCACTGTAGGTTCAGAATATAGCTGGCCAGCTGCATCAAGAGTTACAGCAGACACCATTGGTGCCCAGACTGGCTCAAATATTCATGCCCATTTCATTATGTAAGTTGGTATGTTTTTGAGGCAGAAAGATTTTTTTTTCTATTTTTTGTCAAATTTCATACTCATCTACATAGCATTAGTGATGCTTTTCAGAAAAAAAGTCAATCTGAGGCTGCTTTTTTTTACACACTCTGTTATTCTGATCATACTTCTAAAAAGAATACCAGAGTTTGTACAGTGCTTTCTGGACTACTAGACAACCATTTTGATTTTTGGATAGTCCAGAAAAAATGCCAAATAGGTGGCAAGCCTAGCTCTAGGTGATTTTCATACACCAACTAATGATACCAAAAAGAGCATGGATATTTGCAGGTGCTAAGTGGACTGAGGACCTGGTTTACTCTGACCTATGCCAGGGACCCACCCTAACACTGTGAGGGAGTCTATGTATCCCTTTTTGTCAGTATGTGCCACCACTAAGCAAAGCAGCCTTGGGATAGTGGGTTACTGACTGGGTAATTACCTGGGATGCACTGTTGACTGAAAACTGAATGTAAAACCAATCAACCTGCCAAAAATACACTAAGGATAGCTACAAAGAATATAGGTGTATAAGCCAGATGCAGTCTGGAAGTGGGTGACATGATGGTAAGGAGGAGACTGAATATTTCATGTATCCAGGAGGCAAGGTGGAAGGGTGAAGGGCAGTGCAGTGAAGTCTTTTAGTCCAGGGTCCAGCATCTACTACTCAGGATGGAAGATAGACGAAAAATTATGTGAGAGTTGTGCTGAGAGAGAGACTTCTGAAAACAGTGGCAATATCATCAAATCAGTGGCAATCAGACTCTAAAGATAGAGCAGTCTTCATGACCTCAACTTATGCTTCAAAGCAGAGATGTGAGGGCAAAGAAAAGAGAGCATTCAGGCAGCAGTTACACGCTCTACTTGAGAAAGTGGGACAGAATGAGCTGATCTTGATAATGAGGGACCTGAATGCTCGTATTGAGACAGGGCAGGATATGAGAATCGTCTATGTACACATAGTTGAGGCAACAGTTCATTCTAGATTTTTCTCTGGCAAACAGCTTAATAGTAGCGGACATGGTATACATCAAAAGAGACAGTCAAAAAATCATACACAAGAATGGTCAGCATGCAGCATGAAAATCAGGCAGACTTCCTCCTGGTAAGGAAAGAGAATTGTGGATAAAATCAGAGACTGCAAAGTCATCCCTAGTGAAACAGATGGCCCCGAAATGACCAGTGACCACAGTCAGATATAAGCAGTGTTCAGAGACCGGACCTAGATCTAGAAGGTGACTAGAGTGAAGGCACAGGCATTCAAGGAAATAATCATGGCTCTATCACCTCAGAAAAACACAGGAAATGCATGGAGATGAACAAGAATGTTCACAAGTTTGCCAGGAGTGGGTGACTCCTTCAAGACAAGTTTCATAACAGAAGTTAGACCTCTAAAGTCAGTTTATAATAGTCATTCCATCACAAAATAGCATGTGTAAAGACTAGAAGATATATCCAGCAAAACTAGATATGGCAATAAGGTAGATAAGGAAAGCTGACAGTGGAATGCAGACGTCCCGAAAGCATACCTCTCAACTCTGCATAATTTTGCAAAACGTCCAGATTTTTGACTCATATTTTTGGACTGTTCCTCATAAAGTTTGTGGTTTTCTGGCAAATCACTGAGGATTAAAGTCCCTAAATAATGACACACATTTGAGTTTCAAACTTCATATCCTTTAGAAAATGCATACTAACACAAATCCTATTCTTCTAGCAACTTTCTAAGTATAAAAGAGCAATATTTAAAAATTTTCCCTAATATGGACCCTTGTTTCCCAATTATTTGAGGCTTTGTCCAGATTTTTTGTACTAACAGGTTGAGAAGTATGCCAGAAATGCTATCAAAAGAAATGAGTAGTAGAGCAAAAGGTTTGTTTGTTTCTTTCTTTCGGCTTTTCCCGGTTAGGGGTTGCCACAGCAGAACTCCGATCCGCTAATGATTGACAGTAGATTTTTACGTGCTGGCTTGCCGGGCCTAGCGCACAACCTTCAATGAAGGAACACCCATTTACGCATGTCAACACACAGAAGACGCTCTAACTGAGAATCAAACAGGCAATGTCTAACTGTGAGTAGAGCAAAAGGTGAAAGGTAGAAAAGCTGAACTAGGCTAAAATGGAATAGTGGCTGGTTAACAATGAGGCTAAGTGAATGATCACAGTGGTAAAGAACAGTAGCATAGCTATGGTGGGCTGAGATGGGCAACTTTCCTGGGTGCAAATTGTTACACAATCAGGGTCCAGTCATCATCCTGATTGCTGTTTACTGCAAAACCAGCTTTTAAAAGCCAGTATTGCATTTGCAGTCAATCACGAGCACTGCAGTGCTCCATGTTCCTGCAGTGTAGCAAGCAGTTTGCTACAATTTAAAAGTGAAACAAAACATTTTTTATTCTTTTAAGCTAAAATCTGAGCATTGTAGCACTCCATGCAAGCAGGGTATAAACTGCAGCAACTGTTTGCTACATTTGTAGCTAGCAGTTTGCTAGATTTTAAAAGAACAAGGATTTTTTTTCACTAAAACCTGAGCACTGTAGTGCTTCATGTGGGCTGGTTATAAACTGTACAACTGTTTGCTACATTTGTAACAAACAGTTTGCTACAGTTCAAAAGAACAAATATTTTTTTTTGTTTGTTTAATTAAAACCTGCAGGCTGTAGTGTTCCATGCAGGCAAGGTATTGACTGTAGCAACTATTTACTGCATATGTAGTAAGCAGTTTCCTACAGTTTAAAAGAAGAAAGGATTTTTTCCTAAAGTCTGAGGAAGAAGGGTCAGAAGCAAGGCACATGAATAGGACGTGAAAGGCCTTCATTTCACTTCATTAGTGTGCCAGTTGAAAGAACTTTTTTTTTTTAAGTCTTCACTCGACACTGTAAAACTCTACTGCCAATCATTAGCAGACCGGAGTTCCGCTGTGGTGACCCCTAACCAGGAAAAGCCAAAAGAAGAACAACAACTTCTTGAAGAAGTGGGGTGGCCAGGGAGTGGTTGGATTGGGTACTGTCTTCATGCCTACAGGAACCATCTTGCAAGTTTCAGAGAAGTCCCTTTTCTTTTTTGTGCTTCACTTGACGAGCTGGGGGTGCACTAGTTCATGCATGCTGAGCCAGTAAGAAGAAGTCATCAAAGAACCTCTACCAGCTTCTAGAAAATTACTAAGTAGATGCCACAAGGAAGCTCTATCAAGTTATAAGACAACAACACAAAGATGTTCACCAGGTTCCTTTCATACGGGATATCAGCAACAACCTGCTTTCCAGTCCAGAGGACATCAAGGACAGATGGAAGGAGCAATTGAAGAGGCTTCTGAATGATGAAAACCCTGATAGGAGCTGTGCTGCCACATGCACAGAGTATGATGAAAACAGGAAGGAGAAACCATCTTAAGGAAATAAGGTTAGGGAAAGTGAAGGCTCAAATGATGTCATGTCAGGTATCATTAAGATGTTGGGTGTGTTAGGGGATAAATGTCTCCTGAGGGTACTCATCATGCTATGGACAGACACTAGTATCACCTGACATACAAAAACATTGATCACTGACAAACTACAACTCAAATGAAAACATACATTCAGTAATAATGGAGTATGATGTTAATGCTCATCTAATACAGTTATTGACAAAACTACTCCCAATAACTTGACATGCTCCCAACACCATTTGTACCTCAGCACTACAATTCGCTCTCAGTGAAGACCTTCCACAGTGCTACGCCAAGTTTCTGACTCATGCCCCATAGTTAGTGTTTTCATGAGCATATAAATCTCACCGAAGAAAGCAGAGAAAAAAACTTCCATCACGCAGAGTAATGGTGGAGGTAAGGGTGGTGATGGTGGCAGTGAAATGGGTAGTGATATAACGTGTGAAGAGATTAGGATAAAAGAACTGGCTGAGATGTGATGAGATGAGATACTAGATGACTAGAGGCTTCTGAGCTTCTCAAAAACATAAGATGCACGTTTTATTCGTACTATTTACTGTACTTTTTATTGCCTGTTGCCTACTTTAATACTGTATTTATATACTGTGTATTAATTGGCACTGATCTACTGCAATTGTCTGCATACTATTAAATCAAATTTTATTGATTTTTCACTGTTTACAAAGCTCTTTTTGCTATGTTCACTGTTTGTTCAGTATTTGCTGGTGATTTTCACTGTTGCAAAGCAATCTGTTCTGCTTGTTCTGGTTTTCCTACCAAGCAGTATTACAGTAACTGAGTTGTTAGATATTTAAAACATTCTTTAGAATCTCCTTGCTAATTTTCTGCTGTTTTAAACATTTTTAGTGTCTCACTGCTAATTTTCTGCTGTGTTAAATATTCTCTAGTGGTTCCCACCACAACTACTGTAGCTAGTAGCTGTAGCACAATCCAGACACAGGTTTGCTGCATCTGGGTCTGTTTGCAGTGGCTGTTTGTTCTGAGCACATTTTCCAGACCATCTTGGATTGGAAGGGGCCTTTCTGAACTCTAGTTAGAGCATCGTGCAGACTGAAACCTGTCTGGTGAATGGTTATTGATCTAGGGCTTGGAATAAGCATCCTCATTGGTCCTTTTGAAACTTTTTAATTTTTTTTTCAAGTTTTTATCTTCTGGCATTTAAGCCTTGCATTTTAACAGGTTTGTGCTTCTTTGTACCAAGCTGAACTGAGATGACCTATCAGCCACAACTCTGAGCTAAGATGCCAGATGACTAGAAGCTTCTGAGCTTCCAGAAAAGAAAAGTTGCTTGTGTTTTTTTTTTTGCTTATTTATACTATTTCCTGCACTTTTATTGTCTATTGCCTACTTTAATACTGTGTTTATATACTGTGTACTAATCTACACTGCTGTACTGCAATCGATTGCCTCAATGTGTCTGTTTAACCAAATGTTATTGCTGTTTTCACTGGTTACAAAGCTTTTTTGCTATTTTCACTGTTTGTTAAGTATTTGCTGGTATTTTTCATTGTTGCAAGGCAGTCTGGTTTTCCCACCAAGCAGTGTTATGATAACTGAATTGTTAGATATTTAAAAAAAACATTCTTTAGAGTCTCCTTGCTGATTTTCTGCTGATTTAAACCATTTTTAATGTCCCACTGCTATTTTCTGCTGTGTTAAACATTATCTCGTGGTTTCTGAAACTAGGGTAGCTAGTAGCTGTAGCATAGTCCAGACATGGGTTTGCTGCATCTGGGCCTGTTTGAAGTAGCTGTTTGTTCTGAGCACATTTTCCAAGCCATCTTGGATTGGAAGGGGCCTTTCTGCACTCTAGTGAGAGGATTGTGGTGATTGGAACCTGTCTAGTGAAGGGTGGTTGGTCTAGGTTTTGGAATAAGCAACCCCACTGGTCCTTTTCAACTTTTTTAAAGGTTATTTCAAGTTTTTAGCTTCTGGTATTTAAGTCCTGCATTTGAGCAGGTTTCTGCTTGCTTGCGCATCACTCAGCATTGCAAACTGGCACACAAGAGTGCTCCATAGCTGGATAGATAAATTCAACAGTTTTCCCTTAGTTACAGCTGTAGCACATTACTGTAACGCTCATCCTTAGTACTTTCCCATTCAAAAATTCCTGCTAGTGAGCTAAAACCTATTAAACTACCAAAAAAAAAAAAAAAAACCAGGCAGAAATATTAAACTACCAACAAACCCCCCAGGCAGAAATATCCAACCACTCAGTTCCTCCTTGATCGATCCTGAAAAGCCCCTCTTACTGACAACAGTCTTCAACCTAGCATTATAGACAGTTGAACCACACTTGTTCCTTCTGCTAACCTTGTTGACTTGGGTCTCTTGAGGCAGTGTAACAACTGCCTCATGTACACTGACAACCCTCTACTAATAACTCACTTTAGTACATAGTGTGAGAAATGTATCTACACCCAGAATTTTGACTCCATACTCTCTCAGTCTCAAAACAGTAGCAAGGAATAGGTTGTCAACCCACGCATCACTACACTTGCAGATAGTACCACTACTCATACACATAGTACACATCTAACAAAACAATCAACATATGTGGAGACTCACCTACCAAGACACCAGAGACCTCCAAAACACAAGACTGCTACAACTAACACAGTTTCCACAGCACTCATGACACATAGCAACACAAGTGTTTCACCCACCGAGCCCGTAAGGCATAACAAGCAAAAAACAAATGTTCTTGTCATTGGAGACTCAGTAGTGAGACACATGGATGTCCCACTCACCAGGTTGGACAAGGAGAAAGTCATAGTCAGCTGCCGTTCCGGTGCCAGTATTTGTCAAATCGCGCATGCATTCTGGTCTCTCAGCAACAAGTACCATTATCTGGCTGTTGCGTCCTTTTTGAGCAGGCCTTTGAAGTTGCAACTCTAGTTTTTTGTAAAACATGGGTTCTACACCCAAAGATTTGGGTGGATTTGGATGTCAGGTGATTCACACAGACAATAAGTTAAGAAGACTACATATGCAGTAAGTATTGCATGCTTTGCAGCATAAAGGTAAAAAATACTTAAAAACAGGTATAATATACAGAGTAAACTTGTTTCTGTGGTGAATTTATTAGATATGGGCATCCTGAGACAATTTAGCAATTGTCTCGTGTACTCAGACAACCTTTTAATCCTTAAAGAAACTAATAAAGTATGTAAGTGATGTATATACATAACTTCCTTGGAGGCAAAATCTCACTTACAAACAAGGTTGCCAAGAATACACACACATTATGTCCTTCACACATACCACTCACCAGACAGACATATTTGTTTTATTCTGAGGACCTTAACAGAAACCTCAGCAGACCTCAAAGATCTCCTAAGCCATCAAACTGCAACACCTATCCTCTCCAACCACTAAAGCAAACTCCAAAAGCAGCACCTAACACCACACATAAGCCTACACCAAATTAATTCCCCAAGAACAACGCCCATAAGACAAGCAGACACTTTACCTCGTACTCTTTGTCATAGGGGATTCTATGGTATGACACAAAGATAGTCCTCTCACCAGGCAGGACAGGGAGAAAATAATGGTTAGTTGCCTATCTGGAGCAGGATCCGCACTATCAGGCATGTACTCGTCATTGCACCACAGGTACCAATATGATTGAATTATAGTCTATGTGGGTGTAAATGAACTGAGGCATACCCCACTGGACTATATCAAAGAGGCATTATGGATCTCTCTGTATATGTGTCACAGATAATTAAGTGCCTTGCATTGAGCAGCATTCTACCTTCACCAAGGATGATGCCACAGCATGAACAGAAAATTGCTGATTTTAATAATTGTCTTAGTTTCTGGTGTCACTCCTGGGGATCCAGTATCTTCCTATCAGGATGGGAGAACATGGTTAACAGACCACTTTGCTTTGCCAGGATGGTCTGCACCAGTGCCCCCTGGGGTTTTGGATATTGGCTAAAACTTTATCTATTCCCTCAGAACCTTTTTAGGCAACATCAAAATGAAAAAAAAAAATCAAAGCAACCTTAAGGTTTTACTGCTGAATGCTAGGAGTCTAAATAAGAAACTTCACATCCTACAAGGTCTCCTCATTCTGGAGAATGTAGATGTCTGTGCTACTACTGAGATTTGGTTTAAAGCCATAGAAACTACTCCCACAATGTAAGGTTACAGTACCTTCCACACATTTAGCCCAATAGCAGCACAGAGAGGGGCTAAAGGTGGAGGTATCTCAATCTATGCCATCAGCAAATACAGCTCTAGGTTGGTTAAACAGGATGATGCCCAGGATTGCATCTACATCCAAGTCTTCATAGACAAGGTTCTTTACCATGTCTTGGCCAAGTACAGGTCACCCTGTATGACTGTTGAAACTCACACCTCTTACTTAAACCTACTAGAGGCACTCACCATCCAACCAAATACCCCATTCATGGGGCACTTTAGTTACCCCTCTATAGACTGGAAAAGTACACTGTCGCAAACTCACAGGCACAACATTTCCTGTACTTTATCAACACAAACACCCTGAACCAGATAGTGCACTGTCCAACCAGAGGCTAAAACAGATTGGACCTAGCACTCACCAACATGGGAGAGCATTGCACCCCCTCATGCCATATCCTCATTGGTGAAGTTGAATCACACAGCTGTTTCATTACAAATAAAAAAAATCAACCCAGAAAGCCCAACTAAACACATAACAGTTTTGAACTCTTCTAAAGAAAACTACATCCTATTAAGTGACAGTTTGTCAAAATTCACGGCTCCTCCAAATCCCAAAACACAGCTAACTATGCAAAATGATTTACATAAACCCTGTAAAAACATACAAATAACTATACTGAGGCTTTTGGACCTAATAGAAGTAAGCCCAGAACTAACACCAAAAACAAACCACACTGTTGGAATCCTTACCTTAACAGACTATATAAAAAGTAAAAAAGTCACGGCCAAAATCAAAAACAGCAACTCTTATAGAGACAAGAGCTCTTGGATTCAACTAAATAAGAAACTAAGAGGTCTAATAAAGTCCAACAAGGCCAATTACACTGTCTGGATAGCCTCCCAGGCTAAGGACAATCACAAGGCCTTCTTCACCTGTCAGGAACCTTAAAGGTAATACTCAGCAATGTGCAGAACTGATAGTAAATGTCACAACCTTCACTGACCAGGGTGACACAGCAAATCTACTGGATGATAAATTTAGCATGAACTTCACCCCTACTCCCCCCACTACCCCTGAGAAATCTAGCATATACCCCCCTAAGTATCAACAGGGACCTGATCCTGGTGACGCTTGCTATGGCCAAAAACACTGTTTTAATGGGCCCTGACAATGTCCCCAGTAGCCTCCTGTATAGCTTAAAACATGATATAGCAGGACCATTTGAGGCACTCTTCCACTACAGCCTCAAAACAGATTACACGCCAGGTGTATGGATGGATGCAACGGTCATCCCTCTTCATAAGGGTGAACCGTCAACTGACCCTGGGAACTGCAGACCCATCATTCTGACAAGTCTAATATGCAAACCCATGGAATAAATTATCATAGAAAGTGATCAAGAAGGACATTGGCAACCTACAGACACTGGACCAATCACAGTTTGGCTTTGTTAAGGTAAGGCTTTTCCTCCTTAATGTGGTAGACCTCTTTCAGGGGGTCATAAAGGCAATGGATGAGAATAAAACAGTGCATACTGTGTATCTTGACCTGGCCAAGGTGTTCAATACAATACCCCACTCAGGTATTGTTGATGAACTCTCAAAACTTGGCACAAATCCATACCATACGTAATTTCTGGATTGTCAGCTGACTCACAGATAGGACCTAAGAAATCAGCATTGGTGAGACCACTTCCACCAAGAGACCGTTACCAGCAGAGTACCCCAGGGCTCTGTGTTGGGACTGCTCCTCTTTGGCATCTATTTCTTAGAAGTCAAGGCTAATGTCAAAGGTCTCTGGCTCAGCAAGTCAGCAGATGACTGTAAATTGGGAGGTATCATAGGTTCTCAGCAAAACACCAACATCCTGCAAAATTGTCTAACACAAACAAATGACTGGTGCAAAAGCCACAGATTAAAACTCAGTGCAAAGAAATGCATTATAACACCCTTTGGGAATTTGGCCACCCAAGCTAATTACTTCATTGGTAAGACACCCCTAAGAGTTGACCTGATAGTTATCCAGGAATGATAGTTATCTAGGAAATATATGTAGACAGTAATCTGTCATTTGACCAGCATGCAACCAAGCATATCTCTCAACCTCTTAGTGCAAGAAATCTGGACAAAGCCTGACAAAATGTGTGCGTGTGTGTGGGGGGGGGTGTCAAAGGCCCAAAAGTAGGGAAAGATTTTAAATATTGCTCTTATAAACTTAGAAAGTTGCTAGCCTAACAGGGTTTGTGTTAACATACATTTTCGGAAGGCTTTGAAGTCTGAAACTCAAATGTATGTCATTATTTATTGACTTCAATCCTCAGATCATCCCAGTGAATTGCAAGAAAACCAGACATTTTATGAGGAATACACCAAAAATATGAGGGAAAAATCTGAACATTCTGCAAAAATCTGGACAGTTGAGTGGTATGAGCCAAGATACTAAGAAAATTCTTCTATGTTACCTACCTCATAAGCAAGGGTATGGCATCCAGGTATAAGGAAGTTATAGTACTACTCTACTCAGCCCTTATCAGATCCAGCACTGAGTACAATACCCCCTTTGGCATGCACCTAACTAGACACTTGCAACAATTGGAAATCCCTCAAATGTTTCTCACTAGGAGAATCCAGGGTATGAATATTCTGTCCTACAGAGACTGCCTTAAGGCCATATTTCTCTCAGTCTACTACAGGCTACTGAGAGGAAATCTAAGCCTGGTATATATAAAGCATCCTTAGATCCAGCTCTGATGGACTTCTTATAAAATAAAATGCGAACAAAGAGGGTCCCAGGACTGAAAAGTTCAATCTGGGCCAAAAAAACAAATTAAATAGGATCCAATTGGATGAATGTCCATAGATCCCCAATGTCTTTTGTATGGGTTGTCCTCTCTCCTCCTTTGCTTTGCAGGCCAGTCCAGCTTACGCGGATTTCAGGGTTCGTGAAGTAGAAGCACCACCGCTGTGTGTGACTGTTTGGGTCTGTCGCCACTGTTTGGAGTGCAGTTAAGTAGTCAGGGCTAAGATTAAGCAGATTACAGCAGCCTTATGTGTGGTTTTCTTCTCTTGAGTTCATGAGCCACACAGGACACCGTCCAGTCGTCCGTGATGCTGTGTTTTTGTTTTTAGAGAGAGGGGGGCTCACTCACCCATCTAGATGAGATATTAGGGCTGCTGGGCTGGGATAGTTATTTTTTTTGGGGGGGGGGGAGGAGAAATTTTGCTTGAAACCTGTCTGCCAGAATGTTGGCAATGTCAGTGGTTCAGTATTTTTTTTGCATCATTTGAACTCATAGCATATCTGGTTTCTACCACCAGGGTTTAACATAGCTATAAAAAGGCCTTGTTTATTGTTTTTGTCTTTTTTGATTTTTCTCTCAAAGTTGGCCTTGGATGATTTATGAGTTGATGTAGTTTTTTTAGTTTTGCTAGTACTGATCATGCCTTCCTTTTTAGATTTTTTTGCTCTGTCATGTAGTAGTTTCCTCCTGAGTTTGTGAGTTTGTTTATGGCAGGGGTCCACCGCACCTTTGGGGGGAAGGGAATGGGTTTTTTTTTTATTTGGGATTGCATGCATTTTTGAAGGTGCGTGAGAAGCATTTGCAAAGGATTCAGCAGTGGTGTGGGGTTGTGGTTCACCAGCCCAGGGAAGGATAAGGATACATCTCAGTAAGTGTGAGAAAGAAGGAGAAGAAGTTCTTCACTGTCTCTGTTTTGTGCAGGGGGGGGGGGGGATGTGTCCAGCAGTGAGATTAATTTATGGTCTGATCTTACCAGAGAGGAATATTGAATATTGAATATACATCTGCAAGTGAAACAGCACCAGAAACACTAGATTAAAGGACCTGAACTTTGTCTGCAACATGAACAGAACATGCTTAAGGGATCAATATGTGGCTCAAAGGATCTATGAACTATGAAATAAGCTCCCCATCTACATGAAGCAGAGTTCATCCCTGACCATATCCACAACAGAACTTGATCATTAGATGGGAAATCACAGATTTGCCCCAGGTCTGGCTCCCATGTCTCTGATGGACAGAGGCTGACAGCAAGGAAATGAATCCTCAATTAACATACTCTCCCAAATAATCCTTAGATACCTCTTTACTAACATACCCCTCCATATAGGTGCCCAAGGAACTCAGGGACAAAACTGGGTTGTGATGCATGGCTTGGCTTGTAAAGACCCTGGTGATCCATAGCCTAGTATAAAAATTTGAACCTAGGAACCTATGAATAGTGCACGCCACTGATTTTTTTTTAAGAGGGCATAAGATGACAATGGGTCTTAAACTGCCCATGGCTTCTGCCTTTCCAGCTTTGAATAGGTGGGTGCTATTTATGTCCATGGTTTGATTCCCTAGTTTTTAAAAGGGTGTATTAACCAGAGTCCTGACTGTTTTTTAGCTATACCCATTAGATGGAAAAGGGGGGGTCATCAAATGGTAGTAAAGCACAAGTTTTGGTCTTGTACCAAATTACAAATTTCCTTTTCACTGACCACCTTAAATACAAACTCAGTAACTTGTAAGGGTTCATGTTCAGTAAAGTTCTGCACCATATAAGAGGTGGTGACAGCTGAAGAAATATGTATTTTTTTTTGTTTACTAGTGCACTTATCACTTCAGACCATTTATAACCACAGCCCATGGGAATAAAATCACATAAGAAGTGAGCAAAGTCTATTTACAAATGCAGCAATATGATAAAGCATTTTGAACATAAGATATGAAAAAATATTTTACAATTACATACCATATAAGGAAAACGTTTAGAATTATTAGGAGAGTTTGAAGGCTGGCAGTAAAGTTTGTGGACATCACATTTGATAGGGTAATTAAATATATATTAAAGGTGTATTTTAGGGACAGTGTTATACTGTTGCTTATGAGGAATAAAGCACATATACAATATGGGACAGTAAGTGCTGACTAAATAGTTTAGACACCTGCAGAGGTGTTGCTCATGAAAGAAGGTTGTGGGACTCGATAGAATTTTTGTTATCTTGTTTCATTTCCAGAATTGCTCAGGGGTCCAGTAGCTGGTTGATTGTGGACGAATAAAATGCTGTTGAACACAAATACAGTATTTAACACAAATAGTGCATATAATTTTGAAATTCATTTATTTGCATTTATTTAATTATTTTTCATGTTCTCCACTCAAAGCCATCAAGGTCACCCTAATCGTAAGATCCGTTTGGTTGTCCAGCTACGTTCAGTGAAGGTCTGGGGAGAGAAGCTCCAGAAGTGCTAGTACGATGTAGTCATATTCTGAGCATCATTGTTGTCTGTCACAGAGCTGGTAATACCGAGGTTTTAATGGTTTCCATGCATTCTGTAAGAGCTCCACTATTGGTAGGAAAGGCAAGGTCTGGTGAATGGATATTTTTTAACACCTTTATTGAATTATCACTTGTGACATAGGCAAATTTACATTTATGCAAAAGTAATCAAACTGTATTAATGAGTTAATATTAACAATCATTATACTTTACATATATTGCTATATATCATATAACCTAAGCAATACTGCATAAATTATTCAATTCTTGACTTTTTTTTTTAAATAAGAAACATCTTTATTAAACCATCACTTACAACATAGGCAATCATACATGTATATAAATGAAAACAAACCAAGGACTGGTAGAGTTTGTAGCAGAATCTAGAAAAAAAGCTGCCGTTAAAAAAGGAATAATTAGTAGAGCATTTAAATATTGCTTGATAACTGTAAGAATCAATCAGAGGTTAGCAAGGATTGGGAAAAGAGACTGGATAAGCAATTCACAAACAAACAATGAGAATATATATGTATGTCTCCCAAATATGCAAAAAAGATCTAGATTTAGGTCTGCTGAATGGATATTGGAATAATAACTATTACAGAAGAAGTCTTAGAGAATCCATCTTGCAGCTTGACATAAGCTATGGAAAGTGATTTGTTTCTACATAAAAGTATTATTTCTGATCATAAACCTACTGGGTGTACCAAGCAAATTTCATTTTGTACTAACAAGCACTTTGTGCTACCCCCTTTGGACACCTGGCACTTAAAAATGAACACATTTCTCAAAATGCTGCCCCCCCCCGGCACTTAATAAATGTAAGTAACGCATGTGGCTGTTCCCCAAAAACAATTAAAAATATTGTCCTTAGATTAGCAATATTGCACTTGTTGTTAAAGGCATTCATTTACACAGTAGTAGACATAATATAACCTGAAAAAAATCCATGTTTATGTGATTCTCAGAACAAATGTACTCAGTAGATACAAAGAGTATGCCTGGCTACATACTTGCTCCTAGATTTGACCTTTGTAAGGACAAGGAGTTATCATACATGGTAAAAAGCAACAGACTAGGGATATACTCCCCACTCTATACCCCCCATTCTATACTCCTTATGCTATACTCCCCATTCTATACCCCCCGCTCTATACTCCCAATTCTATACTCCCAACTCTGTATTCCCCATTCTATACTCCCCACTGTATACCCCCCATTCTATACTCCCCACTCTATACTCCCCATTCTATACTCCCCAGTATACTCCTCACTCTACACCTTTGTCAGCAGAGAAATGTAGTGAAGCAGGTTGATAGCCATTTCACTTTGTATTTCTGGTTTCTCAAGTGGCTAGAGAAAAGAATCACCGTATTACTATTTAACCCTATCATGGTACGTTTTGTTATGAGGCATGTGTGGCTAACAGTATTCAAAGCTCTGAATGTGTCAAGAGATATGAAATGTACATTGTTATGACTGTGACGAGATCTACTCAGGGCTGATAACATAGCAATATTGCCTTTATAGCATTTTTGAACTCATTCTGAAATTTACTAACTGTAGTATTATACTCACCAGATTGGTAGAGAGGGACATGAACCACCTGGCCAAGTAGTTCAGTATAGGGTGCATCTTTTTTTTTTCTATAGTAAGCCTCCACCTCTGTGTACAGGATGTGCAAAAAGCTTGGAGAAACCGAAGTAGATTTTTTATGCTCTTTGCATTACTTCCAGGTTTTACCACTTTTGCATATTAAATCTTTAATGTGCATGATCCTATATTTAGACTAGCCAAAAAAGGAGCCATATTACTTATGGTTAGGAAGGTGTTGATAAACAGAGGGTAGCATCACTAATACTGGGAACGGAGGAATGGGGGTAGTCTTATCTGATGTTAGAAAGGAAGGAAATTCAAGTCAAAATGTCCCCATTGCCCTGAGGTGGTCTTAAAGTAGCTAGTCACATTCTTGGTTGCAAAAATGGCAGAGTGGCTACTAAATATAATCTTCCCTTGAACAGTGGAGCTGTGTAACAAAAAATCCAGCTGCATATAAGGCATATCCTAACACATTAACTGTTTCTGTGACCATCGGTATCTACCTTTTGTAGCAGATAGTTGACGATAATGCATAGTTATAGCATATGTTGTTGTTCGTCTTTCGGCTTTTCCCGGTTAGGGGTTGCCACAGTGGAACTTCAGTTCACTAATGATTGGCAGTAGATTTTTATGGTGCCGAGTTGCCAGCCCGACGCCCAACCTTCACACATGTCTTTTGGACACCACTCGATCGCGGGGAGAACATGCAGACTCCACATAGAAGACGCTCCAGCCGAGAATCAAATGGGAGAACTTCTTGCTGTGCGGCGACAATGCTACCACTGCACCACTGTGGCTCAAAATGTTTTGTATGCAGTCCAACTTGTACACAATAAGGCCAGAGAAAGAGATTTCTGGTTTCACAATGAATGTTTTAAATCAAGTGTCTGTAACTGCACTTGCATCTGACAGAGAAGAATGACAAACACATTCAGCAAATCTGTTTTGAAGCGTTTTAGTCCTGAAATAGGTCAGTTTGAGTGAGACCTTCATCAGTTTCTCAGAAAGGCTTCAGAAGAAAGGATAGTCTGATAATTAAAACCTGATCTTCTGCAAGTATTATGTCACTGAAAGAAAAGCTAATTGGAAAGAATGAAAATCATCTTCTGTACCCTCTGCACCCTTCTCTGTATTCACCTTAATTTACTACTCCTAAACAATGGCACACTGAAGAAAGTACAGTTGTATAAAATCTTACCATAACTGTAGATGTCTTTGCCTTCACCATTGCAGTATTCCTTACAAATCGAAATTCCCTGCCGTGAAGCCCACCGTCCGGCCAGTTTAACAAAGTCTATCATTGCTTTAAGGTACACTGAATGTCACCTGCATGCTCCTTGCCTTGCATAGGGTAGGGCATAAAGGTGATGTTCAGGTGTACCATCCTCAGAACTGATTGCTTAAGTAGGAACAGCAGTCCAAGGAAAACCAAGGAGACCTTTGGTTATCCAGCAATTACCCCTAAGAAACCATTGTACTTGGGGACTTCAGCATAGACTGGAACATGTGTTCCTCAGGGCCCCTCACTCACCACATAAACCTTTATGGATTTTCACAGATCATATCCTCTCCCGCTAGGATTAGTAAACCCAACAATAAAGCAAGCATTCTGGATTGGATTCTTGTTAACACCCATCCCCTCAAATATAAGAGTGGGACCCTGCCTGATGATGTAAGTGATCACCTCCTCACCTATTTAATCAGGCAAACAGCTGATATCCACAACCAGTCCATTTTTAAAACAATAAGGAACAATAAGAATCTCAACTGCACAAATTTCTAAAATGAACTCAAATCTTGCAATTGGTCAGTTCTGAAACAATTACCACTTGAAGAAGCAGTAAATTACTTTAATAACAAATTCCTATCCATCCTTGACACCCATGCAACAGCACAGACTATTAGAACCAAAACAAAAATTGTTCCTTGGCTCTCAAAATAAACAAGACATAAAATGCTACTTAGAAATAGGGCTTGGGCCACTTCAAGGACCCCCAAAAAACCCATAGATCAGCTTAGATATAGACAGCTAAGAAATAAAACAAAAAAAAATCCACCACATTAGACAAGAAAAAGTAATACTGTCATCTACAAGAAAAACACCAAAAACAAGCCACAAAAGTTTTGAGTAGGTATAAACAAACTCCTTAGTCCAGGACAGTGCTCCACTCCTACCTCCTTGGATTCTAACCAAACCCCCCCAGTAGAAATTGCCAATACCTTTTTACAGCTTCTTTACAACAACCATCCAGAACCTAGCTAACCAATTATCCCCTGGATACCCATATTCTCTGGCCACTACACCCTGCTCCCAACTCCCCTTTAACTTCAAGCCAGTTTGCACATCTTTGGTCCGAAAATTACTTAAAAAAACTAAAGCCTACCACCCTGTCAGCTGATCTCCTCCCTGCAGAATATCTACAAAAAGCTGCAGATGCCATTGCATACCCCATTGCTATCCTGATCAATAGAACTATAACTGAAGCATCCATTCCCTTCATCTGGAAGATATCCCATGTCATCCCAATCCATAAAGAGGGCAGCTCTACTGAACTTTGAAACTATAGACCCATAGCTATTCTGTCACCCTTGGCTAAAACTATGGAAAAAAGCAAGCACAGTCAAGTCCTGAACTATCTTATTCATAATAATCTTCTAGCCAACACCCAACATGGCTTTAGACCATACCCTCCTCTCCTTCTCTAACATCATTAACCAACACTAAAACAATAATAAACTTTCCTCTGCTATCTTTCTCGATCTTTCAAAAGCATTTGATATGGTAAACCACCAAATACTCATAAACACTTTGAAATCCATCTCCCTAGAGGACCAGGCCATCTAATGGTTTCAGTCATATCTCAGTGGTAGACAACAGGCTGTCCTATGGCACAGCAAACTATCCACCCTTTTACCCATCACCCTCGGAGTTCCCCAAGGCTCCATACTAGGTCCACTATTATTTTCCATTTTAATCAATGATTTGTATAAGGTCATCCCAAATGCAACATGCATTCAATATGCGAATGACTCCACTTTAGTATGCTCCGACACTTCACCTGCAGAGTTGTAGATTCTATCCCAAAATACTTTTAACACAGTTGAAAATTGGCTCCTTAACCATTGTCTCATGTTAAATCCTAATAAAACCAAACTGCTGGTTTTCTCCCCCACTCACAGGTCTGCTCCTATAACCTTTACATTAAAATCCAACAACGGCACCATTATTTCCCTAGATTCCTCAACCAAACTGTTAGGAGTTATAACAGATAATAACCTTAAGTTTGATCTGCATATCAATAAAACTATTAAAACAGTTAATAAAAAACTTGCCTCACTATATAGGATCAAGCCCTTCCTAACACCATTAGCCAGAACTGTAATTGCTCGTACACATCTACTCTCCACCCTCCTCTATGCTTCCCCTCTATTTACAAACCTCAGCAAAACTGACCTTAATAAACTTTCTAGCAGCTACAATCACATTGCTAGATTTGCTACTGATGCATCCTACAGAACTCATCACTGTCATAACCTAAATCTACTAGGATGGCTTGAACTGCCTAACCTACTTCAGGTTAACCAACTAATAGTTGCACACAAGATCCTGTACCAACCAGATAATACACCCGTGCTTAAAAACCTCATCACCCTCTACAGTAACCTTAGCGCACTTCGTTCATCTGAAAGACTACTAGTTCAAACCCTAAAATCCAGCAACACAGCCGGTAAATCTCTATTTGGTAACTCTGTTGGCAAAACTTGGAATTCTCTTCCTGCTAATCTTACATTTGAACTCTCTCTACTTCAATTCAAGAAAAGTCTGATTCAGTACTTTAAAAAACGATGGCTATGTCCTTGTCCTAATCCAGACTAACTGTAACCATCACTCGTATGCCAATGGAGGACTTCTGCCTACACTTTATTATTTCTTAACTTATAAATCCTATGATCTCCTTGGATCTACTACCAGGTTAGCTTACTAGGCATTCAATACCCTAGCATTCATAAAAACACTGTCTAGAATTTTCTATCTAAGTAAAAATGTAATAATTTGTTTGTGTATCTGTTTTTGTGTTTGTTTACATATGTGTAAAAATCCTTTTATTTGTGTTTTATTTTGTGTTTTAAACTGTAAAAATGTAACCATTTGTTGAATGTCTTTTTGGAGCTTTTCTCCCTGGGCCTCCACTGAAAATGGACATGTATCCAGTCAGACTATCCCAGTAAACAAATGTAAAATAAATAAATAAATAAATAAATAAATAAACTTGCAAATCCAGGAAGGAAAAAAGACCAGGAGGATGGCGGGAGGGAGTGAATACTGCAGAGGAGAAGGCAAGGACATTTACCATTATGGTAAGATTTTACACAACTGTACTATGTCCTTACATTAACTGCTGTAGTATTCTTTACAAATGGGAGATTGCCAAAGCTCAAGAAGAAACTTGTGAGGAGGAAGCAGCAGAGCCCTCTAAGAAGCCATGAAGAATGGCATCAGCAAAACCAGCTCTGGCTCTGGAGATGCCATCCAACTGGTAATGTTTGGTAAAGGTATGCACAGAAGTCCAGGTAGCAGCTTCAAGAATAGAATTAGTATCTAAGCCTTTGAAAAAGCACCAGAAGAAGCCACAGCTCTAGTGGAATGAGCCTTTGCAGAAGAAGGAAGGCTCTCGCCATGAAAAGTGTAACAAAAGGAAATTGCCTTTGAAATCCAAGTGGAAATAGTTTGCATGGAAACAGCCAAACCTAAAGACCTAGGATGAAAGGAAACAAATAACTGGTCAGGTTTTTTGATAGCTTTAGTTTTATCCAAATAAAATCAGATACAATCTGAGCTGTCTATGCACATCTAAGGTATGCAACACCCTCTCACTGTCAGATTGTGGAGAGGGGAAAAACGGAGGCAAATTAATAGACTGATTAAGTGACAATTCATTAACAACCTTGGGCATGAAAGAAGGATTAGTACGGAAGGACACCCTGTCCTCATGAAATATCAAAAAAAGTGGACAAGCCATAAGGGCTTGCAGCTCAGACACCCATCTGGCAGAAGTAACAGCTAACAAAAGAACTGCCTTCCAAGAACAGTGTTGCAAGGAAGCTGAAACAGCAGGCTCAAAAGGAGTCTGAGTCAATTTTTCCAGAATGAAATTAAGATCCTAGGGAGGAGGAACAGGCTTCCTGGGAGGTCTAATATTAAGAATGCCTTTAAAAATTGCTTAGCCTCAAATCTAGAAGCAAACAAGGGAGTTAAAGGCAGACAAGCAGAAACACCTGATAAATGGGCCTTGATAGAAGAATAGGCAGAACCAGCATTGAGCAACTCACTCAAATAACAGAAAACCAAAGGAACATCCACAGAAAGTGGGTCCAGGTCACAAGAAAGACAACAAATAGAAAACCTCTTCCATTTAGACAAGTAGGATTTTATAGTAGTAGGTTTCCTGGCCTCCTGCAGCACATCCTCAGAAAAAAAGGTGTCTATGAGGACTCAAAACCCTATCACCCACAATGTCAGTTGAAGTGTGGACAGGTGGGAATGGATGAGAGACCCCTTGTCTTGTGTGAGAAGATCCACCCTGTGAGGTAACTTATGATGATTGCCCTTGGCTAGATGCAGAAGTAGAGGAAACCAGTGCTGTCACCATCAAGATTTTGGGAGCATCCTGTTGAAACTTGAACGGGACTTTTGGAGTGAGGATGAGGAGGGAATGCATAAAGAAACATCCCCTTCCAAGAGAATGACAGGATGTCCACCTTCCAGATCAGAGAACCTGAGATTCTGGCACAAAACAGAGGAAGTTGTCTGTTCAGAGGGGAGGTAAAGAGATCTGCTTGAGGAGTACCTCAATGGTGAACAATGTCCAGAAACAGATCCCTGTGAAGTATCCATTCATGGGATTGACTGAAGGACCTGCTCAGACTGTCTGCCACAATGTTCTGATCTGAAGGAATATAAACTGCCTGAAGAGTCACTTGATATTGGATAGCCAGATCCCATACCAAATGTGTCAGCCAGCAAAGATGGTAAGATGTTGTACCCTCCTGTTTGTTGATATACCACATGACTGTGGTATTGTTTATGAATACCTTGAGAGGCCCCGGAGAGAAGAAGGGATGAATGGCCTGTAGAGCCAGCATAAGAGCCCTCATCTCTTTCATGTTCATGTGTTCCTTCTGCTGATGAGGGGACCACATCTCTTTCATGTTCATGTGTTCCTTCTGCTGACGAGGGGACCACACTCCCTGAACCCTCAGGAAGCAAAACGTTGCTCCCCATCCCACATCTGAAGTGTCTGTGAACAGATCCTGAGAGGGAAGAGGAGGTTGAAAAGAGAGCCCTGGATTCAGAGACAACTGCTGAATCCACCACAGAAGGTCTGTACTGAGACACGGGAAAAGAGGAACACGAAAGTCTAAAAGATGCACATGCTGAAGTCACACCGACTTCAGAACCACTGAAACTTCCTCATGTGGAGTTTGGCCAGAAGGAGCATCAGAATGGTGGAAGCCATGAACCCCAGAGCTCTCAGAAACTCCCTGGCTGTAATGGAGACCAGGGGAAGAAGAGTTTGAAAGAAAGAAATGAGAGTTAATGCCTTTGGAGGAGGCAGGGATGCCAGCACTGGCACCGTTTGAGTGCTGCAACCTAGAAAGACATGATCCTGAGAAGGAGTCAGGTAAGACTTTTTGAAGTTTATTGTGAACCCCAGGCTCTGAAGAAGAGAAATGGTAAAATGAAGATTGTGCAAAAGGACCTCTGGAGAAGATGCCTGAATCAGCAGGTCATCCAAATAAGGAAAGAATTGGATCCCTTGAAGCCTGCAAAAGGTAGTCACAGGAGTGAGGCATTTGGTGAATACCCTTGGGGCAGTAGAAAGGCCAAAGGGTAACCCACAGAATGAAAATGCCAGGAAGCAACAGAGAAATGCAAAAATCTCCTGAAAAGAGGATGGATTGGCATATAGAGATAAGCATCCTTCAGATCCAGAGACACCAAAAAGGCCTGAGAGAGCAAGAGAGGAAAAAAGGACTGAAGGGACAACATCTGAAAGAAAGGCACCCTCAGAAAGGTGTTTAGATGGGACAGGTCTAGAATAAGTCTCCAAGTACCTTCTTTTCTGGGCACTAGAAACATTCTTGAATAAAATGAACAGTAAAAAAACAAAGCAGGAGGTAGCAGCCACAGCTATGTAGAATAACAGGTTTATTATTAAAAGAGGTGAGCGCTTTTGTGGCACCAGCCACTTCACCAGACAATCAAAGAAGAGTAAAACACAGCATTTATACCAAGATTTTCATTGCCATCAACTACCCAATTAATCCTTAAAACCATATACCTAGTATAAAAAGTTTTATACCTAGTGTGAACATTTTTAAAAGCTTAAAATTAAAAACAGCTTGAAAACAGAAACAGCATATCACATCATAGAACTTAATACATACAATATAAAAGTATAAAAATATATAAAAGTATAAAAAAGTATAAAAGGTCAAGGGGGGGGGGTACTACCTACTATTTCTTTAAATCTCTATTTAGAAGAATGGGTTTAATATTAATTTTGTCATTCAGGCCTACCCCAGTGTTAGCTCGTAGCCTTATAATCCATTCTAGTTCCCTAGTTTCTATGCTATTCCTAA
Organism: Protopterus annectens; assembly: GCF_019279795.1. Taxonomy (NCBI): domain Eukaryota; kingdom Metazoa; phylum Chordata; order Ceratodontiformes; family Protopteridae; genus Protopterus; species Protopterus annectens. The sequence continues at coordinate 345,948,544 of NC_056738.1, read as the reverse complement.
CATATCCACCTCTATTGTCTATTACTAAAAATATAAATTTGTGTGTCTCATCATGGTCCCTCACATGCCTAGCTAAGGCATTTGTCTCTATTCCTCTGGTGACATCATATATATGCTCCCTCATCCGGTCTCTCAGCCTTCACGTTGTCATTCCAATGTAGAAGGTAGGACAGACTGTGCAGTGTGCCAAGTATATAATATTCATACTGTCACAGTTAGCTAATATTCTGAAGGTAAACTCCTTCTTTAGATCTGAATGTAGAAATCTACTTCCAGTGTCAACGAAGGTGCAGTAGCAGGACATTTAAACAAAGAGGAACAATCTTCAGGCACCCTATAAAAGCTGTCAGACTTCTTGGGAGCAGGGGGCAGAGAATCCAGCACTTTAGAGGCATTGGAAAAAACATCCAATAAATCAGGCAAAACAGGAGGAATGGCCACAGGTTTAGGAGAGTCAGTCTGCAGTAACTCATGGTACCTCTAATGGATATCCGAAACCTGGGCACAATCCCACTTAAAAAATTCCATCATCCTAGAGATTGTGTCAAAGTTCCTTAGAAGGATTATCTACAGTATGAGAATCCTCCTCCTCAGACCTGTAGTCTAAAGGAGAAGGAATCTGGGTAGAATAAGCAAGGGAGTCATCATCAGAATCCACCTCAGAAGAATTCAATTCTCTGGGCCTTTTGGGCGAAGAAGAGTACCAAGGAGGATCAGGAACCGAAACCACTTGAAGAGGCATCAACAACAGTAAAGCTTTACATATCCCCTGAATAAAGGCCTGCCACTCACTTTGTGGATTCCTAGGAGCAGAAGAAACATGATTAGTTTTCTGTTTCTTTTTTAAGGGAACAGCCATCCTGGAAACATGAGAAGGCCCAGACTCAGGACAGCATTCCACAACTGCAGTAGGAACCTCTTCCCTAAAGAGAAACTGCAATACCCCTCTAGACCCCTTGGAAACAGTCAACTATGGTACCATCTGAACTCCCAAAATGGATGCATGCAAAGCCTTGTCGGACATGCTGCTCGAACTCCCAAAATGGACGCATGCAAAGCCTTGCCGGACATGTTGCTCGCCAGACCTTCACCGGCCTCCAACCCAGACATGGTAGAAAAATCTGACAAAACAACTGAGCAAGCCACCAGGTTCATAATAACCTCAGAAGAAACTCCCAACAGAGGCTGGACAGCGGAAGATTCCGGTCTTACCTTATGCACCTTCTTCTTCCTTGACTGCTGATGCTTGGCGCAGGAAGTTCCATCCATAGTATCTGCAGCAAGAAACTTAAGACAGTGGTTCTCAAGATACAATGAAAGAGAAGAAAGCCTACTACGAAGAGTTTTGGGGACAAATGCCTGACAAATTGAACAAGACGTATGGTCATGAGCAGCACCTAGGCAAAAAAGACACTTATGGTGGTGGTCTTTATGGGGAATCAGTCTCCCACACTGGCATTTACACTTCCTGGATGACATCAACTCCAAACAGCACAAAACAAACAGAAAAAGTTACCAAAAACCTAACTGGGTACTTAGCTGCAACTGTAAAAACTCCAGCAAACAGGTGTAAGCACAGGAAAGCCAACAAACAGAAAAACGGTTAAAAGAAAATGGATGGAGGTAACAGACTGACTGCTAAAACAGTATTTGGACTGGCAGAAAAGAAGTTCTGAGGATGGTATGCCTGAACATCACCTTTATGCCCTACCCTACACAAGGAGTGCGCAGGTGACGTTCAGCGTACCTTAAAGCAACGGGAGACTTTGGTAAACTGGTCAGACGGTGGGGGCTTCACTGCAAAGAATCCCCATTTGTAAGGAATACTGCAGCAGTGAATGTAAGGACATCAGGTGTGTCTGCCCTTGCAGCATGCTGGACTGAACAAATTACCAAATGTATTTTCCTTATTAAAATACTACTTTGAGAAGCTGCCATCAGCTCAGTTAAATATGAGTTGGTAAACTGCATACCAAAGTAAAATCCTTAGGCTTCTATGATCATGAAAGCTGAGATGCCTCTTAAGACAGAGCAGATGAGAGTCTGGTGTAGTTTTAGAGCAAAAAATTAACAGATAAATATAATTAAAAAATACATTTAGTTCAGAGATTACTTCTCTTTTTTTTTACTCAAGCAAACACAGACACTTGCATGAGCACATGCATGTCTGCATATAAAACTGAAATTTGTGCTTTGCTCTGCAAACTTTCATTTATCTGCAAGAACAAATATCACTATTTTTTAAGCTTCAGACCATTACATAAGGGAAAAATGAGCATTTTAAATACAAAACAAATTTTGCCATCCTCTAGGGTGTTTGACTTCTCCCATACTTCTCAACTTCTTAGAGCAAGAATTCTGGATGAAGGCAAACATAATGGGATACTGGCGGGACAAAGGCCCAAAATCAGGGGCAGATTTTAAATATTGCTCTCATAAACGTAGATAATTGCTTAAATAACAGGTTTGCATTAGCCTGTAGTTTTTGAAGGATACTTCAAGTCTGAAACTCATCTGTCATTATTTTGTGACTTCAGACCTCTTCAGATTTACCATAAAACCAAACATTTTATGAGGAACAAAACAAAAACATGAGGCAAAAATCCTGACAGTTGAAAGGTGTGATCTCACCCTTCCCAACATAAATAATGGAAGGAGAAACTAGTAGTACACTTATTTATTGCAGTTTGTTGCTTATTTTAGCTAGTTTTGAACTGACATCTAGTGGTAAGATGTGTAAATGCGTGCAATTTACTGAGATCATGATTTCAATTAAATATAACAAGTTTCACTTAACTGCATATACCCAAAACCCAAAGAAAGTTTCCATGTAAAGCAACTGGGAATTGGCATATGTGCCAGGAATCTATAAGGAATTATGCCCTTGACAGACAAGGAAACTCACCACAAGCTATGTTTGTTGCATGCTGGGGAACACCTTGTTTAGAAGTGTTACTTACATGACCAGTACTAGGTTTTAAGGCACACAGATCAAAAACAATGTTTCCAGCATCAAACTTTCTAGTCTTCCAGTTTCAGTTAAGCAAATAGAAAGAAAATTGCTGTGTTTTCAATAGAAAATAGACCGTGTAGTCCAGGAAAGGGAAAGAACATTGAACTGGAGGTAAGCAAAGTAACTATTACCTCACCCCTTCCACACCTAAACTTGCTGTGTAAATAGACCAACATTTCTTTGTATATATTCTTAAGTTTATTAACCTCTGGTGGTAGTTTTGTTTAGATTTGTTAACCTCTGGTGGTAGTAGTGATTTTAGGAACTCCACTGCCAATTAATGTGTCTGTTATGGCAATGACACTACTTAGTGGAGCTATTTCTGAGGCACCTTCTTGGCATAATGTATTATGTTACCCAGACATGGTGGTGATAGCTGTACCCATCACGGTGACCATGAAGCATTTGAACGGCATGCTCATATAGCTGGAAAGTGTATGCCCATAGCACTGTGGTGCACTGCTACATCCACTGTTAGTGCCACACCTATTTGCTAGGGAGTTCATCAGCACTACGGCGCAGTACTAAATTGTGCAACATGTTGTCTACAAATGTACCTTTTTGCTCCCTGAGCAAGACCTGAATGAGTGACCATGGATAATTTGGCACTGTGAAATGTAGTGCTCATGTGCAGTGTGCTAGGGAGAAGAAGAATTGTTTGTAATTTCTGCACAGGGAGCTTCAGGAATACCTGCTATGGGAATATGATGGGCTGCTGGGGAAGGTGGGTGCCTGATATGAGCTTCCCAGGATGGTGAGTGATGACACTGGCATCACCCAAGTGCTGGCATCACTACAGTCACCATAACTGGTATTAACCTAACTTGCTTCAACAGTAGGAGGTTGAGGGTAGACAGAGACAGAAAAGTACTGTAAGAATTCTGTGTAGTACTAACTTCTGCTGGTATATGTGTACTTTGGGAGTACATGCATTGTTTTCCAGCAGTGGAGAAGCATTAACAAATATGGCTGAATTTTGCAGCAGGTGGGAGCAACTCTCCCATTAGTGGGGTGTATATGAAATCTGTATCAGATGACTGTACGACTGCAGTTGTGTTTCTACCATATGTCTGCAGTCATTTTTCCCATCATGCCACCTTTCTGCAGGGGCCAGTTGTGATGGAGTCAGAGGTAAAACTCCACTCATGTAGTTCCATACCTGCTGAAGCCTCTGGCACTGGGTTGCTAGTGGACTTCAGGGCTGCCTCTCAGCAGGGAGTGATAGTTCCCTTGCTAGTGTTGCCCCCTGTGGCCAATTCTCAAGAGGAGAGAAGTCTCAGTTTTTGAGAGTGGCCAAGAGGGGTCCACCCTCGTATCCTAGTGTCAGTTGTGGAAGCTGTTGGTGGCTGATGTGTGACAGCAACTGGATGATCACCTCAATAACAATGGAGTACCTCCTGGCACAAAGTATGGAGTTGTATGGCCAGCAGTCCCCTACCCAATGGGTCAGTGAGAAGCAAATGCACGCTAAAATTGTCACCCGAATGAGTGATGCCAGGGCTTTTTGCTTTCTGAGCCAGCCGAACATTTAATCATGCGAAGACCCTCCCCTGTCCCTGTTCTGTATCCCCATTCCCCCCCCCCACACCATTATGTGCCATTCCCTATTTCTTATTCATTGTCCAACCTTCCCTAAGATCATTTGCTTATCTATTTTTTGTCTGCATCCATTCATTATGTTCACTATTTTTACTTTTCTATTGTTCTTAGGTTCATAGGTTCATAGGTAGGTACTAGGCTATCGGCCCTAGGGCCCATACAAGCCTAGCCAAAAAATGTACCCTGGCTTTCACCACCCAAGAAAATTATTTTCCTGTGCCCCTGTCGAGCAGAGCCACAGAAGTGATCCCCGGGGTGAATTTCCCATTTCCCATCCAATCATCAAGATTTTTCTTGAAGAGTGCTAATGAGGAGCTCTGTTTGACATAGATAGGTAGTCTGTTCCAGAGTATGGGAAGTCTCTGTGACAGGAATCTATCCCTCCAGCATGTTCTGTTTATTGTGGTGACAAGGTTTAGGTCCTTAGAGCGTGTAGCTTGGAGGGATTGGGATTTCTTTAAGTGGAGCATGTCCAACAGCTCTGGGTTTGACATAGCTTTGTATGTTAGGCAGAGATCGCCCCTGAGTAGGCGATATGCGAATGAGTAAAGCTGTAGTTTTTTGAGACGGTCTGCATAGGGCATCTGTTTGAGGCCAGTAATCTGCTTTGTGAGGTATTTCTGTGGTCTTTCCAGTTGTTGTAGATGTCTTGTGAGGTACATACCAAAAGGGGCGTTGTACTCTATAATGGGTCTAATGAGTGATGAGTAGAGGGGAACAATGACCTCTTTTTTTCTGGATGAGAATCCTTTTATGATGAGATGAACCACGTAGAAGGATTTCCTGACCACTGTGGCGATGTGATTATCAAAGGAGAGACTACTGTCCACCTGTGTCCCAAGGTCTCATCACATTTTTGCATTAAGTAGACTACCAGCTATGTGGTAGTTCATGAGTATAGAGTTTTTACCAAAGGGGATGACAAGACACTTTTTGGCATTGAGCTTCAGGCCATGGCTTTGACACCAGGTATCTGTCTCAGTGAGACCCTTTTGTAGTTTGTCCACATCATTAGGAGTTTCGATTATGGCTCCTAGTTTGCAGTCATCTGCAAACTTTGTTAGCCAAAGACCTTCTGTGTCGGCCTGCACTTCAGAGAAGTAGATACCAAACAGGAGAGGACCCAGGACTGAACCCTGTGGTATTCCACTTGTTACTGGTCTGATGTCGGATTTGGAATCCACTACTTTCACAGTGTGGGTTCTGTCCATGAGCCAGTTGGCAACCCATCTTGTGACTTGGATTTATACCTAGCTTAATGAGCTTATCTATAATTCCAGAGTGGGGAATGGTGTTGAAAGCCTTGGCGAGATCTAGATAAGCTGTGTGAACCATTTTACCCTCATCTATGGCTTTGGTGACTGCTTCAAAGAAGTCAGTCAGGTTTAGGAGACATGATCTGCCTTTTACAAATCCAAACTGGGTAGGGTCCAGAGTTTGAAGATTACCAATGTCTTTGTTTATGAGTTCCATGATGATATGTTCCATGGCCTTGCAGACCAGGCTCATCAGGCTAATGGGGTATTAGTTCCCGGGGTCCGTCGTGGCTCCCCCTTTGTGGAGTGGGATAACCATCATGGTGCTTCATTCAGTGGGTACAAAGCCTGAGGTGAGCCTATGATTGAACATGGTACTTAGGTAGGGTGCCAGTTCATTCTGTAGTTCATGTAGAACGCAGCCTGGGATATTGTCAGGTCTCATGGATGCTGTGTCCTTGGCTTTGGAGAGTGTGTTTTTTTACCTGTGCAGCCGTGATTATAGGAACTTTGCATTCTTCCGGTATAGATATGGGCCCTCTAGGGGGTGAGAAGGGGGTAAAGTTAGTTCTGAACCTATCTGCTAGAATGTTGGCAATATCAGTTGGTTCTGTATATTTAGTGCCATTGTGCTGTAACTCAGAGCAGATCTGAGTGTTCCCATTTAGATTCTTGACATAGCTATAGAATGCTTTGTGGTTGTCTTTAGAGTCAGTGGCAATTTTGTTTTCGTAACTAGCTTTGAAGGATTTTATGAGGGATCTCAGCTTCTTACTGAGGCTGACCAGGGAGTTCCTCCAGTCATGGGATTTTACTCTTTTTTTGCAACAGTTTCTTTCTTTTGTTGTAGAGTTTGTTTATAGCAGAGGACCACCAGATTGGCTTCCTTTTTTTGGAGGATAACATATTGTTTCTATTAGGGATAGCATGATTCATGCACTTGTGTAAGTGCTTATAAAGTGCATTTGTGTAGGATTTGGCAGTCATACCTCTATTGTCCGTCTGCATGGGTGTCATGAAGTTTGCCACTTCTGTCTTAAGAAGTGTGAAGTTGGCTTTGGAGAAGTTTTTTTATAATGGTTTCCCTAATTGGGGGTGGGGGTGGGGTGTGGATGTCTAGGCTGATTAGCTTGTGGTCGGATCTGACCAACGAGGAACTGACCTCTGGTGTGGAACACTGGTTTCCCATGTTAGTAATGACCAGGTCTAGGATATTGCTGCCCCTGGTGGGGGTGTGAATAAGTTGATCCAAGGCATTGGAATTTATGAATTCTAGAAAACGTTGAGCAAAACAGTTGGTACATGAGTAGTTTTCCCAGTTAATGGTGGGGTAGTTGAAATCGCCCATTATTAGGGTGTTGGGTTGTAGCCTAATACTTTCCAGTGTATCAAGAAATGAGGAGTGTGAATCCTGGGGCATGGTGGGGGGTCTGTAGCAAGCTACAATTTGGATTGCGGTCTTGCCCAGAGTTAGTTGCACTTGGATAATCTTGGATACATTATGCTGTGCAACTAGCCTGGAGGTGTGGATATCCATAATGAATATGGACACGCCTCCGCCTTTAGTGCTTCTTTCTGAGTTAGGTGGCCGAAAGGTGTGGTATGAATTGAAGCCTGGTAATGCAGGGTTGCTCTCTGGAGCTTTGAACCAGGTCTCTGTCACTGCACAGATGTCAATGTTCTCCATTTTAAGGAGTGCCTCGAGTGAGTGCATTTTGAGGTTTAGACTTCTAGCATTGAGTAGCATTACCCTCAGATTTTGCTTGCTTGTACCTGTTACAGTGGTGAATTTGTCATTTGAACCTTGCCTAAAAAGGCACTATAGGGGTGGCAAGAGCCTTAGCCAGTATCTGGAATCCTAAGGGCGACAGGTGCAGACCATCTCTGGCAAAGCATCGTGGACTGTCAATCATGTCGTCCCAGGCAGACAAATACTGGATCCCCTTAGAATGACACCAGAAGCTTAGCCAATTGTTGAAGTCAATCATTTTGTCCTTGTACTGTGGTATCATTCTGGGTGATGGCAGGATGCTACTCAGGGTTAGGGTCATACCTGCCTGGGATACAAGATCGGAGAGCTCCTCCATGTCTCTTTTCATGTAGTCCAGGGAGGTACGTCTCAGGTCATTCACACCAACATGGACAATGACAGTGTCATATTTGTACTTATTGTGGAGTGACCTGAGTGCATGCATTATGTGGCAGATCCTGGCACCTGACAGGCAGCTGACAGTAACTTTCTCCTTGTTTAGTCTAGTGAGTTGAACATCAGTGTGCCTGACTATAGAGTCATCTATGACTAGAGTGTTGGGTATGTTGTTATGCCTTATGGGCTGTGGTTGAGTGGCACACTGAGTTTGTGGGCTATGTGTTATTTGGGTTGTGTTGGGGGTGAAGTTTGCTTGCGTTTATGCTTTGGATGTCCCTGATGCTTGGGCAGGTTTTTATTGAGAGCATCCATGAATGTAGGTGTGTGTTTTGTGTTTCTATGTGTGTGTTTTGGTGGTGTAGGTTTTGAGGGACTATGTGATGAGTGTGGTGTGGTGCAAGTGTTTACCTTTTCCTCTTGACTGTCTAGTCCAGTCTTGGGTGAAGAGAGCTTTGCTTCCAGTTTGGCTATATAAGTGCATCTCTCACAGGTTGTAGTGTTGGGTGGTAGGAGGAGAGGGTTGTCTGTGTACATGAGGCAATTGCTGTATTGTCCCAAGATGCCCAGATTCATCAGGTAGACAGGAGAAGTCACTGGGAGCTGACCCTTAGACATGCCTGGATAAGTGCTTATTTATTAAGTACTAAAAACTACTTTCCACTAGACAAGTGAGGAAAGTTGAGTGCTGTAGTAATTTGCAGCTTATGTAGTGCTTACAATGAGTTCTGAACAAGTGCTGAGTTCAGAGAAACAGATTTGAGTGCTGAAACTAGAAACCTTTCTGAATCTTTTTTATGTTTTAAACTAAGAACCAGATAATCAAACAATAGTACTACTCCAGTCCAATGTTCCAAATGAAACCAACAAAGGTGTCACGATAAAAAAACAGTTTTATTGTTCTACAGGAATGAGTGCTTTCATCTGTCTATATCCAAAGACTTCTTCAGATTCAAATACAAACTGCAAACACACACCTTATATCTATGTAATTAATCACCTGACCCACTTAATAAATGCTTCCCCTCATATTCATTAAAGGTATACATATCACAATGTATAAGAACAAACAACTTGCATATATACATATAAACAACATTTAAATCTTAAGAATAATAGCTAAAAAGTCATAAAAAGTTATACATTGTAAGACTTCAATTTAAGAATGCAAATAATGCTTGCATAGTCATTTAATCCAGGTGGATTAAAAGCTGACAGCCTAATTTGCCATTTTGATTCATGTGCCTCAAGTATATCCTTCTATGGTCCCCCCTAGGATTCCTTTCCACAATTTCTAAGTCAGCAAACACAAACTTGTGACCAGCATGTTGACTCACATGTTTTGCCAGAGCATTACTATCTTTTAAATGCTTAATGTCCAGCTGGTGCTCATATATACATTCCCTAAATCGTCTTTGGGTTTTACCCACATAGAATCCTGGGCAACAAGTGCATAGGACCACATATACTAAGCCCTTCGTATTGCAATTGAAATAAAGCTTAGGTTTCAAAGCTTTTTCATTAATATTGAAAGTGTCGCCCTCTCTAATATATATACATTGTGTGCATGAGCCACATTTAAATGTGCCATGTCTTCGAGTGTAGTTGGTAGGATTCCATTTGAGACAATCTTTAATAGTTCTACCCCTCCTACAAACCACCTTGGGAGCTGCACCTAACTGTTCCAAAATTCCTTCAAAACAGGAGAAGATGCTCCAATTCTTCCTAAAGATATCAATTATGCCATAATATTCAGTACTGTAGGTAGTAACGAAAACACGGGAAAATTCATTATTGTTGCTGCATAAATTCTCACTAGTATGTGGTTCATCCCCCCAGCCTCAACGTCTCTCAAAATGGATTTAATAACACTTGTGGCCCTCTTCTGTTTTTTTTTCCTAAATTATACTCTGAATCAATGGTATGGGGTACCCTCACCTAGTAAACATACCCATTAACTTTTCACATTAAAAATTAAAATCATCTTCAGAAATCATGCGGGCCAAATGTATATATTGACCTTTAATGATACCTCTCTTGTTATGTAATGGGCGACAGCTGTGAAAATGTAACAAGCTGTTCGAATGGGTGTGTTTCCTGTATGTGTTGCTCATAAATCTCTTATTGACCTGGTCCTTACCAATTTCAACATCTAAATAATTAATTTTTTCAGCATTAACAGTATAGGTAAATCTTAGAAAGGTTGTACTACTATTACAATAGTCAATAAACCTTTCAATTTCATCATAGGGTCCCTGCCATGCCAAAAACACATCATCCAAAAATCTACAATACATGGCCCAGTGTTGTACAAGTTCACACCCCAGGAGAAATCTCCTCTCCCATTCAATCATAACAATATTAGAGAAAATGGGAGTGCAAGCTGCCCCCATTGCCACCCCACAAGTCTGGTGGTAGTATTGTCCTTCAAAATAGACAGTTACATTTCAAAACAGTTTCCATTGGGGTATATAAAACATAAACTTCAATGTTAGAGAATTCTCCAGAACTATAAAGAAAATCCTGAAACCATTCTAGGCCAAGCTCATGTGGGATGACATTAAATAAGTTGACCACGTCAATGGTAAGAAATGCTAAATCTTCCTTAAAGTTTAAATCTTTCACCTTTTTCTGGAAGTCCCAGGAATCTTTACACAAATTCCTCTGTGCCTCTAAACATTTCTTAAGTTTCAGATCTATATACTTAGCCAATGGATGCACCTTAGCTTTAGAGACATTCACTATGGGTCTGAAGGGGGATTCAGTCAAATCTTTATGGATTTTAGGCAACCCAAAAATCTCTGGAACAATAGGGAATTCACAACATAAAATTTGTACATATCATGACTAATTGCCCCTTGGTCAAACATATCCTTCAATAAATATTCAATTTGTGCATATGAAATATTAACCATGTTCAGAGACTTCTTCATATATACTGTCATCAAATAACATATTGCTCATACGGTTGCAATATTCAACCTTAGACATGATAACAACCCTCCACCCTTGTCAGGCTTCATGACCCTTAACGTCTTGTCACCACATAATTTCCTCAATAACTCATACTCAGCACTATTTAAATTGTATTCAATAGGTCTTTTTGAGTCATTCAACAGTTTTCTGAATTAAAATTCAGACAATTTTTCAAAAATAATGAGAGGCATTTGCACCGGGGGGTTAAATGTACTACTACGAGTCAATTCACATGTTAAATTATTCTTGGACTCACCTTTAAAGTATAAACACAAATTCAGCTTTCTGATGTAAAGTTATAAATCAATAATAACATTGTCAATTTTAGTTTTAGCTGAGGGCACAAAATTGAAGCCCTTACTTAACAAATTGCAGTGTTCAATTCCTAACACAAAATCTGTGTAATTATATAATTTAAAGTCACCTTGTTCATTCATTACAATCTCCGGTCCAAAAGAACGTTCACTCATAGCAAAAAATGAGTCCCCCAGCATAACATCAAAATTTCAATCTATCTCCTCTGTCTCCACCTGCCTCGATAATTCGATTTTCTCCATGGCTGTTGTTGTCCATTCCAGTTCCTCAGGCATTCTGAACGCCTCAGAGGGGCCTGCTCTAAAGGGACATTTTGTTCGTTCCCTTCACCATTGATTTGTTCGTTATTAACATCCGCAGGCATATCAGACCTTCTTTCAGCATGCTCGGACCAAGGCAATGGGTAGGCCCGTCCTCTCTTGTAATCTACCCTATCATGAGCTAACTTCTTTAACTTCCTGGTCCTGACGTCATTGGAGATTCTGTCCGCTTTATCTAAAATTTTCTTGTATTTGTCACCACAATGGGGAAAAAGCAAATCATCCTTAATTCTTTTTTCCAAACCAACTATTTCAGTAAGCAAGGAATCCAGCTCCTTAACATAGTGCTTGATCATTGTCTCCATTAGTTCACATCCCTGCCGATCAAATAGCTGCAGGAATTCCTTATGTTCAAGTGATTTACGGACCAAACCGTTAGGGAACTTCCACAACCTCAGACCCTTCGGTACCTGGTTATCTTTAATACATTCATGGAAGTATTCATTTTCTATGAGTAGTTTTCTGTATTTGATGATCTTAGTCTCAAACACATCAAGAGATTTACTGAAAGTAACATTACTGTCATTATTGGAATTCGAATTAGTAGCGACAATATGCCAAAATGATTTATTAAGCCATGCAGAAATATTATCAGTACAGTCATGGTTACCTTGTAACGCCAATCCATGAGCACCACTTTCACCATTAAAAAAGCCTTGTAGAATGGGGGGGGGGGGTGCTCTTCCCGTTGCGATTTTCCTCATCACTCAGATTATTTAAGGACTCAAGCTGAAAACTTCTGTTGGTAAGTTGGGTGACCTGCTGCGATAGTTGTTGAATAACTTGGGTCAGAAGACCAATGTCTGAGCCAACCCCTCCAGGTTGTGCAAGTGGTGGAATCATACTGGAAGCACCTGGACCTAGCGAGAATTTATGCAGCAACAATAATGAATTCTCCCGTGTTTTTGTTACTACCTACTGTACTGTATATTATGATATAATTGATATCTTAAGGAAGAGTTGGGGCATCTTCTCCTGTTTCGAAGGAATATTGGAACAGTTAGGTGCAGCTCCCAAGGTGGTTTGTAGGAGGGCTAGAACTATTAAAGATAGTCTCGAATGGAATCCTACCAATTACACTCGAAGACATGGCACATTTAAATGTGGCTCATGCACACAATGTATATATATTAGAGAGGGCGACACTTTCAATATTAATGAAAAAGCTTTGAAACCTAAGCTTTATTTCAATTGCAATACGAAGGGCTTAGTATATGTGGCCCTATGCACTTGTTGCCCGGGATTCTATGTGGGTAAAACCCAAAGGTGATTTAGGGAGCGTATATACGAGCACCAGCTGGACATTAAGCATTTAAAAGATAGTAATGCTCTGGCAAAACATGTGAGTCAACATGCTGGTCACAAGTTTGTGTTTGCTGGCTTAGAAATTGTGAAAAAGAATCCTAAGGAGACTATGGAAGGATATACTTGAGGCACATGAATTAAAATGGCAAATTAGGCTGGCAGCTTTTAATCCACCTGGATTAAATGACTATGCAAGCATTACTTGCATTCTTAAATTGAAGTCTTACAATGTATAACGTTTTAGCTATTATTTTTAAAATTTAAATGTTGTTTATATGTATATATGCAAGTTATTGTTTGTTCTTATACATTGTGATGTGTATACATTTAATGAATATGAGGGGAGGCATTTATTAAGTGGGTCAGGTGATTAACTACATGGATATAAGGTGTGTGTTTGCAGTTTGTAATTGAATCTAAAGAAGTCTTTGGATGTAGACAGACAAAAGCACTCATTCCTGTGGAACAATAAATCTGTTTTTTATCGTGACACCTTTGGTGGTTTCATTTGGAACATTGGACTGGGGTAGTACTACTCTTTTTTATGTTTGTCTGACTCTGCTAACTGCCTTTTTCCTCATGCACAACCTTCCTTCACTATTTCCTACTACTATTATTTTATGAAAAAGGGTCTCTTTCCCTCAAAAAATGGTTTCCCTTTCCCCACCTTTCTTACATTATGGTTAACCTTGTGCAATTTTCTACTTTCCTAACTACCCCCACTTTCTCCCCATTTACATAATGAAGACAGCTGGCACTTTGGTTTGCATACCCACAGTGATCTAGCTGATGGTTACTGTGGTGCTCTTCTTGTGTCAGACACCCAAGAGATGCAGTCAATGTGGCATTGCATTGCACATGTCAGCCTAAATTGACTTGGACATTTTAGCCTGCCTTCTTTGTACTGTACATCATATCAGCAGTGTGTTATACTGTATCCTTACTCCAAGTGTTCTGCACTATAGCACTGCTACTCATGTTAGCTCTACAGTTCTCTTTATTTATGCAGTCCATTTGACTTGCAGATGCTATTTGTTATTCAGTGCCTATTAAACGTCTGATTAGCTAAATGGCTCTATACACAGTGACCCCCCCCCCCTTAAAAATTAGATTCTCTATGAATCCCAGCCAAGGAGAGTTTTATCTGTTTATAAACAGAGTTTAGCATCAGATGAAGCCAAGGTTTTGACAGACTCTGTATCGCTGTTACTGCAGACTGAGGAATTCCCTATTCTTTTTTTTTTCCAAACAGTCTTTATTGTATTTTAATATAAAACAATAAACAAAACCAAAATATCCAGAAGTTGATAAGATATATGTATACATAAGCAGTGTGGAAACACAACGCTACACATAAAAAAAGTTAGCAAATCAGATTGATATTCGAAGTAGATAAAAACAACTATATACATAGTGCCATAAAACTCAGAATGTTCAAAGATGGATCATAAAGCTGCTTATCTATAAATTAGAAAGGGAAAGGAAGAGTATAAGCTTGTTCTAAAAATTCTTGTTATTTTGGTATGGCTCGGTTAACTCATATCTAGTAGTGAAAAAATGAAGTTCCATAAGTGCTTAAATTCCAATTTTTTACGAGGGCTGACAATTATTAATTTTTGAGAAGTTATGCATGTAACTGCCATCTTTTTGAAACCCTCCCAAGATAGTTTGGAACGGTCTATCCAGTGTTTGGTAATATAGAATTTAATCAAGAGGCATATAATAATCAGGCTTTTACGTCTAAGGGGTGGCATATTGATCTTGGTAATATGGAGTAAAGCCATTTCCCAAGATAATGTTGACTTGTGGTAACCCATTTTATCCAGCCTAACCTTGAGGGAACACCATAAATTATGAGCATACTTGCAGTACCATAGTATATGCATAATGTCTGCATGTGAGTGTGAGCAACAAGGGCATGAGGTGGGGATAGAAGCATTGAATTTATTTAGGTGGGTTGGGGTAAGGTATAGATTATTTATAATCATGAATTGGGTATAGGTAAATTTCTTGAAGGGGGAGTATTTAAGCGTAAGAATTATCGATTCTTTCTTCTGTTGCAAAGATATATTGGATCCTTGTCTATTCCAATATTCAGCAAAGGTAACTTCATCTCCATAAAGGTATGAGGAGAATGCTTTATACGATATGGAGAGCATGTGTTTCTTGATATTTAAATTTAGAAGCAATTGTATGACTATATTGATCTCAGATTCTGATTTGTATTGATTCATAGAAAGGGATGAAATAAGGTCCCTTATTTGCCTCAGAATAATAATATAAGCCTTAGACAGCGATAAGGTTCCTCTAAGCTCATTTAAGGAGAGATGTTGAAATTTGTGTATATCCCATATCGTGCAGTTTTTGATCATGGGAAATTTGTTTAGGTTCAGCATTTGGCCTCCCATTGTAATGTTAGGATTAAGATGGATAGGCTGGAATAACAATAGGGCATTAGATAAGCCCACCGAATTAAAAAGTTCCTGAAAATTCTCAATTAGGTCTTTGAGAACTTTATGAATTTTCATTTTCCTAATTGAAACTCTCGTGAGGAAAGGCAAAGATTTGGGATTGATGTTTTTATTAATGGCATATTTATGCCATATCTTAGTCCAAATAGGAGTCCATGACATGGATTCAGTGGCATAGTTGGCAATGTTAAGAATTCTATTGGCTCGAATAATTCTATAGTATAAAATAAAATTTGGTAACGCCATACCTCCTTTCAGTTTGGGAGCTGTGAGTTTGCAGTAAGACATCCTGACTGATTTTGGGTACCAAATGAATTTTCCAATCTCTTTCTGGATTTTCTTGATAAAAGTAATTGTGACCGGGGATAAGGAGGAATTATATTGATAGAGAATCTTTGGAAGTACATTCATTTTGACGATGGCGATTTTGGAAAGTGTAGAGAGTTTCAACAATTGCCAACGTTTCATATCTTGTGTGATAGAGTTCCAAACCTTCACTAGGTTAGCTTGCATAATAGAGGAATATGAATCTTCATAGGTGACTCCTAGGTAGTTGAAAGAGTGAGAGGTATGGAAAGGCAAGACTGGAAAAAGATGTGGTTTGTGGGCTTCAGGGTTAATTTGGAAGATATGAGATTTATTGGCATTAATTTTATAGTCAGAAATCGCTGCAAAGGTATCTATGGAGTTTATTAACTTTACTGCATTGTTAGAGGGATACATGAAATATAAGTTAAGGTCATCCGCAAAGGCAGCAAATTTAATACTAAGATTACATATTCTCGGGATAGCATAGTAGGCTTTCTGCGTAATAAACAAGAGTAGTACTTCTATATATAGGTTGAACAATAGGGGAGACAGAGGGCACCCTTGTCTTGTACCATTGGCTATTTTAATCGGTTTTGAGAATTTTCTATTTATATAAAGGTGTGTGTATGAGCTATTATATAGAGTCTTAATTAAATCAATGAATTCAGAGGGGAGTCCGAATTTTAAAAGAGTTAGAAACAGGAAGTCCCAATTAACCCTGTCGAAGGCTTTATTTGCATCTAGTATCAAGGCATAAATAGGGTCTCGGTTCTGCTTAGATAACTGTATCATTGATTCTAGTGTTAGGGTGTTGTCCCATGTGTGCCTGTTGCTCATAAATCCAGCTTGTTCTGGGGAGATCAGATCATTTAGTACACTTTTCAATCTAGTTGCCAAAATGGAGGATAGAATTTTAATATCTACGTTCATAAGTGATATCGGTCTGTAGTTATTAGGATTAGTGTCATCCAGTGTAGATTTAGGAATTAGAATAGTTTTCGACAGATTAATGTATGGATCTTTAATACCATTGGCAGCAATGGATTTAAACAGGTCTAGTAAGATAGGGGCCAGAGTGACTTTATGTGATTTATAGAATTCAGATGGAAAACCATCCGGGCCCGGAGCCTTCCCTGTCTTCAGTTTATCAATAGTCTCTATGATTTCTTTAATATTAAACTGGGCTGTGAGTTGATCTTTTTGCAGCTCAGTAATTTTTGGAAAGTCAATCATATCCAGAAAATTTTCCATCTCCTCTTTGGAGGTCATGAGGTTGGAATTAGCATAGATATCTGAGTATATTTGGTGAAAAAGGTGAAGGATATGCTCGTCAGATCTATAGACCTGATTTTCATATTGAATGCAAGAAATTCTCGGGGATCTGGGTGTGTTCAGAATAATTCTCGCCAAAGCCTTGGAGGGAGTTTGAATGTATTCTGAGAATCTCGCTATATATTTGAATTCCCAAAAAGACAGATTAGATTGGTGGTATTCAAATAGTTCTTTTTGTTTAGTAGTTAGTTCTTTTTCTATGCTCTTAGAGTATCCATCTAACAGCTTTTTCTCTAGGCTATCAATTTCAGCCTGTAAGTCTCCTATTTTTTTAGTACGCTGTTTCTTAAGAAAGCTCGCTTTCTTAATGAAGATACCTCGAAGCACGGCTTTAGTTGCAGCCCATCTAATATCCAAGGAAATGAGTTCGTCTTGTTTATTACCATAAAGATCTTTAAGAGTCATTTTAACATCATTACCCAGAGACCTATCATTTAAAAGATTACAGTTTAGAGACCAGTTAGGAGTTGTAGGGGTACTAGGTTGAGTTAATCTAACTTCTAAGGTTATTCTTGAGTGGTCTGATAGGAAGCGGGGCTCAACCGCAAATTTAATTTTCTTATTTCTCAAGCAATCTGAGATCAAAAAATAGTCAATTCGGGACCACGAGTGATGACATTTAGAAAAATAAGTAAAGTGTTTATGGCCATCTTCTAAAGCAGTGGTACTGGATGCAATTGGGTCCCACAAGCCAAAATCATCAATCATGTCAGATAAGGCTTTACAAGTTATGATATTGCTATGATTATCTTTCCCTTTACGATCCACCTGTGGGTTAATGACAGTATTCCAGTCTCCTCCAATTATTAGGACGTGATTTGGGAACTTAAGCAGGAGATTATAAATCTTAATAATGAATTCTGATTGTCCAGAACATGGCCCATAAATATTAAGGAATAATATTGGTTCAATTATTGGCTGAATGCAGCAAGTGAAGTAACACCATCTCCCCTCTTGGTCATTCCCTTTTGTTATCACTTGTATCTGGAAGGATTTTTTGACAATAATAGCCACTCCCTTCGAGTTGTTAACCGAGCCAGAGGAAATAATGTCACTAATCCATGCTTTCCTCATGTCATTTGCCCAATCTGTAGTTAATAGATGTGTCTCTTGTAAAAAGCAAACATTACAATTGGATTTAAGTAAAATATGCATTACCAGTTTTTTTTTATCACAGTTATTGAGTCCCCGAACATTCCAAGATGACACTGTCAATACATTGGAATTATTAGCCATATTATTTTTTAATAAATCTTCTGAACATGCTAAGTATAAGCTTACATATGAATTTATCAAATGGTAGGAGGATAATATAAGCACTAAAATACCATAGAGTTAAGGCAGCAATTAGTAAAAGCATGGCACTAGAACCCCTCAATCCTACACCCATGCATACCCACCTCCCTATAGCAATTGAGAGAATGCATATGTATGACATTATAGTTAAATCAATAAGTGAATAATATATACAATATTTACACAATCTATACAAATTCCTAACAAGCCCAAGCTTGGACATCATATCCCTTCTTAAAATCCTTATAGCTTCCAGGGAAATATAAACAAAATATGAGCCTGATCAATCTGGCAAGACACCGGGCAACAACATAAAATGTAGAACTATGTTATTAAATATATATGAAATGCCCGTAAATAACCCATAAGTGTATGCCTTATACAAACCACGAATCAGGTATACTTACAGTAAAGAAAAAGATCTCTATAAAGTTTTTAATAAAAAAGGAAAAAAAAATTACTTAATAGGTTCAAACTTTAATATATATATCCTGCAGGGATTCATAGGATGACTTAAGGTGGAAGTGAGTGATTAACATGGTAATCGTGATCAACTCACTATCTACAGTTCGAGTTATTAAGAACAGCATTGTATCATATTTAATATGATCAACTCTTAGGCTGATCAAGTGAAAAAAACAACAACAGCGACATTAACATAGTATAGATGGAAACATAAGGCATTCATTACTATGTTGTATGATTAATCTGCCCTTTTAGTTCGTCAGTCGTACAGTATAATCTTTAAAGGCAATTCAGTTTCTCGTAGCACGAGCATGTCTAGGATTCTTCCTGCAGGTGTGTGACATTAAAAGCAGACTAAGCGCCACCCTTATAGGAGTCGTCTTGCATTTTGTCTAACCAAAACAAGGTTCCTATGAATAGCAAGACATGCTCTAACAAAGAACTTATTTATTGTATGATAAACTAGGTTTATATTATAGCAAATAGTGACATTCCAGCTGAACAGTATTAGAGTGTTAGCGCAAGACTCGAAAGTGTATCAGGAGCAGGGTAATGCGCAGCAGAACATAATCAGGTGGAGGGCGCCACGCCAAAACATTTAATAAAAGTGTTCTTAGCTTCAGCCGGGGAAGACATTGATAATTTGGACCCCAAGTGAGTGAAGATCAGCGTTGAGGGAAACTTCATCTGGAACTGGATTTTTCTTTGTATAAGTTCCGCACAGTAAAGAGCTAGTTTGCGGCGCATCTCCCGGATCTCTACAGGTAAGTCCTGTGAGATTATTAATGATTGGTTATTCCAGATAAACTTTTTATTTTTTTTGTAAGCTAACGTGATAGCTTGGACATCCTGGAAGTTTAGCATTTTTATATATATTGGTCTTGGCTGCGCAGATATCTGTTGGCTCCGAAGAGCCCTGTGCGCTCTTTCGATATGGTACTTGTGCGCAGGGTCTGTTTTCTTACATAGACTCGTGAAGATTTGTGTACAAACCTCAATTAATTGACTAGGTTTATACTTCTCACTCAAGCCTCGAATCACCAAGTTATTTCTTCTACTTCGTGCCTCTAAATCGACAATCTTGGTTTGCATGGTACTGATGGTTTTATCCTTGATTTGGAGAGCTTCCTTAATGGCAAGGATCTCAAATTCATTCGCTTTAGATTTCTCTTCCACTAAGTCCAGTCTGCCAACGATTTTTTGCAGAGATGTGTCAAATGTAGTGAACTTCACCGATAGTTCTTGTATGGCATTCTGTAAGGGTATGAGAGCATTTTTTAATTCATCAATGGGTTGCATATTGTCAGGTTTATGTCTAGTCGGGTCTTTGGAGAGCTCCGGTGAGGTTTTGGATGATCTCAGTCTTTTCGGATCTTTTTCTGGAGAGGTAGTAATAGCAGATATTTTAGATTTTATGGTTTGTGTGTCCATGCTCTCAGATTCTCTCGGCATTTTGAATGTTTCAGTCAAAAAATGTATTTCTTCAATTTACTGTCCCGATATGTGGTTATGCAGATCAGGCCTCTAATGACCGCGTGGCTAGTAAGATGTGCGCATCAGCTGTTTGTTTAAGTTACTAGGAACCAGCAGAATCACTGTAAGATCTCCAAATAAGTTCACTGAGGCCGGTTAAAGTTTAAAATAGCGATTGAAGCGTAGAGAGCCAGTGGTTTCCCAGATTAAGCAGTAGAACTGAAGTTAGGTCCTGGAGCATCAAGGAGAGGGTACCAGTTAGATGCCCACCATCTTGGAATTTGAGGAATTCCCTATTCTGACTGTAAGCCAGTACCTCTCTCTTTTTATAAGAATGTGCAAACATTTTAATACTTAATTTAAAATGATCAGTAGTTTAACTAAAAGTAAAAATCCTCTCTCTAAGCACACAGTGAAAAGTGAAAAGCAACAAAAGTAAGAGCACTGACAGTGCCACAGCTGGGAAATGTATTACAAAAATAAAGAAAAAATCAAAACAAAGTAACAAAGAATAAATCCTTACAAAACAGTGGTAAGCACTTTCAGGGATCTACCCCTTCATCAGACAACAGTTAAAAATTCCATAATTCATTAAATATTGGAGGTTAGTCACATGATGTTTCAAATTTTCAGTTGTACCCAATAAAGATTGTGCACACAACCTGTGGTGAGAGACCTGAGTACTCAGGTTGATAATCTCACATTCGACCATCATATAGCGGCAGTGGTCAGAAAAGCCTTTTACCTAGTTTATCTCATAAGTAAAGGGATTACATCCAGAAAAAAGGAGGTTATTACCTCTCTATATTCCTCCCTCATTAGACCAATAATTGAGTATAATGCCCTATTTGGTATGTACCTCTCCAAACATCTGCACCAACTGGAAAGGCCACAGAAATACCTCACAAAGAGAATCCATTGCCTCCAACACCTGTCCTATGCAGAGAGGCTCAAATAACTATCACTCTACTCAGTATTGTACAGATTGCTCAGAAGTGATACGTGTCTCGCCTACAAGGCAATCTTAGACCCTGCCTTCCTAGAGATGCTCGATATTCGTAAGTCCAACTCCTCGTGCATTACCTGCTCAAAATCCTGAATCTAATATGAGACATCAACAAAACCTGCTGGAGAGACAGGTTTGTCTCCCAGAGGCTGCCCCGTTTCTGGAATAGACTTCCCGTACATGTCAGAGTGCCTTTTTGACCCTAATATGTAAGAAAAGAATACACTGCAGGGGTAAGGTAACGCCAAGCAAAATACTATATTGAAACAAAAACAACGAATGGCAGGTGCTCCACAACAATCGAAGCAAACCACTGAAAATGACTGAAAGTTACTTCTTTATTCCACAAAAGTAAGCGCTTTTGTGTCCCCAAGGACACTTCTTCAGACTTTGCTGACCCTCTTCAAGTGTAACCTTGATGAGTGGATAGAAAAACACAAATTTGTCCCATGGGTTCCACCTGTATCCCTCATTAATGGGGCAACAGGTGCTGGCTGAGGTTTTTTTTGGGAATAAACTCTTGACTAGGCTTGTAAGGCTCCAGGGTCATTAGTCTAGTAACTTCCTATGCTCTTATGATCCTATGACCTCTGGGCCAGTAGTCAAGGAGCCTCAATCCTCACCACTGACACCTGTTGGGGGGGGCTTTCACTGGGAGGATAACAGGTACACACACAGCATTTCCAGGTGCAGCTCTCTGCATCAAGTGCAATTTCCCTTAAGACCACAAAGAGACCACAGTCAGTCCGGGGCTGGCTAACCTCTTTACCCTGATCCCCAGTAAGACTCCTCACTGGCAGAGCTATAGAGTTGAGTCCTTAGCCAGGGTTCCAAGCCACGTCTTCCAACACTCTCTATCCCACCTGTGCTTTGTGTCCCTGCCCAAGTAGCTGACGCATGCACACACTTTGAGATTTGATTTACACACACACACACACACACACACACACACACACACACACACACACACACACACACACACACACCTGGGAAAGGCTGCCACAGGTTTACTAGCTATGCCCCCTCTTGCCCTTAACAAAGGGTGTCCAATTTTACTGAGTGAAATTAATAGTAATACAAATGGTAGTTTGGCCAAGAGCAAGGCTATAAGGAGTGGCCCACACAGTGTCACCAAATAAATATGCAAGTACTCTCAAAACTTAAATATCTCTACAAAGATCAGCCACAATGAAAGGTTTGAATATATTTAATAATAAATAGTAAAAGAACAAGACAATGTTAAATATATATTCGCATTGACACCAGAGTTCAAAATCACAGGAAATATTTAAAACAACATTGAAGGACATTCTCAAAGAAAAATTATATCGAAACTAAGCTGTACTATATTCCTCACTGAATCTAAGAGAATTATACTATTCCCTAGTAACTTACTAGAGCAAGGCAGATGATGTAGTGAATGGTTCTTCTTGTGTTCAGGTCCAAGACAGAATACAAAATGCTCTGTCTCACCAAGAGACTTTTCAAAATTATATCTAAAATATTACTGCTGGGATAGCTTGCAGATTGACATAAATTCCTGGTCATCTGACTTCTAGTTCCAAGGTAAAACCCCCATTGCTGGCAGCTGGCAGTATTTAGCACTTACTCGTAAAAATACACATATAAGGGCTTTTGCTCGATCTTTGGCAGATGCTGGAAGACATAAAACAATTACATTCTCCATGCTTTCAGAGTAGTGACTACTTCACCCCAAAGACAATACAGAAAACTTCCTAGTACAGACTTTGTGTCTCTGGCTGCTTTGAAACGTGTGAGATAGCCTCTTTATGGCATAGCCTATAAAGTGATTTAATTTTAGACATTTTTCTAAAGTTTGCTGAGCTGAGGTTAACCCTCCAGTTTCCTATGTTAAAACAAATACATTTAAACAGTTACAAAAGTGCATGTCGATTTCTGTTCTCTGCAGTAGGCACACTGTGGTTACATTTCAAACACAAGCATTTTACAAATACCTTTTCAACACGTCAGTACAAAGCAGTTTGATATACACGACATATAGTTCTAACACATTTGTAACACAAGCATCTTGTATAAATCATTTCAATATTCACCAATGACATATAATTATTTACAAAATTTCAGCTAGCTGTGCTGGCAGTACCTCCTTTCATCACACAGCCTCAGGCAGTGGGACAAACCTTAAACCCTATCACTGTTATTAGGACATCCAAGGCCACCACATGAGATAATGGTTGTTTCCTGACACAGTAAGGTTAGACTAAAGTATTTTCACATAGTTACATTTGACAAATTATGCCTCATTTAGCCAGACTTGATAAAAACGTGTAGTATAGAACTTTTGTATTTTCATCCTACATTGTTTGAATGAGCAGCCTAAAGATACTAGACTGACACAGAAATGTCTGGTGTGACTTTGATAATACCTAAGCATATCATTAGCATGAGGCATAAACTCAGGTAAGATGTCTGATTAAAGAAAATATTCATTCATTCATTTATTCATTCATTCATTCATTCATTCATTCATTCATTCATTCATTCATTTTCAGATTACTCACTTAACCTAGCTGAGGGTCATTTGAGAGATGATGTATATGCCAGCATTCTACAGATACAAGCTAAAGAAATTAATCCTAAATGGTGTGCAATCCATTGCATGATAACGCACACAGACACAAATAGGTGCACATGCACATGCATGCGCACAAACACACACACACACACACACACACACACACACACACACACACACACACACACACACACACACACACACACACACACACACACACACACACACACACACACACACACACACACACACACACACACACACACACACACACCCATACACCCCACACCTATGGTGGATTGCCGTTTCAGCTAAAACATGTACTTGGAATATAGAAGGAAACCCCACAATGGTTGAGGGTAAATTCAAAACCCCTATTTAAAAAAAAAAGCATTTGTGATTTCCCTGACTCATCCAAAATGTACAAGTGTAGATTACCAGACGTTGACATTTTGATGACTGACAGCATTGAACACACTGTTGTCCTGGGAATCACTGCTGCTTCTTCTGTTACTGCCATTGTTTTTGCCTTATCACTACACTGACATCAGAGATGAAAGGACTGTAACTGAAAAAGTAAGGAAGTGGTGGAGCATCAAAAAAATTAATTTAACCAAAACAGAAAGGAATACTGCTTAAAAACAAATAAATACTGTTGATTGGCATCAGAAGCACACTGCACGCAAAAATGACTACATACAGACATTATAAAATCACTTTATTAAAAATTAGTTGACAGAATTTATTTACATATTATTTTAATCATGTTTGACTGGGGTAATATACCGATCTAAATTCGATCTCTGTGGCAATAACCCAAGTGAAGAGCACAGGTCAAAAATAAGTAATAAAGAAGAAAAAGTTTGCTAGCAAAGTATACCAAATACCAGAACGGTTGTGATATTGTTTGTAAACAATATAAGCAACCTTATTTACAAATATGTTTCCATTTCTTACAGAGAATAACAGCAAGGAAAGTATTTCGGATAGCATGATGGAAATGTTATTTACAAAGAGTATATACTTGACATTTTATTTCCAAATTTATGTACATGCGGTTCAAAGGGTTATAACACTTAGGGATTTCAACAGATAATGTTTTCATATGTGGTTAAGTTTATCAACTTCATAACATTTTCTAAATTGTTTCAAGTCTGTGAGGGCTGTTGTTTTTGGACCTAAAAATGAGAAACGATGGTCAGTTGTATGAAGTTATGTTATCTCACTATCTAAAAACGTTGGCATCATTTGACCAGAAACAAAGGTTGAATTGCTGAGGCTGGGAGTGATCATATTTACAGGGTAATGGAATGATTCCATTTTAGGAGCTCAGTGAGTAAGACAGAGAGTAGCAGATCTGCCTATTCAGCAAATGGCTGCCAATAAATTTTACTTAGCTCTACTACAGTCATTTTTACAGAATGTCAAGAGTGCAGTAATCTCATACTCTGCAGTGGTTTACAGGGATGCCTTCTTTTTGGGGGAATGCTGTGGCCGTAACTAGCAGGCTATATTCTAGCTGAGGCAGGAGGATCTCCTTGCCTACGGTTGCTCTCCTTTATGAATAGAAGTTTGTTTGTTTAGGCCTTAGATTGTTCAATGTGAAAATCAAACATGTGTGTTTAATAAAGTCAGAGCCTAAGATAATTGTAGTGTTTTAAATTTTTCAATTACAGTTTTCCAGCTTAATCTATTTATTTAAGTTATCACTTTACTGGACCTGACTTGCATCTATTTTAGTATTATCTGGGATTGTGCTGTGGCATTGTATTTTTACTGATTCCCAAGGGACTTTGCATAATTACTCGACTAATTAGTGCTGATATCATTCACCTTTTATACAGGGCTTTGGGGGAGTTAATAATCCTGAAACAGAAGACTAAACAAGTATCTTCTCCTGACCAGTTTCCCTGGACAGGAGTAGTTCATTTAGTGTGGCTCAGGGTCTTGTATAGGGTATTGATCCTTCCTATCAAGTGGCTTCCGGTAAAAGAAAAAGGGATTCTTCTTTTCCTGAAGAGATTCAAGAAAATGAATCTGAAAAGGAATCTGATGGGACAGATACAAGCTTTTCTCCTCAGATTTCTAATTCAGACTCGAAGGAGAACATGTTATTTGAATCTCCCTATCAAGGACTCTTTTTCTGTGACACTAATTCCAGAATGTGCCAGTGTTTTCAGTGGGAGTTTTCTCAGTGCTCCAGAAAATGCTGAGAGGCTGTTACAGCTGGAATTCCCAGAAACCTCCTCCTATCCCACAGTCCCGTCAGCACTGGAGGATGTGTTTGTCACAGCGTGTGGTTTCCCTGACAGCCAGCCTGCTGTACCTAAGAAAGCAGATAAATATAAAGTATAAAGTTGTATAAAGTTCCTCAGTGTTTCAAATTTTTATACACTCATCCTAGACCTGCTTTAAGTAAATTAATAATACCAGTGAGCATACTGGTGTGAGATTAACTGTATTATTTTATAAATGAAAGATAACTATGTTAACAATACCACTTAGCATACCGGAGTTGGATTAACAGTACTGTTTAATGTTATAACTAGAAGATGATTAAGGGTGTTATCAATAGCCATTAACATACTGTTGTGGGATTACAGATTACCTCCCATCCCATGATGTCATACTGTATGCAGATGACACCCTTCCATAGCTGGGCTTAGGCATAGGTCAACTAGGGTGCCACTCTAGCAGGGGCTCTTTTCCAGTATTCATTTCTTTATTTTTGGTAGTAAAGAAATTGTTTCTTTAAAATGTGTTGAATGAATACAAGAAAACTGAAGAGCAAGACAAACTAGGAGAAAATGAAAAAAAAAAGTAATCTGAATGGTTTAGGTAGATCAGGATGGGCACTCCTGGTGGTGGGGGGCACTATGGAGCCCTTTTGCCTAGGGCACACGTTGACCAAAGGCTGGCACTGCACCCTTCTATTATAAGCCAATAAATGCCCATCTGATCTCTACAAATAACTGCAGCTGTCTTTCTCTAAGCTATGCAGCTGAGGGATTATAATCCTCTTCTAATTAGCAAAAAAAAATCAGCTATTTACAATTCCTGAAAACTCCCTCATCTACTTCTTATTAACATCACTGATAACCACAACATTGTTCCAGTCATTTCTGAGTAACATCTAGGATTAACCTTGATTCTTCCCTAACGTTTTCAAATCATATAGACTAAACAACTAACACAGTACTGCCTTAACTTAAACTGTGCTTTTGCGCATTTTATATACTCTCCCCTTTAGCTCGCTTTTCCCTAAACAAAAATGTTCTGCTTCTTAAATTGGAATACAGATTTATTCTGATTACCTTTTACTCACCACAAGATTACCAAAGTTTTCAGATCACAGAAAGAAAAATTTGAGGAGTTGCCTTTCTTGCAAACAGCAGATTTCACTACTGTAATCTCCTACAATGTCTAAAATGGCTTCCAGTTACTGAAGGTACTCTTATTCACAAAATGCTAAACAGGGACTATTGCCTAGCTTTGAAACAAACTACCTATCCAAGACCAAGTTTGGTCTCTAAGACATACCCAGGAGAAAGCCATCACATTTAGAAGACCAACATATAAAATGGTTGCTAGAGCATGTACCTTCTCCCGACTAGGCCTGTCATTATGGAACAGACTCCCACCTGAATTAAGGGGCAGGGAATCTCTTATTGAGATGAAAAAGGCCTCTGAACATTTTCACAAGGAAACTGAGTGCAAATGCTTTATGTATAACAATTAACTTCACTGTTTGCTATCAAACAGCACAATACCTCCAGTAAGACAATCACTGTAAAATGTTGAATTCTATCAGCCTGCTACCTCCAACATGACAGTTTTTACCTACTAGTTATCCAAAATGTTGTCTTGCTTGTTTCCTGAAATGTTGAAATTCAAACTGCATTTATGCATATACTTTAATATTGTAAACAACTTTATTTTGCTGTTAATTCTAGCTCTGCAATGCTTCTTTGGCCAGCTAAGAACTTGGTTATATTCAACTGGACGTATAAGAGAATTTAAGTACCTTTATCTGCACTTTCTTTAAAAAAAATACAGTATTTAATTTGATTTAAACTGTGTTGAAGGAATATTTAACTCAAGTGGCAGTTATTCTGCTCTTTAGTAACTTGAACTGAAGCTAGTGTGTTATTTGCTAGTAATTACAGGTGTGGGGGTAGCCACATTCTTTGATTTCCTGTCCTTGCCTTTTTAGGTGGTGCATTGTGAAATTTTTATTGCTTAAAAACCTCAGCTTTGGCCAGCTAAGAACTTGGTTATATTCAACTGGACGTATAAGAGAATTTAAATACCTTTATCTGCACTTTTTTAAAAAAAAATACAGTATTTAATTTGATTTAAACTGTGTTGAAGGAATATTTAACTCAAGTGGCAGTTATTCTGCTCTTTAGTAACTTGAACTGAAGCTAGTGTGTTATTTGCTAGTAATTACAGGTGTGGGGGTAGCCACATTCTTTGATTTCCTGTCCTTGCCTTTTAAGTGGTGCATTGTGAAATTTTTATTGCTTAAAACCCCCAGCTTTGGCCAGCTAAGAACTTGGTTATATTCAACTGGACGTATAAGAGAATTTAAGTACCTTTATCTGCACTTTTAAAAAAAAATACAGTATTTAATTTGATTTAAACTGTGTTGAAGGAATATTTAACTCAAGTGGCAGTTATTCTGCTCTTTAGTAACTTGAACTGAAGCTAGTGTGTTATTTGCTAGTAATTACAGGTGTGGGGGTAGGCACATTCTTTGATTTCCTGTCCTTGCCTTTTTAAGTGGTGCATTGTGAAATTTTTATTGCTTAAAAACCTCAGCTTTGGCCAGCTAAGAACTTGGTTATAGTCAACTGGACGTATAAGAGAATTTAAGTACCTTTATCTGCACTTTTTAAAAAAAAATACAGTATTTAATTTGATTTAAACTGTGTTGAAGGAATATTTAACTCAAGTGGCAGTTATTCTGCTCTTTAGTAACTTGAACTGAAGCTAGTGTGTTATTTGCTAGTAATTACAGGTGTGGGGGTAGCCACATTCTTTGATTTCCTGTCCTTGCCTTTTTACGTGGTGCATTGTGAAATTTTTATTGCTTAAAACCTCAGCTTTGGCCAGCTAAGAACTTGGTTATATTCAACTGGACGTATAAGAGAATTTAAGTACCTTTATCTGCACTTTTTAAAAAAAAAAATACAGTATTTAATTTGATTTAAACTGTGTTGAAGGAATATTTAACTCAAGTGGCAGTTATTCTGCTCTTTAGTAACTTGAACTGAAGCTAGTGTGTTATTTGCTAGTAATTACAGGTGTGGGGTAGCCACATTCTTTGATTTCCTGTCCTTGCCTTTTTAAGCGGTGAATTGTGAAATTTTTATTGCTTAAAAACCTCAGCTTTGGCCAGCTAAGAACTTGGTTATATTCAACTGGACGATAAGAGAATTTAAGTACCTTTATCTGCACTTTTTTAAAAAATACAGTATTTAATTTGATTTAAACTGCGTTGAAGGAATATTTAACTCAAGTGGCAGTTATTCTGCTCTTTAGTAACTTGAACTGAAGCTAGTGTGTTATTTGCTAGTAATTACAGGTGTGGGGGTAGCCACATTCTTTGATTTCCTGTCCTTGCCTTTTTAAGTGGTGCATTGTGAAATTTTATTGCTTAAAAACCTCAGCTTTGGCCAGCTAAGAACTTGGTTATAGTCAACTGGACGATAAGAGAATTTAAGTACCTTTATCTGCACTTTTTAAAAAAAAAATACAGTATTTAATTTGATTTAAACTGTGTTGAAGGAATATTTAACTCAAGTGGCAGTTATTCTGCTCTTTAGTAACTTGAACTGAAGCTAGTGTGTTATTTGCTAGTAATTACAGGTGTGGGAGTAGCCACATTCTTTGATTTCCTGTCCTTGCCTTTTTACGTGGTGCATTGTGAAATTTTTATTGCTTAAAAACCTCAGCTTTGGTCAGCTAAGAACTTGGTTATAGTCAACTGGACGTATAAGAGAATTTAAGTACCTTTATCTGCACTTTTTTAAAAAAAAATACAGTATTTAATTTGATTTAAACTGTGTTGAAGGAATATTTAACTCAAGTGGCAGTTATTCTGCTCTTTAGTAACTTGAACTGAAGCTAGTGTGTTATTTGCTAGTAATTACAGGTGTGGGGGTAGCCACATTCTTTGATTTCCTGTCCTTGCCTTTTTAAGTGGTGCATTGTGAAATTTTTATTGCTTAAAAACCTCAGCTTTGGCCAGCTAAGAACTTGGTTATATTCAACTGGACGATAAGAGAATTTATACCTTTATCTGCACTTTTTAAAAAAATACAGTATTTAATTTGATTTAAACTGTGTTGAAGGAATATTTAACTCAAGTGGCAGTTATTCTGCTCTTTAGTAACTTGAACTGAAGCTAGTGTGTTATTTGCTAGTAATTACAGGTGTGGGGTAGCCACATTCTTTGATTTCCTGTCCTTGCCTTTTAAGTGGTGCATTGTGAAATTTTTATTGCTTAAAACCTCAGCTTTGGCCAGCTAAGAACTTGGTTATATTCAACTGGACGATAAGAGAATTTAAATACCTTTATCTGCACTTTTTAAAAAAATTCAGTATTTAATTTGATTTAAACTGTGTTGAAGGAATATTTAACTCAAGTGGCAGTTATTCTGCTCTTTAGTAACTTGAACTGAAGCTAGTGTGTTATTTGCTAGTAATTACAGTTGTGGGGTAGCCACATTCTTTGATTTCCTGTCCTTGCCTTTTTAAGTGGTGCATTGTGAAATTTTTATTGCTTAAAACCTCAGCTTTGGCCAGCTAAGAACTTGGTTATATTCAACTGGACGATAAGAGAATTTAATTACCTTTATCTGCACTTTTTTATAAAAAAAATGCAGTATTTAATTTGATTTAAACTGCGTTGAAGGAATATTTAACTCAAGTGGCAGTTATTCTGCTCTTTAGTAACTTGAACTGAAGCTAGTGTGTTATTTGCTAGTAATTACAGGAGTGGTGGTAGCCACATTCTTTGATTTCCTGTCCTTGCCTTTTTAAGTGGTGCATTGTGAAATTTTTATTGCTTAAAAACCTCAGCTTTGGCCAGCTAAGAACTTGGTTATATTGAACTGGACGTATAAGAGAATTTAAGTACCTTTATCTGCACTTTTTAAAAAAAAATACAGTATTTAATTTGATTTAAACTGTGTTGAAGGAATATTTAACTCAAGTGGCAGTTATTCTGCTCTTTAGTAACTTGAACTGAAGCTAGTGTGTTATTTGCTAGTAATTACAGGTGTGGGAGTAGCCACATTCTTTGATTTCCTGTCCTTGCCTTTTAAGTGGTGCATTGTGAAATTTTTATTGCTTAAAAACCTCAGCTTTGGCCAGCTAAGAACTTGGTTATATTCAACTGGACGTATAAGAGAATTTAAGTACCTTTATCTGCACTTTTTAAAAAAAATACAGTATTTAATTTGATTTAAACTGTGTTGAAGGAATATTTAACTCAAGTGGCAGTTATTCTGCTCTTTAGTAACTTGAACTGAAGCTAGTGTGTTATTTGCTAGTAATTACAGGTGTGGGGTAGCCACATTCTTTGATTTCCTGTCCTTGCCTTTTTAAGTGGTGCATTGTGAAATTTTTATTGCTTAAAACCTCAGCTTTGGCCAGCTAAGAACTTGGTTATATTCAACTGGACGATAAGAGAATTTAAATACCTTTATCTGCACTTTTTAAAAAAAATACAGTATTTAATTTGATTTAAACTGTGTTGAAGGAATATTTAACTCAAGTGGCAGTTATTCTGCTCTTTAGTAACTTGAACTGAAGCTAGTGTGTTATTTGCTAGTAATTACAGGTGTGGGGTAGCCACATTCTTTGATTTCCTGTCCTTGCCTTTTTAAGTGGTGCATTGTGAAATTTTTATTGCTTAAAAACCTCAGCTTTGGCCAGCTAAGAACTTGGTTATATTCAACTGGACGTATAAGAGAATTTAAGTACCTTTATCTGCACTTTTTAAAAAAATACAGTATTTAATTTGATTTAAACTGTGTTGAAGGAATATTTAACTCAAGTGGCAGTCATTCTGCTCTTTAGTAACTTGAACTGAAGCTAGTGTGTTATTTGCTAGTAATTACAGGTGTGGGGGTAGCCACATTCTTTGATTTCCTGTCCTTGCCTTTTTAAGTGGTGCATTGTGAAATTTTTATTGCTTAAAAACCTCAGCTTTGGCCAGCTAAGAACTTGGTTATATTCAACTGGACGATAAGAGAATTTAAGTACCTTTATCTGCACTTTTTTAAAAAAATACAGTATTTAATTTGATTTAAACTGTGTTGAAGGAATATTTAACTCAAGTGGCAGTCATTCTGCTCTTTAGTAACTTGAACTGAAGCTAGTGTGTTATTTGCTAGTAATTACAGGTGTGGGGGTAGCCACATTCTTTGATTTCCTGTCCTTGCTTTTTAAGTGGTGCATTGTGAAATTTTTATTGCTTAAAAACCTCAGCTTTGGCCAGCTAAGAACTTGGTTATAGTCAACTGGACGTATAAGAGAATTTAAGTACCTTTATCTGCACTTTTTAAAAAAAAAATACAGTATTTAATTTGATTTAAACTGTGTTGAAGGAATATTTAACTCAAGTGGCAGTTAATCTGCGCTTCAGTAACTTGAACTGAAGCTAGTGTGCTATTTGCTAGTAATTACAGGTGTGGGCGTAGCCACATTCTTTGATTTCCTGTCCTTGCCTTTTACGTGGTGCATTGTGAAATTTTTATTGCTTAAAAACCTCAGCTTTGGTCAGCTAAGAACTTGGTTATAGTCAACTGGACGTATAAGAGAATTTAAGTACCTTTATCTGCACTTTTTAAAAAAAATACAGTATTTAATTTGATTTAAACTGTGTTGAAGGAATATTTAACTCAAGTGGCAGTTATTCTGCTCTTTAGTAACTTGAACTGAAGCTAGTGTGTTATTTGCTAGTAATTACAGGTGTGGGGGTAGCCACATTCTTTGATTTCCTGTCCTTGCCTTTTTAAGTGGTGCATTGTGAAATTTTTATTGCTTAAAAACCTCAGCTTTGGCCAGCTAAGAACTTGGTTATATTCAAGAGAATTTAAGTACCTTTATCTGCACTTTTTAAAAAAAATACAGTATTTAATTTGATTTAAACTGTGTTGAAGGAATATTTAACTCAAGTGGCAGTTATTCTGCTCTTTAGTAACTTGAACTGAAGCTAGTGTGTTATTTGCTAGTAATTACAGGTGTGGGGGTAGCCACATTCTTTGATTTCCTGCCCTTGCCTTTTAAGTGGTGCATGGTGAAATTTTTATTGCTTAAAACCTCAGCTTTGGCCAGCTAAGAACTTGGTTATATTCAACTGGACGTATAAGAGAATTTAAATACCTTTATCTGCACTTTTTAAAAAAAATACAGTATTTAATTTGATTTAAACTGTGTTGAAGGAATATTTAACTCAAGTGGCAGTTATTCTGCTCTTTAGTAACTTGAACTGAAGCTAGTGTGTTATTTGCTAGTAATTACAGGTGTGGGGGTAGCCACATTCTTTGATTTCCTGTCCTTGCCTTTTTAAGTGGTGCATTGTGAAATTTTTATTGCTTAAAAACCTCAGCTTTGGCCAGCTAAGAACTTGGTTATATTCAACTGGACGTATAAGAGAATTTAAGTACCTTTATCTGCACTTTTTTTAAAAAAATACAGTATTTAATTTGATTTAAACTGTGTTGAAGGAATATTTAACTCAAGTGGCAGTCATTCTGCTCTTTAGTAACTTGAACTGAAGCTAGTGTGTTATTTGCTAGTAATTACAGGTGTGGGGGTAGCCACATTCTTTGATTTCCTGTCCTTGCCTTTTTAAGTGGTGCATTGTGAAATTTTTATTGCTTAAAAACCTCAGCTTTGGCCAGCTAAGAACTTGGTTATATTCAACTGGACGTATAAGAGAATTTAAGTACCTTTATCTGCACTTTTTAAAAAAAATACAGTATTTAATTTGATTTAAACTGTGTTGAAGGAATATTTAACTCAAGTGGCAGTTATTCTGCTCTTCAGTTATTCCCACCCGCCCTCCCTGTTTTTGTTTTGCTGTTAATCTTGGTGGCCTTGAAACTGCCCGCCCCTCAGCCTGCCTCTGGGCCCATCTCATTTGCTCACTCAACTGAGTGCAGTGAGATCATATTCTGATTTCAGGCACTCCTACTGTGTACAAAGAGAGCATCTGGGAAACAGACAAAAAAAAATTAAGCTTATTTCCTGCCTTTCCTGTTAAGTGGTATAGACTATTTGTAGGCTTCTGATCCCCCAGGCCCTTCTGTGTTTGAGGGAAGCCTTCTGGCTTGTTTTTTTTTTTTCTTATAACTAGCCAGTTTTCTAGTTTCAGCACTCAAATCTGTTTCTTTGATCTCAGCACTTGTTCAGATAAAAAAAAAAAAAAAAAAAATGTTATCTGCTTTTACTGTACTTGTGTTTCTATCTACTTCATTTTACTTTTGCATCATCTTAAAATACTCAATTGTATTTATTACTGCTTGGTGTAACTCATTCTAAGTCTTTTGGTTTAAACTCTTGGGCTTCGGACCAGTTGTTTTGCACTGAGAGGGTTTGTGGTCTGCACTGTTGTGGCAGAACAGGTAGCTTACATCCTTCTAGGTTGGGAACTGATGATTGAGGGCTCAGTGTCTGTTATTCTAAAACTGAATTAATTCTGGTTTAAGCAGTTGGGCTTTCAGGCCAGTTATTTTACATTAAGAGGGTTCGTGGTCTGCACTCTTGTGGGAGGAGAGGCTGGACTCTGCCCTTCTGAGCTGGGAATTTCTGGTTAAAGGCTTATAGTGCATGCATATCTGAACTGCTTCTTACCGAAGTTGGTGCGCCTTGTTTGCTGTGGCATAGACTGGATTCGGGCCTGCTGGATCTAGCTTTGTTTGTGTAACTTGAGCACTAATCCAGACATTCTCTAAAGTATTCAATTGCATTTATTACTGCTTGGTTGTAACTTGATTAAAGTGTAGCTATCATTCTAAGTCTTTTGGATTAAGCACTTGGGCTTCAGACCAGTTGTTTTACATTAGGAAGGTTTGTGGCAAGCACTGTGGTGGCAGGACAGGTAGCTTTCATCCTTCTAAGTTGGGAACTGCTGATTGAGAGCTCAGTGTCCAAGGGTATTAGTTCTGGTTTAGGCACTTAGGCTTTAGGCCAGTTATTTTACATTAAGAAGGTTCATGGTCTGCACTCTTGTGGGAGAAGAGGCTGGACTCTGCCCTTCTAAGCTGGGAATTTCTGGTTAAAGGTTTATAGTGCCTGAATATTTGAACTGTATCTTACTGAAATTGGTACACCTTGTTTGCTCTAGCATAGACTAGATCCAGGCCTGCTGAATCTAGCTTTGTTTATATGCTTGTTGTTTGTTTGCTTGTTATTTCCCTGGAAGCTAATTCCACCTAATATGTGGCTTCTCAGCACTTCTGTGGATCACTAGTGATATCTGCATTGCTTACTGTACTAGTTCCTTGTTTCACTTGAAAGAAAGTTACTGTTTGTCGTTTTTGCATTTAGTTACTTGTAACACATTGCACTCAAGTTACCTGACACTTGCTCACTAAAGCAATTATATAAGTCAGCACTAAAAATTAAAAGCACTACACCCTCACTCCCCACTGGCCCTTGTTTTCAGTTATTAAGGAATTCCCAATATTATTCTAGCATGTCCAAAGGTCAGTTGTCAATCTCCTCTCCGGTCCAGCTGGTGAATCTGGGAATCTTGAGGCAATGTTATAACTGCCTCATGTACACAGACAACCCTCTCCTCCTCCCACATAACACAAATACTTGTGAGAGATGCAGCTATTTAGCCAAACTGGAGGCTGAGCTCTCTCAACTCAGGACTGGCAAGACCAGACAGGAGGAGAAGGCAACTACACACACCACAAAACCAGCCTCACATAATGCGACCACACCACTGAATCAAACACATAAACACACAAAGACATACTCGGAGGCTCTGAGTAAAACTTTACCTAAACAGCAGAGGCCTCCAAAGCAGACACCCAAACAACTGCTACCTCATGACACCCCACAAGCAACACATAAACCACAAAAGCAGTGTTCAAGGCAGTCACAGCCCTTAAGGCCAAATACAACACCAAACATACTTGTCATAGGTGACTCCATAGTCAGACACACTGACGTCCCACTCACCAGGCTGAACAAGGAGAGGGTCACAGTAAGCTGCCTATCGGGCGCTAGAATCCGCCACATAACACAAGCACTCTGGTCACTCCACGGCAAGTACAAATATGACACAGTCATTGTCCATGCTGGTGTGAACGACCTGAGACGTACCTCCCTGGACTACATGAAAAGAGACATAGAGGAGCTCTCTGATTATGTAGCCCAGGCAGGTATGACCCTGACCCTGAGCAGTATCCTTCCTTCACCAAGAATGATGCCACAATATAGAGACAAGATGATCAGCTTTAACAATTGGCTTAATGTCTGGTGTCATTCAAAGGGGATCCAGTGTCTGTCTGCCTGGGATGACATGCTTGACAAGCCACGCTGCTTCACAAGGGACGGCTTGCACCTGTCACCCCTGGGATTCCGGATATTGGCTAAGGCTCTTGCCACCCCTATAGTGCCTTTTTTAGGCAAGGCTCAAATTCTAAACCTACCACCCTAGAAAACAAAAATGGGAAGAAACTGAGGGTAATGCTGCTCAATGCCAGAAGTCTAAATCTCAAAATGCACGCACTCGAGGCCCTTCTCAGTATGGAGAACATCGATGTCTGTGCTGTAACTGAAACCTGGTTCAAGGCTCCAGAGAGCACCTCGGCACTATTAGGTTTTACCTCATATCATGCGTTCCGGCCTTAAAACCCGGACCACACCACAAAAGGAGGGGGTGTATCCATATTCATAAAGGATACCCACACCTCCAGGTTGGTGGCAACGCACGAAGCTTCGGAAACCATCCAGGTGCAACTAACCATAGGCAAAACTGCTCTACAAATTGTAGCATGCTACAGGCCACCCTCTCAAATTCAGGAACCCCACACAGCCTTCCTGAAGACACTGGAGGGTATAAATGTATCTCCAAACACCATCATATTGGGTGACTTCAACTACCCGAATATAGACTGGGAACATTACTCAAGCCCTAACTTTCTAGCCCAATGGTTCCTGGAGTTCATAAATTCAAATGCCATGGAACAGCTAGTCACTGTTCCCACGAGAGGAGAAAATATACTAGATCTCATTATCACAAACATGGGGACAAAATGCTCCACACCGAAGTATATCCCTCATTGGTGAGATCTGATCATAAACTAATCTCACTGGTAATCCACATCCCGCCCCCACCCCAAACAAAAAGACCACAGTGAAGAACTTCTCTAAAGCAAACTTCACACTACTCAAGACTGGTGTGGTATCCTTCAAGGCCCCTGAGCCAGTGGAAACCACAACCCAAGCTGCGGAAGCCCTTACAAATGCCTTCTATGAACACCTCCAGGACTGCATGGATCAGGCAATCCCAAATAAAACCAAGACTCTTTCCACAAAGGGCAAACGTCCAGTCTGGTGGACCCCAGCCATTAACAAACTTTACAATAAGAGGAGAAAGCTATTACATGATAGAACAAAATCCATGAAAGGGAAGTCACCCCTGATCATTATTAGTTAAAAAATACGAGCACTCATAAAATCAACTAAGGCCAATTTTGAGAGAAAAATTGCCATGGATTCAAAGGACAATCATAAGGCCTTTTTCAGCTATGTTAGGAACCTGGGTGGAAACTCCCAGATATGCTCAGAATTAGTCCAAAATGATACAAAAATCACTGAACCCACAGACATTGCCAACATACTGGCAGACAGGTTCAGTGCAAACTTCACCCCCCTCCCCTAAAGGAGAGATAACTATCCCAGCAGAGTGTAGCCTCCCAGACATCTCAAATGCGCAGGTGTAAGCTGCTCTCTCTAAAGCTAAAAACACAGCATCAGTGGGACCAGATGGTGTCCCCGGCTGTGTGCTACACGAGCTAAATGAGGAATTAAACCCGCACATAAGGCAGCTGTTTAATCTCAGCCTTACCACAGGATACGTGCCCAAGGAGTGGCATACGGCAACTGTGGTCCCACTCCACAAAGGTGGTGCCTCTACGGACCCTGGTAATTACCACCCCATAAGCTTAACAAGTCTAATCTGCAAAGCTATGGAGAGGATCATAATGGAGCTCATAAACAAAGATATAGGGGACTTGCAGACATTGGACCCGACCCAGTTTGGCTTTGTCAAGGGCAGATCATGCCTTTTGAACTTGGTTGACTTCTTCGAAACAGTCACCAAGGCCATTGATGAGGGAAAGGCAGTCCATACAGCCTACCTTGACCTTGCAAAGGCCTTCGACACAATACCCCACTTGGGTATTGTAGAAAAACTTACCAGCTTAAATGTAAACCCATATGTCACAAGATGGGTTGCAAACTGGCTTAAGGACAGTACCCACAGGGTTAGAGTTGCTGGCGCTATGTCAGACTCCAAGCCAGTCGCAAGCGGTGTCCCACAGGGCTCGGTCCTTGGCCCCCTATTGTTCAGCATCTACTTCTCAGAAGTACAGGCCAACATGGGAGGACTTTGGCTGACAAAGTTTGCAGACGACTGCAAACTGGGCGCCATAGTGGAAAGTGCATCGGACACGGATATCCTTCAGAAGGGACTCACGGAAACAGATAGCTGGTGCCAGAGCCATGGCCTGAAGTTAAACGCCAAAAAATGTATAGTCATACCCTTCGGGAAAAACAAGGTAACCCCAAGCTACCATATAGGTGGCAATCCACTAAGCACAGAAGAGGTTATCAGGGACCTGGGGACCCAGGTTGACAGTGGCCTTTCTTTTGACACTCACGTTGCTAAAGTGGTTAGAAAGACCTTCTACATTGCCCACCTGATCATGAAGGGATTCACATCCAGATCTAGTGAGGTCATTGTTCCCTTGTACTCTTCACTTATCAGACCAATGATCGAGTACAATGCCCCATTCGGGATGTATCGCACCCGACATCTGCAGCAATTGGAGAGACCCCAAAAGTTCCTCACCAAAAGGATAAAGGGACTCCAAAATCTGTCATATGCTGCCAGATTGAAGAAATTCCAGCTCTATTCAGTTGCATACCGTCTGCTCAGAGGTGACATGTGCCTGACATACAAGGCCATGTCCAACCCGGAATTAATGGACATGCTCCACCTCAAAAATCCAAATCCACCAAAACCACTAGAGCAAGCGACTTAAACCTTAGCACGGATATAAATAGGATGTGCTGGAGGGATAGATTTATCACTCAGAGACTCCCTATGCTGTGGAATAAAATCCCGGTCCATGTGAGGCAGAGCACCTCGCTGGCTCTGTTCAAGAGAAATCTTGACCTGTGGATGGGAGATCATAGGTTTATCCCGGGAATCATCTCTGTGTCACTGCTGGACAGAGGCACAACAAACTAATGGGCACAGTATTTTTTCATATAAGGGGTGGCGTAAGCCACAAAAATTTGGGCTAGGCTTATAAATGCCTTAGGGCAGATAGCCTAGTATAAACCTATGAACCTATGAACCTATAAGTATCTGCAATAAGCATGTTTGTTCCAAAACCCTTTAAAAAGATACAATTTTGCATTGGTTTTGTATGCTTCTGGAATATGCATGTTTTCTTTTTGGTCATGGCTGAAAAGGGTCTATGGACCAGCCCACCCACCTGGGTACTAAATAGTAAATAAATAATACATGAAAAAGGAATGAGTTGTCTTAGACCTGCTGTCATCCTTTGCAGAGGGTGAGTGAAACTTTAGTGCAGGCATGGTAACTTTGCACAAGTCTGATGTTCTTGAATTCAGAGATTAGGCTGATGTAGAAAACTGCAGTATATGTGTGTGGGGGGCATAATCTCAGCATATAACATACATTAAAATAAAAATATGAAATTATTTGAGCTGTGAGAAAGGTACCTATTATTAACTGTTATGATACATGAGGTAAGTTAGGCTCTTTCAAAAATCAGCCATTTAATGACATGACCTGACACCAGATGTTGTATGGCAGGTTTTGCTGAAATAACAAGAACTCTTAATAATCTGCCATCCTCACATGCCCCATGCATTATATTTCTTTCTTTTTCTATCTTTTTCTGTTTTTTGTGTGCTGTCAAGACCCATTGCTAATCTATGAAAAAATCATCACAACTCATGGGAAATATCCCCTTTTGATGCTTAATTTATTTTAGTAAAAAAAAAACAATTTAAAGCTTTTGCTTTTCTGCCTGTCTAAAAGTACTGCTCTTGAAAATTGTGCTACAGACTGCATGTTGAGAGAGATTAAAGAAATTATAAGGCTAGAACAGTGAGGAGAGGCAGGGATTATTACAGGAAAACAGAAACAGCAGGAAAAATGGAAGCATAAAATAAATTTAACAGTAAAAATGTCATACCTATACTGCAGATCACTTTACTGTGGAGTAAACCATATCCACTGTATTAAGATCAACTACTGTCAGATTTCTCTGTTCTCTAATATGCACTAAAACATAAAGTGACAGATAAATGTGAGGCAAACATTAAAGCAAATCTGATGTAATAAGACTATCATGAGTCAACAGCTTAAGCAACTTTAATAACATAATTTCTCCCTGTTTCTTGGCTCCTACAGTCTCTCTGTATTCTCTTTGTTAAAAATGTGAGTGGGCAGCATATGAAAGACTGGACAGTAAACTTCACTTATGGCTGAAGCAGTGAGTAAGTGAGTGAGTGGAGAAGGACTACATGTAATTAACACAAGTAGAGTCTTTTAATTAATATAGTCACTGTTTTCTACAAGATGAAGAAAGAGACTAGCAATCTGTTTAAGAGTTTTATTTTAAGAAAACAGTGAGAGCCAAAAGAAAAATTTGATTCTGTCGCAAGACATACTAAAAAAAAAAAAAACATTTATTCAGCAGACTGTCATTGTAGGCGAGTGGAAGTAGAGATGGGAGGAGAATGAAAAACAAAGTGATGCTATACTGTGAGGGCAAAGAGAAGTGTTTGAAGAAGTATTTGGCAGGAAAAAAAAAACACTAAGGTATGGTTGCTCCCACCATGACTTTTTGAAGTAGAATACAATACAAAATACTTACTACATTTAGTGATGCAGTGGTATTGGTTCTGCATAGAAGATTAAAATCTGAATCAAAACATACTTTTTTTTGCTTATAGCAGTCCTTTAACTATATCCACCTGATGGAAAAATGTAGCACATAAGCAAAGATAAGTTTCAGTGCTCCTCTGAAAAACAAGTTCCACTGGAAAAGTGCTATCATAGTTCATAAACTACACCATTAAATGGGCATATTCAAATTACTGGTTTATCCATACTTCCTGCACTGGCTGTAATGCTCCATCTGGTTTGGAGACATCTACATTCTACTAGACGTAAAGCTAGTGATGACGCAGTCTGCAGCAAAACTGCTTTCTATGCCATTTGCATTTAGCTTTATTTGGTTAAAAGATGCTGAAGGCACTTTTTAATTCCTAATCCTAGGAATAAATATAAAAACGTGTTACATTTAGGGCATCCATTATCTAATAAATATGACATTATTCATAAAACTTAATTAGTGTAGAAGAGCTACTACTAATTTGAGAAGAGGTAGCTGAAGCCATGTCTCCCTATCTATATATAGCAACTCAAGACATCATGCTATAGTTAATTTTCATTTGAACAAAAGTAAATATCAAGAGAAACTTATTTCACATAAGTACAGTATAACATTTGGCACTTTAGCAAGTCAGAGATATTCAGTCACAGAGCAATATAATTGATTAATTATATATCCACAAATAATACTTGGCAGTTATCAACCATGGTAGTATTGTCACTGCGGACAGCTTCATAATTTCCTATGGACAGTGCAGGCTCAGAGCAATAAACATTTCTGCTTGTCTCCCTCTGGTCATTCTGGTCTGCATTGATATTCACGCCCTCAGACATAGTGAGGAATCCCACGTTCATGTACGCTACCTCATCTTTAGTATAGACAGAAGGCAGGGAGGGATACATTTCTAGAAGACTTGACTTTAGTTCAGAAAAGTTAGGGCGTTCATTTGGGTCTGCCAGCCAACAGCTGCTCATTACGGAATACCTGAAAAAGGAGAACAGACAGAACAAATTTTAGGGAATAATGGTGGA
The DNA here is from genome assembly GCF_019279795.1 of Protopterus annectens. Lineage (NCBI taxonomy): Eukaryota > Metazoa > Chordata > Ceratodontiformes > Protopteridae > Protopterus > Protopterus annectens. The sequence continues at coordinate 345,906,482 of NC_056738.1, read as the reverse complement.
GGAGATAATAAAGACAACTGAAGAAATCACATGGAGTATAATTTCAGCTGGTTATCTTCGGTATGAGTAAATTATAAAATCTATTACTGTCATCTTTGGCTTTTCAACGGTGGCAGACTTCAGTCATATTTTATTACTGAACAGTAAAACAAAATTCTAACCCCTAAAAATCAACCTAATATAATCAACCTATATAAGTTATTTGCAATCACTTCTGTACATACAAGAGGGAGGCCCGTAATATTATCAAACAATCTGTTATTTAAAAAATCAGTCAATCAGTTCATCAAAATTTTATGTGAAATCAAAAAAAATAGAACAACCATAAGTGAATACTGAAAAAGAAAATATACAGGATAACTCAGCAGAAACTGGTACTTGAACTAAATGAAAAGCCAGCTGAAAAAAATGAGTTATCTGTCAAATATACACATTTTGGCAATCATTCACTCAGCAAGACAGAGCATTATTTACAATAATTTACAATTTAATTTATTTTTTTTTATCTTTTATTGACCATGTAATTTTTGGGAACATTTCCTCAGTATTTAAAAAAGCAATCACACAGAATTAAGACCATGGACACACAAAATGACCCCATACCAAATTAAACCACATTCTTTGAATCTCTGTAAGACTCTCACAGAATGATTTAGTTGTGTAAGACAATGTATAGAATGAGTCTTTCAATGAGTCTTTCAAGTAACCAGTACCCTGACTGTGTTGCATATTCTAGGTCAGAAGATCTGCCTTGAGGGGGTGTGTCATCTGACTGGTGACCAGTACCATGACTGTGTTGCATATTCTAGGTCAGAAGATCTGCCTTGAGGAGGTGTGTCATCTGACTGGTGACCAGTACCATGACTGTGTTGCATATTCTAGGTCAGAAGATCTGCCTTGGGGGTGTGTATCATCTGACAGGTAATCAGTAACCTGAGTGTGTAGAATACTACTGCTCAAAAGACTTGACTTTAAGGAGGTGTGCTTAAAGACTGATGGCTATTACCCACTCTGATGGATAATGTACGTCATAAAATCTCTTAAAGGGGTGTGCAATTTGTCTTGCAGGCCCTACACACTGCATGGTGCAGGTATGATGAGTTCTGTCCTTGCCCTTCACATAAGAAATGTGTTACAGCCATCTGCATAAGATGCAGCTCAGGAAATATCCACAAATGGCCACAGGCAGGGAATATTAATTGCAATCCAACAATACAGCAACCAAGGCAGACACTTATCTTTTATCAGATACGATGTTTACTTGGCTGACGTCTGGCAGACTGAAACCATAGATACAATTGCTACTGAAACTTGTTGTACTTCAAGATTTACTAATGTTTCGGCACTCTGTTGTTCTTGAACTACATGCAGTAGTGATAGAAAAAAAAAACAAAAGGTCATAAAGTACATTTATATAAAATCTTACCATAACAGTAGATGTCCTTTTCTTCACTGTTGCAGTATTCCTTACATCTGGGATTACCTGCCAGGGTAGCCTGACGTCTGGCCAGTATACAAAAGCCTTAGGTTGCTTTAAGGTAAGACGGATGTCACACGTATGCTCCTTGCATAGCATAGGGCATAAAGGTAATGTCCAGCTGTACCATCCTCAGAACTGATAGCCCCAGTAGGAATGCCAGTCAAAGGAAAACAAAGAGATACCAGTGCATCAAGAAGAGAAATGGACCAGGGGGATGAGGGAGGGAGTGAATACTGCAACAGTGAAGGAAAGGACATCTATTGTTATGGTAAGGTTTTACACAATTGTACTACATCCTTCCATTCACCTGTTGCAGTATTCCTTATATATGGGAGAGTGCCAAAACTCAAGAAGAAATTTGGGAGGAGGAAGGACCAGCAGAGCCTTCTAGGAAGCCATGAAGGATGGGCCCTTGCAAGGAAGCTGAAGCAGCAGGCTCAAAACAGGCTTGATTAACTTCTCAAAAAAAATTAAGATCCCAGGGAGGAGGAACAGGCTTCTTGGAAGGCCTAAAATGAAGGACACCTTTAAGGAATTATTTAGCTTCAAATCTAGAAGCTAAAGGAGAAGATAAAGGCAGACAAGCAGAGATAGCTGATAAGCGGGTCTTAACAGAAGAATAGGCCATACCAGCATTGAGCAATTCACACAAACCAAAGGAACATCCACAGTAAATTGATCCAGGTTATGAGAGAGACACCAAACAGAAAACCTCTTAGATTTGGATAAACAACCAAACCAAAAACCACCTCCATAGGAAGCCTTAATAGGCAAAAATAGTAAAATGAAAAAAAAGGCTTCCACCACAATGAAAAGTTCACTGAGAAATTCTGTTAAAATGTAGGCTTTAATAAAACGAAGAAATAAAAAGCACAAATTGAGCTAAAAGGGAGTCACCGATAAGATTGTTCACCGTCCTGTTGAATTTGGAACAAGACTTTTGGAATGAGGGGAAGGGGAGAGAATGCATAAAGAAACATCCACTTCCAAGAAAAATAGAGGACATCCACATTCCATACCAGAAGACCTGGGACTCTGGCACAAAATAGAGGAAGTTGTCTACTTAGAGGGGAGGCAAATAGATCTACATGAGGAGTATCCCACTGGTGGACAATGTCCAAAAACACATCCCTGTGAGGCTTCCATTTGTGGGATAGAGTTAAAGACCTGCTCAGAGTGTCTGCAACAATGTTTTGACCTGAGGGAATGTAAACTGCCTGAAGAGTCATTTGATAATGGACAACAAGATCCCATGCCAGGAGGGCCATCCGGCAAAGAAGGTAAGATCTTGTTCCCTCCTGTTTGTTTATATACCACAAAACTGTGGTATCATATGTAAATACCTTGAGAGGTTCTGGGGAGAAAAGAGGATGAAATGTCTATGAGCCAGCACAAGAACTTTCATCTCCTTGACATTGTTTTGCTCTTTCTGTTGAAGAGGAGACCAGGCGCCCTGCACCTTTAGGGACCCAAAAGCTGCTCCTCATCCCACATCTGAAGCATCTGTGAACAGTTCCTAAGAGGGAAGGGGGGGGTGAAAAGGAATCTCTTGGTTTAAGAACAACTGCTGGATCCACTAGTGAAGTTCCTTCTTCAGACAAGGTAGAAGAGGAACTGCAAAGTCTAGTGGATGTGCATGTTGAAGCCAAACTGACTTCAGGAACCACTGAAACTTTCTCATGTGGAGTTTGGCCAAAGGGAGAATAGGGATGGTGGATGCTGTGATGATGTGAGGTATTGCCAGTTATGCCAGGACTACTCCTATGGCAGTGGACGTGTAACATATGCCAACGTAGCTAGCTGGAGTTTTGTAAAGAATTATATGTCATTTGTTTATCAAACTGATTTGTACAAATGCTTGAGTTGAAAATGTATTTCTAAAGCTGCTTGTGTTAAAAATATGCCAACAGTGGGTCCTGCTGGGCAGAAAAGAAATACACCTGTATGTCAGACTGTACTGTAACTGTTGAAATGAAAATATTGTTACAGAGGATACTGGAAGAGAAGAGAAGAGGTTAATCTCAGTCCACCTATCTTAGAAAAATAGTCTGAAATTAAATTACTTGGTTTAGGCCATAAAGATCGTATCTTACAGTTCTGATTGCAGCCAGAGATGATATGTCTGTGAAAACCATGACTAGGAATCCTACTGTATTATCCTCAGGGGTGAATGAATTGCTACCTTGGAAGGATGGAAGTTTTGGAATGATTTTATAGCTTCCAGATGCTATAACACTTCTCAGCAAAGCTCTATCTGTGTGTATGGTAACACATATGTGCTAGATTCTCGTTCAGTTTCTAGTAAAAGGGGTAGTGTGGGAACTACAGTCAGATGACCAGATGTATGTGATGTAATTATGTAATCCAGCACTGAAATGATGTTTAATAGTACATGAGACAGAAATGTCAGGGCAGTCTGTTTTTGAAACCTGACAAAAAAGTAAAACCTCTCACCGACTTCATCTTTATTTAGTAAGTAAACAGGGAATAGTAATTCTTTAGATTAGTCAGGAATATATAGTGAGATAAGTTAAGTACTGTTTTTCTGTATCTGTATGAATCTATCCATTTGTGTTATTTTTAATATTTCCTATGATTGAAACTCTTATGTTTATTGTAAATAGATATTTAGTATTTTCACATTCTATTATTATTATTTATTAAATATATTTAAACTTTTCATTGTGGCTGGTCTTTTAGAGAATATCTTAACCTTTGAGAGTACTTATATTTATTTGGTGACACTGTGGCTGCTCCTGAAAACCGTTGCTGCATTGGTCAACCACTACCATTTGTATTCGTATTAATTTTACTCAGTATAAATGGCTACCCTGGTAACAGTATTAGAGAAGTGGGCTTTGGAGTGTTCTGGTGGCAGTGCCTACTTTATAGCCTGGGCAAAGGTGGCATAGCTGATAAAGCTGTGCCAGCCCTTCCCATGTATATGTGTCTGTGTGTGTCTGTGTAAAAATCAAATTTGAAAGAGTATGTGTGTCAGCTACTTGGAGCAGGGACACACAGCACTGGTTTCACAGAGAGGATGGTGGAGTACTTGGCTTGGAACACTTAGCTGAGGACTCAAACCTACAGCTGTGTCAGTGGGGAGTCTTATTTGGGGCCTGGAGAGAGAGGGAGAAAAACCCAGCCCAAAGACTGAGTGTATTTCCTGTGTGCTCTTAAGGGGAATATGCAGAGAGCTGCATCTGGAAATACTGTATGTAATCTATTTTTGTTCCAAGTGAACATCCCTCATTGGTGTCTATGGTAAGGATTAAGGCTCCTTGATTACTGGCCCAGAGCAGGGACATCACAGATGCCATGAAACCCAAAACTCTCAGTAACTCCCTGCTGTAATGCAGGCCAGAGGAAGAAGAGTTTGAAAGAAGGAAATGAGAGTTAAGGCCTTGGGAGGAGGCAGGGATGTCAGCATAGGCACCATCTGAATCATGCAAGACAGAAAAACATGGTCCTGATAAGGAGTCAGAGAAGACTTTTTGAAGTTTGTTGTGAACCTCTGGCTCTAAAGAAGAAAAATGGCAAAATGATGATTTTGCTGCAGGATCTCTGAAGAGGATGCCTGAATCAGCAGGTCGTCCATGTAAGGAAATACTTGGATCTCCTGAAGTCAGGAAGCAACAGAGAAATGCAAAAACTTCCTGGAAAATGGATGAATTGGAATACGATGATAAGCATCCTTGAGATCCAGAGACACCATATAAACCTGAGGAAGCAAAAGAGGGAACAGAGTCTGAAGGTGCAACATTTGAAAAGTGGGCACCTTCAGAAAAATGTTTATATGAGAGAGTTGTAGAAAAGGTCTCCAAGTACCCTCTTTTCTGGGTACGAGAAACACCTTGGAGTAAACCCTCCTGCCCCTTTGGGACACAGGCACCTCTTGAATGGTACCATTAGTCAAAATGACTTGAAGCACCTTTGGGAAAATGGGAGTTGTTCCTGAGGAGGCTGAGGAATGCCCATAAAAGGAGGACTGGATTTCCACACCATGAAATACCCCTAGCGAAAAATGGACAGAACCCATTAATCCTGAGTAATCTGAAGCCAGACAGGAAGAGAGAGAAAGGCAAAAGAAAAGAGGAACATGGCTGGGAAGAGACAGATAGTCAGACAGCACCTGGTTTATCTGGAAAGAAAGATTTCTGAGTCCCTGAAGTCTGAGTAGCCTTACCAAGAGAAGCCTGCTTGCCATTCTTTTTGCTGTTAGAAGGAAGGTGAGACTGCCTACAGACAAAGGCAGGCTTACTGGGTTAGTTTCTCTGAAATTTAGGTACAGAAGAGACAAACATGTTTGATTTCTGGTAAAGTATTCCCCTTATCCTGAAGGAACTTAAACAAATCAGCAGCAGCTTCCCCAAACAAGATGGGCATCCACCAACTTAACCTTGATATCATCAGGCAATGGTTGAAGCCAAAGCCAAGAAGACCTCCTCGTCAATGAACCAAAAGCAACAGCCATAGAAGAAGCATTTGCTACATCATAACTGCACTTGATGGAATGATGAACAACCTGTGAGGAAGCCCCTAACAGGGAAAGAACAGAAGTTTTACCCCCAGAGTTTGGGAGATCAGAAATAACCAGACAAGCTTGAAAAAGGAGAGCCAACGCATACCTGGACATATTAATCTGATAACTAATAGCCCTAAAAGCCAATTTAGCCAAGGTGTAAACCTTCTTACCTAGCCTTTCCATGGTTCTACTGTCTTTATCAGAAGGCAGTAACTTGATCGAAGGAAGCAACTGAGAGGGCTTGTGAGAGGCTACAGACACCACTGAGGGGTCAGTAGCAGGACACTTGTACAAACAGTAACAGACCTCCGGCACCCTATAAAACATATCAGGTTCCTTGGGAGCAGGGGGCAGAGAATCAGGGGCTGTAGAGTCAGTGGAAAATGGATCCAATAAAGCAGGTAAAACAGAAGAAATAGCAGAAGGTTTCGGAGATTCCATCTGCAACAAGTCATTGTACCTGTTATGGATTTCAGAGACCTGATCACAATCACATTTAAAAAAAAACTCCATCATCTTGACGATTGTGTCCCCAAAAGAAATTTCTTCAAAGGAAGTATCAGGACTGGTCAATTCCTCTTCTTCAGACCCATAGTCCAAAGGAGAAGGCATTTGAGAGAGTAAGCAAGGGATTCCTCATCAGAATCCAACTCCTCCTCAGAAGAATCCTGTTCTCTGGGTCTTTTAAGTGGAGTAGAAGACAAAGGAAGAGCTGGAACAGAGACCTCCTGAGGAGGCATTAAACAAACCCTGAGTGAAGGCATGCCATTCACTCTGTGGATCCCTAGGGGCAGGAGAAACATGTTTAAGTTTCTTCTTTTTCTTTAATGGGACGTCTGCCGTGTAAAGCTTGGAAGGCTCTGACCAAGAACAGCATTCAATAAAAGTAGTAGGGACTTCCTCTGTGAATAAAATATGATGAACACCCCTAGGCCCCTTGAAAATAATCAATCGTGGTTCTCCCTGAAATCTGAAATGGATGTCTGCAAGGCCTCACGAGATGTACTGAAAGCAAGATCCCAGCTGGCCTCCAACCCAGTAGTGGCAGAAGAATCCAACAACAAAGCTGGGTGAACATCGGGGTTATCAGTTAACTCAGGTGAAACATCTGGCAAAGACTGGACAGTGGAACATTCCAGTCTTGTTTTCTTAACCTTCTTTTTCCCTGACAGCTGACCCTCAAGGCAGGAAATTCCTTCCATTGTATCCTTAACAAGAAGCTTAAGTCACTGATTCTCCAGATATAATGATAAGGAAGAAAGCCTACTATACAGAGTTTTCACTACAAAACAGACAGATAGAACAGGACGTATGGTTATGAAGGCACCTAGGCAAAATAAACACTGTCTGTGGTGGTCTTTGTGGGGACTCTGTCTCCCACACTGGCATTTACTCTTCTTGGATGACATGAAACCCCAGAAGCAACCAAAAGACAAGAAAAAAGGAAATCCCAATGGGGCACATCTGCAACAGCTTAGAAACCAGCAATGCGACGTAGGCGTTCAGACCGACAATGGCAAAATGGCATTTGGACTGGCAGCAAAGATGTTCTGAGGATGGTACTTCTGGATGTCACCTTTATGCCCTATGCTACATGAGGAGCATACTTGTGATGTACAGCGTACCTTAAAGCAATTTAAGGCTTTTGCATACTGGCCAGACATCGTGCGACCCTGGTAGGGAATCCCAGATGCAAGGAATACTGTAACACATGAAGGGAAGGACATCTGTTTTTCTGTCATCATATGTTTCAACTTCTTATCACATGAAATCTGGACAAAGCCTAAAATAATGGGGGGACAATGACCCAAAAAATAGGGATGAACTTTAAATATCACTTTTGTAAACTTAGAAGGTTGTCAGAATAACAGAATTTGTGTTTGCATGAGTTTTCTGAAGGATATGAAGTCTAAAACTCAAATGTATGCCATTATTTAGTTACTTCAATCTTTAGTGATTTGTCAGAAAAGCACAACTTTTTTGAGGAAGGGGCCACAAGTATGAGGCAAAAATCTTGTCATTCTGCAAAAATCTGGACAGTTGAGATGTATGTTGGGCATGCCACATGCTATCATTGTTGACAACCTTGATCTGTACAGCCATGACTGTCAAAATACAGGTACATAGTCAGGCTTGCACATTTGTCCAACTGATCATTCTGCACCCAAGCTATTAAAGAAGGAAATATGAGCGTCAGCCATACTATAGAAACAAATCAATTCTCCCTCACCTTATCAATCAGCAGTAAAGGAAAGTTTTATAGTAACATCAAGGTAAGGAGGCTGAGAGAAACAAATGTTATTGTAATCGAAGTCAGTTTGTTACTTCTAATGTAGTTCATCTGACTGTTCTGTTAAATAATACAATTTTGTTCATCTTTTTGCATCTTTCCTAGCTTCATTGTTGCATTCTGGAGAAAGTCTAATCCCCACCAGTACAGAAGCCTTCAAAATCCTGTTGTAAAACTGTACATCTATTCCAATGTAACCTACCATTGCTCTAATTTATCAAGGTATGGAGAACAAATTAGCTTAAACTCAAAGCTGATCTAGATCTACCTGAGGTTCTTTCAAGGCTTCTTACTCGTAGTTAACTCTCTCTAGAATCAGGAATCCTAACACAAGTTTATCAGTGGACAAACTACAACACTTTCACTTATGACTGAGCTAGAGGTTCAGCTTGTACAAGCTGAACTAGAAATAACAAAATAATTCCTGCCATTCTCAACCACAGCCAAACTCAAATTGAAAATCATGCCACATGCCCTTTGCCCTTTGGCCATACCTTTCTTTCCTAGTACATTTTTTTTCTTTTGCAGTTCATCATACTCTTAATATAATTGCATTACTTTTTTCAGTTTTGTGTAGGGGAAATTTGGAAAGATAAATATAAAATGGTAAGAAAATAACAAATAGATTGTATTTATTTGTTCCTCCAAATGAGGATGAACTTACTAAAACCAGGTGCACACTGATAAACCAAACTGGCCTCTGACAAAAGTATTAATAACTTACATCCATTTGGTGACATCAAAGTCAGTTTATTAATTATGGGTAAGGAGGTGTTGTCCCCTGTATGACAGCGAGGGCTGTTCTGTCTACATATAAAACACTTTTAGTTGGAAGCCTGTATAGTCTACCTCTGTCAGTCTTCACTGAGTGGGCTTCACTGAATTCATCTTCACTTAGATTAATCATATTCCAATCAAATGTATATCCATTTAATAAAATATTTAATGCATTACACATGTTTATTATTAGGCAATACATATTGGCATCCTGCAGCATACTGATATAATCACTGTGGCTTTAACAGTTATATACGCCTTTTGAGAATTTGGTATTTCTTTCAAATATGCCGGTTTAACACCTTTGTTTTTTCATATTAGCATTTCTCTACAAAAAAGTGTCAGCACCTTCTCTCATTATTTGCCCACATACCAGAACCTGTGTAACTGCATGCTAGTTTCATTCTAGTACTTGCGTAGCTTTGTACATATGAGTGCATGGATTTCACAGCAGAAGATGCATCACTTGTTTTTGTTCTAACATCCACCCATCCATAACCCCATTTTCCAATTTTGCATATGGGGTCAGGGTGTCACATCAATAGTGACCATCAGCTAAAGCCATGGTTCACACCACTGGTTGGCTAGCCTTGCTCTGATTGTTCTTCCATACCTTAAACATGCATACACACTCACACCTATGGCCTGTTTAGAGTGTCCTATCTACCTACTGCATATCTTTGGAATGTAACCCTCTCAAAGAAGTTAACCAAATTCATTAGCCAGGATTGACCCTGACAAAGCCAAACTGCTGCTGCTGGTCAAGTTGAATGAGATTTTTGATATCATAGTTTTTGTGAGTTCATTTATATGTTCCACAGTTTTTCAGAGGGGACTCATCAGGCTTATGGGTCTATAATTCCTGTGTTGATGGTAGGACTTTTCTTGTAGAATGGCATCACCACTGCAGTTCACCAAACTTCAGGGAAAATACCTGCAGCTAAAGTTAAACAGTCTGTGGACAGATTCTGCCTGGGCATTCTTAGTGCAGTTTATTAACAGACACCATGGAAGAAGTAATCTGATATTATTAATCCTCATCCACTTCCTTACGTATGGGTTACGGTTCCGATATCGGAACCGAGCCGGCCATATACCAAGCTCGTGCCAGTGATAAACTCTCGAGCTCACAATCTCTTACCCATAATCCCCCTCCCCCTGTTACCCCAGATTTCGTTTGCCGCGTCGTCATCAGGTCGTGTCAGGCTGTTGCTCTTGAGCTAAGTGAAACCTTTTTTGTCCTTTTATTTCAAAATAAGGACTTTTCTCTCAGAAAAGTTGATTTTCTGATCTCTCTTACCTTATCACATTTAGCGACTCCCTTTTCTTTCAGTTTTCTAAAAACTTTTTTAGTTACTTTCACCCTTTTTATCTAATGTAATGTATCAGTTGATTACCATAGTTGGTAGATAGCCTTTCCTTTCTTTCCTTCGAGTAATTTTGTGTTTTTGTATTATTGTTGGTATTTGCCTTTTCTTTAACATGACAGATAAAAAAGGTAGTACTGGTTTTAAAAGATGTTATGATTGTGGACATAAACTACCTATTTCAGATGCACATTCATTGTGTGTTTTCTGTTTAGGTGTATCTCACTTAACTGTTGACCACCCTGTGGGATTTGTAAGAATTTTTCCAACAGGACACTGATAGAGAGGAAAAATAAACTTTTGCTGAAAGGGTTACTAAAGTCTCCCTTTTTCAGATGCTATTTCTGGGTCGGAGGCCTCAACCCCTCCAAGATCCCATAAAAAGAAGTCTGAGGATGCTTCTAAGGCTAAATCTCTTCCTTCATCCCTGACTGGGGACTCTCATCAACCAAGAAAGAAAGCAAAGATTTCTGCTTCGGATCTGAGTCTCTCGGATCTGACATCTTCGGTGCCTAGATCTTCGGCTCCGAAAAAGTCCTCGGCACCACCTATGTCTATGGCACCAATGTCCTTTGCTGTACTGGAACTGAGGGGCCCCTCAGTTCAGACTTCTTTACCGGCACCGACCTCACAGTCGGCGCAGACCACCATTGTTTTGGAACCGACAGCTCAGTCCTTGTTTACTATTTTATTGGTTCCAACCTCGGCACCGACAACTACTTCGGCACCGACCTTTTCATTGGTGCAGACCATTACATCGACACCGATGACTTCCTCGGTGCAGACACCTGTAGTGCAGTCCTTTATGACACCGTTGTTTTTGGTGCAGTCTACTGAGATGGGCACCGACCTGCCCTCATCTCTAGATAGACCTGTTTCCCCCTCAGCTGTTTCTGTGAGATCTACCAGAAGCCTCTCCCAACATGACGTATTGTGACTTGTGGATCAAGTGCTTTTGGCCAGAAGAATTCCACCTCTCAAGACCTATCCTTCTCCCTTGAAATCTACTGATGTAGCACAGTCTTTCCCCTCTACAGTTCTCTTTATGGATCTCTCTAAGGAGCCACAGTTGCCTTCGTGGCAGAAAAATTTTGCTATGACTCAGGATTTGACTTTTTTCAGCTGTCCTGGGACTCCCAGTTGGCAGGCTGGATCACTTAGGGGAGTGGTGACTTCCCCCTTGGCACTCACCCTTCTTCTAGTGGACCTGCCTTCCAAGTCATGGAGAAGGCCTTGGCGTCTACCGCTGATACTGTACTTACTATCTCACCATCCTCCTCTGGACCACTATGTACACAGGTCGCTTCTAGTGGACACCAGGCGCAGAGGTCTCAGGATAAACTCCCACAGGATACCCCCTTAGTGTTGTCTTCCCCAGCGTCTCCCTCTGAGGAAGTTCATCGGAAATCCTCATGCAAGAGGAAGCATATGGACTCCACTGAGGAGTCTCTCACTGAAGACACAGACTTTGATGATGGGGAAGGGTCCCCTCATTCACCTTCTGATGTATCCTTTGGTAATATCCTAGAAATCCTTAAACAGAGAGGTGAATGGCAGTTCTCTAACCCGACTTCTGGGGAGTCTGTATTCCTGCAGGCTTTTCGCGCCCGGCCCCCTACCTCCTGGGTTACCCCACCTGCAGACGAACTGGTCTGGCTCATTGTGCAGCATGCATGGAAGACCTCTGATACTGTTGAGGCCATTCCCCGGAGGTCAGACAAAATCTTATCCCCCCCTGCTTCTGAACCTCATTGGTCTAAAGGTCTCCCTGTAGATGCTCTGGTGGTGGCAGCCGCAACTAAGAAAGACCTGGCAGAAGAGGAAAGCCAGTCTGTCCATCCACCCAACAAAGAGTCCAGGGCATTGGATAGGATAGGGAAGTGCACCTTTGCATCAGCGACCTTTGCTATCAGGTCCCTGAATTATATGGCACACTTCACCAGACTTCAAAGAGATCTAGTATCTGAGCTCTCTGAAACTTTGGCAGGTGCCGTGTCTGAAGAGGTCCATGACAAAGTGGCCTCTCAGCTGGCCACTATTGAATCGATTTCGAACTCCTCCATGTGCTTGGTGTCCCAAGCATCAGAAGGAGTGGCTAGAGCAGCGAGTTCAGGCATTGTTTTGAGATGACATGCCTGGATGCGCTTGTGTAATTTCACAGAACCCTTCAAGGCTTCCTTTCTCAATGCTCCCATCGAGTCCTCCTCCTTGTTTGGACCCAAAGTCAAAACTACATTGGCCAGGTGTGAACAGGATGGTAAGACCCTGTCTACTGTAGGTGTCCGGTTCCCCCCAACATGCTTTCTCCAGAAACCAAAAGAGCGGGAAGATGTGGTACAGAAAATCTTAGGGTCCTTTCCGTGACACAGTGGCCAATTTTTCCCATAGGGGCAGAGGGGGAACCTCACAAGGAAGATGCCCCTTTCGGGGCAGAGGGGGTCTGTGTAATCAGGGTTCCAGAGATTCCTTCTCCGGGCAATCCTACCAGCGCTCCTGAAGAGCGGCCCAACCCCTTTTCTCTGGAAGTGGTTGGGGGACATTTCTCTTTGTACCCTTCTGCCTGGCTAACCATTACCAATGATTCTTGGGTACAAAGGATAATAACCAGAGGTTACAAGATCCCCTTTGAACTTTGTCCTGTCCCTCCATCAAAATTTCCCGAAGTTCCATCCAGTCAAAGGGAAGAAGCAGCTCTAGAGATTACAAAGCTGCTAAACAAAAGAGTCATCCAAGTAGTCCCAACAGACCAGATAGGATCCGGATTCTACTCAAGACTATTTTTGGTGCCAAAGAAAACCGGGGACTGGAGACCAATTTTGGATCTCAGTGTGCTAAACAAATTTGTGAGTGTGCAAAAATTTTGGATGGTCACTATACAGTCTATCATTCCTCTCTTGGAAAAAAGACTAATGGATGTGCTCAATAGATCTTCAGGATGCGTACTACCACATAAAGGTGGACAGACCATCAAGAAGATTCCTGCACTTCTGTGCGGGAGCCAGTCATTACCAGTTCAGAGTACTGCCCTTTGGACTCTCTAGAGCCCCCAGAGTATTTACAAAGTGAATTGCAGTTGTCACAGCTCACATGCGACTTCAAGGTTTTCAGGTTCTTCCATATCTAGATGACTGGTTCCTCTCTGCCCCCACCAGACACCTATTGGAGGAAGCCCTGGCATACTCTCTCAATACTATCAAAAAGTTGGGCATAACAATAAACTGGCAGAAATCCAATCTCACCTCATCTCAGTCCACAGAATTCATAGGGGTCATTTTGGACTCAAAAACTTGCAGAGCGTCCATACGCTCATACAGAATCCATTCTTGATACAGAATATCAAGAATCAGACAGCAAATGTTACCAGTTCTCTCAATGGAAAAGTCCACATCTCACTTGATCCTGCAGCTGTTAGGCTCCATGGCAGCTTGCATCACCATTGTCCCCTTAGCCAGGTTTCACATGAGGCTTCTACAATGGCTACTGCTCACCCAATGGTATCCTTTTCAGCTTCCCCTTTCAGCCAAGATTCACATAACTCAGAGATGCAAACAAGATCTAAAGTGGTGGTTGAACCACAACCCATCACAATGGTCTCACCCCTACTCCCCTCAGCAGCCCAAGGCTTCAGTGACCATGGACGCCTCCCTGATGGGATGGGGAGGACTATGTCAGGGTCAGACAGTCCAAGGCACTTGGTCCAAAGTGGAGGCCCATCTGCATATAAATGTTTTAGAGCTGAGAGTGGTGCTTCTGGCGTTGCAGGCATTCCATCCCTTGCTGCCATCAGGGACAATTGTGATACAATCAGACAACATGGTCTGGTACATCAACAAACGGCTGAACCAAATCCTACCCCCTCTGTCGAGAGGCCATGAGGATATGGCAATGGGCGATGGCTACCAACCGCTTTCTTCTAGCAATGCACATTCCTGTGAGTTCCAACGTGATAGCAGACAGACTCAGCAGGTGCATTCTTCAACCTCACGAGTGGTCCCTGAATCCTCTCATAATGGCGGAGATCTTCCACCATTGGGGCCATCCATGCTGTGACCTCTTTGCATCCCCGAAATGCAGCAACTACTTTGCCCTGATTCCCCCTCTGGGACAGTCACCCAGGGATGCTCTAGTTCATGATTGGCCCTCGGGTCTTCTTTATGCCTTCCCACCCACTCCCCTCATTCCCCAGTTTCTGAAGAAAGCCCATCGATTGAAGAGCAAAGTGATCCTTATTGCTCCATATTGGCCTCGTCAGATTTGGTTCCCCTTTCTGTGGCCTCACCTGCTAGATCAATCATGGATTCTTCGTCCAACCTCGGAGTTGATCTCCCATACGCAGAATCTGATTCACCCCAACCTGCACAGTCTGAAGCTCACAGCTTGGCTCCTCCAATTCCCTTGATTGCCAGGAAAAATGATCTTCCCTCACAAGTATGGGACATTCTTATTGCATCTCGTAAGCCCTCCACTAGAATGACTAGAATGAATCCACTAGGCAAATGGAAAAGATTTACCTGTTGGCTGAAAGATAGGGAAATTGATCCCTTTTCAGCACCAGTGTCGATTGTACTCGAATATCTAACTGCCCTATTTCAATCGGGGCTGTCAGCATTTACCATTAGAGTATATTTAGCTGGGATCTCTAATTTCCATGAGAATGTCCAAGACTCCTCCCTCATGTCTCACAAGTTATGTAAAGGCTTCAAAAAGGGTGTGAATCATCTGAAACCCCCTTTCAGGGAACGTATTCAACCTTGGGATTTATCTTTAGTTCTTCAAGCTCTGACATTGCCCCACTTTGAACCAGCTGCTTCATGCGACCTCAAATATCTGTCATGGAAGACCTTGTTTTTGGTCGCTATTAATTCTGCCAGACATATCTCTGAGCTTCAGGCCCTATGTACAAAGAGTCCATACTTGATTTTTCATCCAGACAGGGTATCCTTAAGAACTAACTCTTCCTTCTTGCCAAAAGTTATTTCTAAAATGTCTATTAATCAGACCATTGAATTGCCAGTGTTTTTTCCTGATCATTCTAATGAGGAAGACTACTGCCTACATACCCTAAACATACACAGACAACTCCGTTTCTATTTGCAAAGGACTAAATCTTTCCATAAATCAGACCAGTTATTCTTGGCTTCTTCTGGATCTAGATTAGGATGTGCTGTTGCTAAGGTCACATTGGCTAAATGGTTAAAAGACACTGTGACCCGTATTTATTCGGTACACAATACTTCTTTGCCAACTACCATCAAGGCTCATTCAACAAGGTCAGTGGCAACTTCTACTGCCTTCCATGCCAGAGCTTCTTTACATGATATCTGTGCAGCTGCAACTTGGGCCACTACTCATACCTTTATCAATCATTACAAGTTGGACTTGGCCTCCAGGGGAAGAACATCTTTTGATTCTATGGTGCTCAGGAATGTCCTTCCATGAAAGCCTCCCAGGAATAGAGGTAGCTGGGGACTCTGTCCCATACATAAGGAAGTGGACGAGGATTAACAATATCAGATAAAGAAGTTATGTCTTACCATAACGTTCCATCTGTATTGTTGATCCTCGTCCACTCATTACGACCCTCCCTCCTATGGCTTCTAGTGGATCTCACCATCCTTCTCTTTAGGTCATTTGACCAGAGATAGCCTCTACCTTTTTCTGACTTGCAAACTCAATTTGCGGTAACAGGGAGAGGGGGATTATGGGTAAGAGATTGCTTAGCTCGAGAGTTTATCGCTGGCGCGAGCTTGGTATATGGCCGGCTCGGTTCCGATATCGGAACCATAACCCATACGTAATGAGTGGACGAGGATCAACAATACAGATGGAACTTTATGGTAAGACATAGCTTCTTTTTTCTTGTCTTACAAAGCACCTAGACCATATGTTTTTTTTTGTGATGATAGGGTGTTTAAGGGATTTTTTGTATATGAAAGACAAGTGTGTATGTGTGTGTGTGTTTGTGTGTGTGTGTGTACAAGTGTTACAGGCCAAGGTTAGATTAAGTGCTAGATAAGGAGATAGATTTACTGTAATGTGTGTGCATGCCCATGAATGTAGTGGGTGTCCAAGACTGTCTTTTGTAGTGACAGTGTTATGAAGAGAGTTTTTTTAAGGTAAGATGCTGGGTTAGAGTTGGGTAGGGACAGGGTTAGCGTTGGGTAGGGACAGGGTTAGCATTACCATGCATTACTAAGGTGGTGCACAAATTTTGTCTGAATGCAGTGGTAGGATTTAGTTTCAGTCACTGGAAAAGCAAACATCTTATTTTCTCTTGCAGTCTTTGTTTTCATTTTTTTTCAAAAATGCAAGCATCAAACAGGTTTTGTTCAAGACAATATATATATATATATATATATATATATATATATATATATATATATATACACACACACACTGATTTATTGAAATACACCAGCATTTAACCACACATCACTGATACAGGCATTTCAAAAATCGACATGCTGAAAAACCTGAAGAATTCTAAAAAAGGGATCTCAAAAGAAAACAGTCTCCTTTTGCAATGTAATCACCAAACCCAAGCACACATCACATTTATACATCAATTGTCTGAATAGTGGTAGTGTTATGAAAAGGATTTTTCTAACATCATGTACAAGGTTAGGGTTAAAGGCAGGAATAGGGTTAAGGTTGCTGTTAGCATGCATTAGTAAGATGGTGCAGGGGAGCTTTGACCTAGAAGTGCCTTTCTTATCTTAGGCAATTCACACTCAGCAGTGACCTACTCTAGTACATGACAGATATCACAGTCAATTCATTCCAAGGGGAATACAATAACTTCAAACAACAGGTATGCAGCCCTTATGTTCTTCATGCTGAAAACTCTTCAAAGACTGACTGTGCCTTGATATCTTGCATGTGAAAGTCATGAACAAGAGTGGAAAGTCGGGCAGTTGGAACAAAGGACTAAATCACTGACTTATTAATAAGCTACTTCCTGTTAAAAGGGTACAGGGTTTGAACATTTTTAACTTAATTTCCCTAGTGTATGGCCATGAGCAAATCACTTAATCACACAATGCTTTGGGGAAATTGGGAATTTGGGTTAGGATCCTTAATGGTCCCCTGGCCCGTCTGCCTAGTAACAGCCTATAAACCAGGCACACCTTTTGTAGAGTCCTATACCCACCCTTAATGTATCCCACTACACACTAGTGAAAAAAGGATCATACACAAATATAATTTTTTACTTCTACTATACTGCCAATTCAATACAGATATATTTTGGACATATATGGCATTCATCATCTAGAAGAGATGTGATATACCCATGACACTTGGAAAATGAGTATAATTTACTTCAGATTGAGAAGTTCTGGATGCTGTATATAATTGCATTTAGCAGCTTACATATTCTGCTGGCCATATAGACTTATTTAGTATCCTTATTTGTACGGGGTCTATGAAATAGTCTGACATTGCTAGCAGAATCTGTTGAACAATTTAATTAAATGTTTTATGTTAAGCTTTTAGATGGAAATGTAATACAATAGCTTTCTACGATAAAATAAGAATATGTAAATATTTTGTGAGCCAAAAAATATTTCAGGCTGTCAGATTCTAATGATTGAAAAGTCACAATATGTATGCTGTGAAACCAGAATGAAACAATTTTAAATTTCAAAAGTACAACTGTGCAAGTAAACTTATGATAATAGCAGATAATCGAATGATCACTGCTGAAGTCGGCTTAGTTATATGGGCTTCATCCTGCTAAGGGTTTAACAGATGACCAGCTTCCAAAGCAGAAAAAGGACAGCTTTCAGCACCACGCCCATCAAAGCTTTCATGCAAAAAGAGATATGGAGTCTGAGCCCTAAAAGAACAATGCTAAGAACAAAAAAATAAGTGTCAACATCCTGGCATAAACAGTTCACTAAAAACAAGGGGAATGGATGTCAGGAGTGGCTACTGCAGCAGTGATCATTAGAACATCTACTGTTATGGTAGGTTTACTTATACAACTGCACTATGTTCATCATGTTGATCACTGCTGCAGTAGCATTAGCTATATAGGTAGATTATGCTAGTTTACTACATTTGGGAGGTAGAATGGGAAGGGTCCAGGAGCCATTGGAGAAAGGTTCTAGCAAAGTCTGATCTAGACCTAGACAAGGAATCAAGCTTTCAATACCTTGTAAAAGTATGTATAGAGAACCAAGTTGCTGCTTCTAGAATCCAACCCTTTCCAAAAAGCCACATTTCAAACCAAGGCATTGATAGAGTAGAGTGGGCCTTGACCCTGCCTTGTATATTTTTGCTATGGCGAGTATAACAAAAGGCCTGAAACAATTATTCACAAACAGTCTGTTTTGACCCAGGCTGTCCTTTCTTCTTACCTTAACAAGAAATGAACAACTGATCCAAAGAGCTGATTTATTTCTGTCTTGATAGTACCTGAGTTGTCAGTTGACATCCAACATATGAAGTATTCTTTCTTCCTCATTTTCAGGTTTAGGAAAGAAAACAGGGAGATGGGTAGCTGGGCTTAAAGCAAAAAAAAAAAAAGGAAGGATTATTTCTAAAAAAAAGGGTTGACTCATCATAAGAGCTTGTAACTCACATACTCTTCTTGCAGAGATCATATCAATCAGTAAAATAGTTTTCCATATTAAGATCTCAAGTCAGACAGATTAGCTGGTTGAAATGAAACAAATGTTAGCTTCTCTGACACAAAATTAAGATCCCAGGGAGGGCCACCAGTTTTCTTGGAGAACAAGCCCCTTTCAAAAACATTTTGACATGAGAATGCATTGAAGTAGGAGGACCCATGAGCTGACATGCTGAAACGGCTGATTAATTAGCCTTGATGGAGGAGTAAAAAAGGCCATAGGATAGTAACTCATATAAACACTGTAAAACCAGATAAACACTAGCCCTGAGTAGGTGCTGGTTATGTTTTTGGCACCAACTAGAAAACCATTTCCATATGCTAATATATGATTTTCTAGTAAAAGTCTTTCTTGCCGCCATTAGTACCTGCTGCACATCCTTAGTAAACAAGTGCCTAAAGGGAAATAAGACTCTATTATCCTGGAGGTCAGTTGAGGTTGATTTGGTCAGGATGTATCAAACACCCCCGATCTTGCGTGAATAGATCCATTCTGTGAGGTAGCCTGTGGTAATTGCCCCTGGCCATTTCCAGCAGGAAGGAGAACCACTATTCCCTGGGCCAGAAGGGAGTCAACACAATGATCTTGGGCGATTCCTTCTGAATTTGCAGAAGTACTCTGGATATCAATGAAAAGGGTGGAAAAGCATAGAGGAACATTCTTGTCCAAGGAAAAGAAAAAAACTGTGTCTTCCAGGCCTTCTTGCATGGAGTACTAGAGCTGAATCTTGCCAGATGATTGTTCACAGAGAATGCAAATCGGTCTGTTTACATGAGGAACTCCCCACATATTTAATAACATTTCTGAAGACATCCCAATCTAGTTAACAGTCATGAAGGTCTATCCTTGTCCTGTTCAGTTTGTCAGCCACATAATTTTGCTCTAACAGAATGTAAGATCTATGTAGAGATACACTGTGCTGTGAAGCTATATCCCAAGCTAACATGGCTAGTCTGCAAAGGGGATATGACCTGGATCCCCCTTGCTTTTTGATGTACCACATGACTGTGGTATTGTCTGCAACAACTTGAAGTGGTTTATGGGACAAAAGATGATTCAGAGACTTGAGTACCTTGATCAGAGCAAGCATTTTTTTATATTTATGTACTCGTATCTTTCCTTGGTGCCCCACACACCTTGCACTTTTATCCCTCTTGAAACTGTTCCCCAAGCAAAGTCCAAGGTATCTGTAGTGACTGACTACTTTGGAGCAGGAGGAAGACTGGGAGACATGGATTTAGGGAAATTTTGTGTCTCCACCAAGTGATTTAACATCTGACAAACCACAGAACTGTGATTTGAAAAGACAAAGGATGTTGGTGCTGGGACTAAAGAGACTTGAAATACCATGGTATCTTTCTCATGTGGAATCTTGCCAGGGGTATCATGAGAATCACTGATGCCATGAGACCCAACATTGAGGGGCATTCCCTCACAATGGCCAAAGTTCAAGTGGAAAACCTTATAAATAGATATATATCTATTTTGTTCCCTATGGAAGAAAAGCTCTTTGAACAGTGGTGTCTAGCAGAACACAACACTGTCTGAAGGACTCACTAGTGGAACATAATCCTGTCTGAAGAACTTGTACAAGACTTATAAGTGTTCTCTTTGAATCACAGCTTGTGTAAGAGATCTCCCACCCAAGTGAGAGATTCCTGACACTTTGAAAAGTACTTTGTAAAGATACCAGCTTAACCCTTTCATCACTCTTTTTGATACCTTCTGCAGCACAAAAGCCAAAAACTAGACCTCTCTCCAAGCAGAATTTACAATCTCATTGTTCACATAATCTGAGAGGTTCCCAGAATGCAGCCAAGCAAACCTTGTCAAAACAGTATCAGTGGCCATAAGCCCTGGAAGAAGTATCAAGTGAGTCATACGCATTATGTAAACAATGAGTAGTGACCTGTAAAATGAAAGAAACTAAATTATTCAAAGCAGAGTTTTCCTCACAAGCAAAATAAATAAATAAAATAAAACAGACAAAACATTCATCGTTAAAATAAACTTTAACATATGAACCTGACCATTCAAAATCCTGAAAATCAAAGTTGAAGAAATATACACTTTTCCCAACAATACTCTTCCTATTCTCATACATTTATATAAATGAAAACAAACTACATGGACACAATTCTAGTCACAAGGATTTTACATCACAAACCACACTGACAGACTCCTAGTTGCAAACATTATACATTACTTATACTCTACCCAATCACTCACTCAAACATTATATAGCTCATTTAAGTCCTCATTCCTCCCCTATATGTATTTTCCCCACAATTCCCATTTTTTCCTATGGAGTTTGCGTCTACCCTTTTCTAAAGATCTTATTTCCAGTTGCTTTATCTCAGTAGACTCAGGCAACAGAAAGTAGAAAGGGCTGTCGCGTAACTTAGGGAGCCTATAACAAGGAAGGTAACATGAGATCCTGTAGCGGTATTAGAAATATTTCGGAAATTTTATGAGAGTCTCTATAAAGTGGAGAAACATGAAAATCAAGAAAAAGATACAAATGGAAGAATTAAATATACTAAAGTTAGAGGTAGATGAGGCTCAATTACTAGCAGTTAGGATAGGAAGAGATGAGATAAAAATTGTGATCTGTAACCAATCTACAGGGAAGTCCCCAGGAATAGATGGTATTCCTGTGGAACATTTGAAGCTAAGAGGAAAAAAAAACTGGTAAAGATCTGCAAGTTTTTGTTTAACAGTATCCTTATCGGGAGGAGAAATACCACCATCATGGAAGAAAGCGGTGGCAGCTGTAATACCTAAAGAGGGTAAAGATTCATCAGATCCAGCTTCATACAGGCCCATTTCAATACTAAACCAAGATTATAAAGTGTTCATGTCTATAATGGCTAAAAGAATAGCAAAAGTAATGCCAAAACTGATATATATGGATCAATGTGGTTTTGTGGAGGGGAGACAAAAATTTGACAATATTAACAGAAGATTGATGATCCAGAGGGAAGCAGAATGTAAGAAAATACCATTGTTGGTGGTGGGTCTTGATGCAGAGAAAGCATTTGACAGAGTAAGCTAGGACTTAATGAACAGGGCAGTGGAAGCCTTTGCATTTCCTGAAAAAAAATTATAAGGTTGATTAGTAGGATGTATGAGGGAATGGAGGCAAAAAGTAAAGTGGGTGGGGTCCTCTCTGATAATTGCTGCTTGAGCAAATGAACCAGGCAGGAGTGTTCTCTTTCCCCTTTATTATTTGAATTATATGTTGAACGACTGGCAAAGAAAATAAGGGACTCAGAAATTCAAAGATATAATTAGTATGGTAGTCAAGAAAAGCTGGCTTTATTTGCAGGTGATATTATTTTGTACCTGACAAACCGAGAAA
Source organism: Protopterus annectens (assembly GCF_019279795.1). NCBI lineage: Eukaryota > Metazoa > Chordata > Ceratodontiformes > Protopteridae > Protopterus > Protopterus annectens. Next base: position 345,884,049 of record NC_056738.1, on the reverse strand, counting down.
AAGACATTACAGTGTTGTGGAACATTCTGAGACAATGTTAGATCTTTCTGGGGTACAACATGAATGAAGTTAAAACAAAGGCAATAGCGGTAAATTATGTACCCACACATGAATTGGTTCAGGAATACCCATATTTATGGGGACATGATAAAAATTAAATATTTAGGAGTATGAATTAAAAGTGATTCTAGTGTGGCAGCTAATGATATGTGTAGAGACTAAATAATCTTCCCATCCTTGTCAGAAAGAATAGGATTGGAATTAAATGTTTAGCAGCAGTAGGAGTAACTAAACCTATAGCCACTGGGTCAGGTTTGGGTTAAGTGTATAAAAACATACAAGATTATGGAACCTTAAACATCCTATCCACCGATTAGTGACAGCTGGCTGGATAGCAGGAAAATTCCAGGTAGTAGCATGTATATCCTCCAAAGCTGACATAAATGGAGGAATGGTTGCAGGTTCTGGAAATTCCTTCTGTAATAGCTCATAGGATTTTCTGAGGGAATGAGAAACCTCAGTGTTTTGCAAATGAAAATACTGGCACATCCACCCCCCCCTCCACAGAAAGTGAGTCAGAAACGGGCTCTCCTCTGAGTCTGATTCAGCAAGCTAAAAAGAAAACTGTATCTGTCCCTTATCTTCCTATCCAGATACAGAATCTTGAATCTCTTAAGGAAAAGAGTTATCCTTCTTTCTTTTACCAGAAACCATCTTAAAAGAAGGATCAATAGCCTGAATTAAACCCTGGTCCAGACCCAGTAAACTATTCCTATCTAAGGACATTTGAGGAGGAGGAGATACATGTTTAGTTTTCTGTTTCTTTTTGACAGGAAAAACAGGGCCAACAGAATTACTAATGGCAGTAGTAGCGTCCTCCAGGGATGGGCATAACATCCTGATAAAACAGGGAGGTTTTCCTTGGTCCATCTCCCAGGACAAACAAGAGTGTCTCTCCCTTGCCCACTGAGGGGACCCCAATTAACCCCAGGCCTATAGCGGCTTTAGGTGACACAGGGATCCAGGGTAAAAAAACGAGCAGTCCAAGGAAGCAACTTTGGCCCCAGCAGAGTCACTACCTGTAGTTAAATCAAATTGCTAGCCTGCTGTGGTAGCAAAACTGTTTGCTTAACCTTTTCTTTTTGTGGCTGGAAGAAGGACTGGCCAAGGGACCAATAGATTCCTCCATAGTCTAGCCAGAAATGGTGTCTCTGTCTCTGGAAAAAAACAAGCAACATAAGCTGGCAAAAACTTAAAGTCTTTAAAAGTCATGTTTTTCTAAAAAACACCATAAAGTACTACAAAACACCTTGCTAGCCCATCATAGTAAAATAAACACAGTTATTCACAGAAAAAAAAATGGTCTCATATACTTTAAAAAAACTTTTAAACTGAGGAAAAAGTGAGCTTCTGTTTAAAGGTATAGTTATGTCTCTTGACAGTCCATTAAAAGACAAAGCCCTAGCTTAAAAATAACTTTCCCAAACAGGAAAGTACAATAAACAACAGGTTTTTAATATGGAACTTTTTTCCCCCCATAGAAATGTATCTGCCCAGCAAAGGAACGGCACAAGCTTATCATTAATCCTTGAAAGCTTGCAATGCAGCACTCTCTTCAATGGCAGAAAAACTCAGAAGGACTTGGTGCCCAAACCTGTCTTTTTAGTCAGCTTAGCTCAAACGTTTTGTGTGAGTGCAAGTTGACCTGAATCTTTGGAAGCTGGCTGGCTGTTATATCTATGACAGGATATAACTGTATGTAGCTAAGGCAACTGTAGCAGTTTGCAATACATTGAACATCATAGATTTCACCTTCAATTCTTTTTTGAACTCAAAATACCAAAGAACGGCAGTCTGAACTCATTTTGCACAGAGACTCACCTCTTTATAGTGTGTGCCTGCTTAGAAACCATGTAAAGTGTCTATGAATAAAAGTTGCTGTGATTATTATTTTTAAAATATGTTGACTCTCCTGCCTAATAATCAACCCCTTTCCTTACTCTCTGATCTATTTGCTCTCCCACCGGCTGACTGTAGCCACATTACTAGTTGAGGAAGGAGAGAGGTTGAGGAGAACTGATTTCTTGAATAGTTTTAATTTTTTTGCTCAGTCAAAAATCCTGTCTGGGGATAGAACATGCAATTTTGCCTCAAGACCACTCTTATGCATATGCAAATGCTCCTATGATTCAGTCTGCACAACAGCCCTCACCCCCACAATCATGTGATTAAACAGTGCACATAGCTATGGTAGCACTCACACATAAGAAGGGAGAGTTGAAATCAGACCACAATCCACGTCTGGTTCGTTTAATTTACAGGACCTTTTACTTGAACCTGTATCACACTCAAAGCTCCATCCCTCTGTGAAATAGAAAAGGTTGTAATTATTTCTTAAATGGAAGCATTCCAGTTTTCACACATAGACTCCCCACAGATTAACTGCTTTCTGAGTTAGTATGCATTCAATGAGAGACTGCGATCAAGGCAAAGACATTTTATCCATGGTAATCTGTTAATATAGTTCAGCTTGATAGAAACACACACACACACACACACACACACACACACACACACACACACACACACACACACACACACACACACACACACACACTCCAGATTCAGGATCATTTAAATGTGACTATGTGACTCTAGGACAGTTGCAATCAGTTATTCTCAAGCAGACTAGCCTCACACACACCAGCTACCACCTTTTGACTATGTGCATCTGTGTTGGACAGTGAATAAATAAGACATTCTGCATTTAGTAATGCATTAGGCTTATTTGTTCACACACGCGCACACACTCCTTTTGTCACTGCGGATCAATGATTATTTAAAGGAAAAAAATCTACCCTCACCTATACCTTAACTCAATCCTGAGATTTATTTTCTCCGTCCAGTATGGTGCTAGTATATTTTAGTTATCAGAAACCGGCCTGTACTTTAGAAAACTGTCATTTCTTTGCATTGGAATAAAAGGAAGGGAAAGCCCACCCACCTTTTTTTAAATCTTTACCTCTTGCATGTTTTGACAGATGATTTTTTCTCTTTCTGCATGACATATAACAGACACAGGGAATTTTGTAGTTTTTCCTGTTAGGCACAGCACACAGTCTTACATAGGCACCCCATAACGGTCTTTTAAATGTGATCACTTCCATGCACAGTTAGCTTTTTAACTACACCCCTTTGACTGGGTAAATCTGTTGTCTGTTATCAAGTGAACAACATTTGGCCTTTAGTAATATATTCACAAACATACACATCTGAAAGTACATATCCATGAACATTAAATTTTATTCAAGTGGCCATTGTGATTAATTACTTTCACATACAGACTACCCCAATTCCAAATTACCTTCCTAAGGTTAAGTATACCTTGATTGTTTGACTATGATCATGTAAATGAAATTCTACCCATAGTAAGATATTCATCTTTCATACACAAGCACCCTCTTCTTTGAGCCTTCTAAAAATCATTTAACTGTTATCATCCAGTAGAGAGGCAGCTGCTTTTACCCATACAGACACCTCAGTCAAACCACTTTCTGAGTGGTACACATCTTATGTTTGATTGTGGTCACATGTAGAAATTTTGCCCATGATAAATTATTCAAATCCTTACACACACACACACACACACACACACACACACACACACACACACACACACACACACACACACACACACACACACATATATCCACCACTCTCATGGTCATTTAACTTTCATTAAATTTGTTTGTTAGTTTGTCTGCTTATTTATTTATTTATTTTATTTTACATTTGTTAATCGGGATGGTCCGACTGGACACAGGTCCATTTTTAGCAGAGGCCCGGGGAGAAAAGCTCCACAATAAGTACAATTTTACACAATATGTTAAAATACAGTATTTAGAGAATTTTCAAACAATATGTTAAATACAGTACACGGCAGAAAACATAACAAGACCTATATATATATATATATATATATATATATATATATATATATATATATATATATAGGAAAAATAGTTACACATGGTTAATAACAGAATAAGTATACAATTTCAATCGGCATTAAGAGAAGACTTAGACTGTAATATATATATATATATATATATATATATATATATATATATATATATAGGGCCAAATGGTGCTCAACAAAAAGCTCCTCAGACCACCTGCAATTCAGACAGCTAAGAAATGAAACAAAAAAAGCCATATTAGCCGATAAAAGAAACTACTACTACCAACTACAACAAACCAACCAAAATAATCCCCAAAAATTCTGGCGAGGTATCAATAACCTCCTACACCCTGGATGCTCAAGTACTCCCTCTCCCTCTGGCTCTGATCACAACAATCCCATCCAAATAGCTGACTCATTTAATACTATTTCACTGAAACCATACAATCCCTAGCCAACCAGCTATCCCCTAGCATCCCAGGCTCTGCCACAACCTTTACCAATAATTCTCATCAATTTCATTTTCAGCCAGTGCCCACTTCACTTATCTGTAACCTCATACAGAAACTTAAACCCACTACTCTCTCTGCTGATAAATTACCTGCAGAATACCTGCAAAAAGCTGCTAAAGTCATAGCCTACCCCATATCCATCCCCATTAACAGAACTATTTCTGAAGGATCTATTCCCCTAATCTGGAAAGTCTCTCACATAATTCCCCTGCATAAGGGCGGTAACTCCAAAGAGTTGTCCAATTATAGGCCCATAGCTATTCTATCTCCTTTGGCAAAAATAATGGAGAAATGTATACACATACAACTGTTAACCTACCTACTAGATCACAATTTATTAGCACCCTGTCAGCATGGCTTTAGACCATTTCATAGCACCACCTCTGCTCTCTTATCCTTCACTAACCATATTAACAGCAATCGTAATATTGATACTCTATCCTCAGCTGTTTTTATTGATCTGTCCAAAGCATTTAACATGGTGAATCACCACCTCCTTATAGACACACTCAAAAACCTGTCATTGGACAACCATACTATACAGTGGTTCCAATCATACCTACATAACAGGCAACAGGCTGTATTATGGGAAAATACTTTATCTTCCCACCTCCCAGTCACTCTAGGGGTCCTGCAAGGATCTATATTAGGCCCATTACTCTTCTCCATCTTTACAAATGACCTTCATTCTGTAATTCCTCAAGCTGACTGTATCCAATACGTTGACGACTCCACACTCATATGCGCTGCTGCTTCTCAATCAGAACTTCAGTCACTAACCCAAATGACCTTTAGTACAGTTGAAAACTGGCTCCTACAAAGACGTCTTATCCTTAACCCCAAAAAAAAAAATGCTACTATTTACCCCCACCATAGAACCTCCCCACTTAACTTTACTATTACTTCAAATGATGGAACTATAATATCTCCGGAACCAACCACCAAACTACTCGGGGTACTACTAGATAACAACTTGTCCTTTGAACCTCACATTAATAACACCATAAAAATAGTAAACAAGAAACTAGGTTCCCTCTATAGAATAAAACCCTTTCTTACACCTCTAGCCAGGGTTACTATTGCTCGTACCCACCTCATCTCTGCCTTGCTCTATGCCTGCCCTATCTATACCAAAATATGTAGAAGTAATCTGAGTAAACTTACATCCTCCTACAACAATATTGCCAGATTTGCAGCTGGGTCCTCCTATAGAACTCATCACTGTATCAATCTGAATCAGTTAGGATGGTTAGAGCTGTCAAATTTAATACTTTTCAATCAATTAATAGTAGCCCATAAGATCCTGTATTTACCTCAAAATACACCCATACTTGCATCCCTAGTCATCCCCTATAATATCCTCAAGACCTTATGCTCAGCTAATAACCTACTTGTACAAATATCAAAATCCAACAACTTAGCTGGTGACACCTTGTTCTCCAATACAGTAGGTAAAGCCTGGAACATCCTCCCAAGCCAGCTAACCTCAATATCCTCTGTCAACTTATTTAAAAGCAAGCTTAAACCCTACCTCAAATCACACTGGCTATGCCCCTGTGTTAACCCAGACTAAGTACCTAACTATTAACTAGACTCCCACAATTCCTAGCCTATCATGATCTTGTGTTGTCTCATTAATTTTTAGTGAGCTTAACCTTCCTTAGGATTTTTTCTCATGTAAATAAGTATATACTGTGGAATGATCAAACACCTTCATATAGTATCACAACCTATGCGTTAAATAACACTAGAAATCCATCCTTGTTTGCTGTTCTTCTATACTCTATCTATTGTTCTCTAGTGTTTTTCTTTCTTAAGTTTTTGTGAGACCTTAGTATCTCTTATCATAAATTACTAGGTGTATCTAATTTTGTAATATGTTATAAAGATTTGTACTACACCATTTCTAATACAAATGTATTAGTCTTATTCATCTATTCTTAGATACATTTTTCCTTTTTCCTACTGAAATATAAAATATATAATCTTAGGCTTGTACTATAATTGTTAAAACTTATGTACCAAATTATACTGTTATTGTCTTTGTCTTGACCTTTTATGTTGTTGTAATTTGTGGAGCTTTTCTCCCCGGGCCTCCACTGAAAATGGACATATATCCAGCTGGACTAGCCCGGTCAACAAATGTAAAATAAAATAAATAAATAAATAAAATATATATTACAGTAGGTACATTAGGAAGTGAGGTATATAAGTAGAATAATTTGAGGGCTTATGTAATACTTGGGCATACATTATTCTTTACGTGTGTTCTAAGTGAGTTTTTAAAGTGAGAAGAGGTAGGGGCAGAAATCAGAGCAGGAGGGAGATTATTCCAGGTTCTAGCTATGGAGTGGGAGAAAAGTGCTTTTCCTGCAGTATTGTTAGCCCTAGAGATACAGAGGAGGGGGTTTGTCGGAAGATCGGAGAGGACTATTTGTATTATAGTGGGTGAGAAGTTGGCCTAGTGCAAGTTTTTTTTTCTGGATATGTTACCACATTGTAGGCAATGAATAATTGATGATAGGTTAGTAGTTGGGGAAGTTCCAACCATTGCAGTTCCCTTAGAGCGTGGCAATGGTGGGTTCTAAAGGTGGAATTGTTTGCAAACTTGGTGATTTTATTATAACATGATTCGAGTCTGGCAAGGTCAAGTTTTCTAAGCTGGGTAAGAATTGGGGTAGAAAAGAGGTAAGTATGGGTTAGGGTAATCCATGCTTGTTTCGAGAGGGATTTCCTGTGCCTATATAGTATTCCCATTTTTTTTATGGACTTTTTTGATATTTTGTGAAATGTGAACGTCGAAGTGTAGATTTTTATCAATTTCAATGCCTAGGAGTTTGGTATGGTCAGAGGGAGCGATAATAGTTACAGTTTTGGAGGAGATAGTGAAGGATAGAGGGGTGGAAATGGTTTTGTTGGGGGTGAAAAGTAGTAATTTGGTTTTATTAGGGTTTAGGATAAGTTGGATCTGAGTGATCCAACTTTTCACAGATCTAAAGGATTCCTGGGTGAGTTGTTGTAGGGTGGGAAGTGATGGAGCTGAACAGATAAGAGTTGAATCGTCGACGTATTGTATAAGTGAAGCATGCTGTGTGGTGGTATGGAGATTATTGGTAAATATGGAGAAAAGAAGTGGGCCTAATATGGAACCTTGTGGTACACCTATGGTAGTTGGGAGTAAGGGGGATAGTACAATTTGCCATTGGATAGATTGTTGCCTATTTGACAGCTTTTAAACCAGGGTATAGCGGAAGGGGCAAAGGATATGGATGTCAGGGTGTCTAATAGTAAGGAATGTGAAACTATGTCAAATGCTTTGGAGAGGTCTAGAAATATTGCAGATACAAAGTTATTATTATTATTTCTATGTTGATTGATCATATTGGTGAAAGAGAGCAGAGTGGTGGTTGTGCTATGGTGTTGTCGGAAGCCATGCTGTGTGGGGGAGAGGAGATGGTGTTAGTTTAGGAATTGTGTTACCTGAGAATGTATACATTTCTCTAGTATTTTAGATAAGGGGGACAGAATGGCAATGGGTTGATAATTTGAGTATTTGTAAGAGTTTCCACCTTTATGTAGTGGAATAATGTATGATACCTTCCATAGCTGTGGGACATATGCTTCTTGTATGGAGCGATTGATAAGAATAGAAATAGGGTAGGATAAGGATTTGGCAGCTATTTTTAGGAAGTTGGCTGGTAGATTGTCAGTGGGAAGGGTGATAGGTGTCAGTTTTAGGAGGTGTTTTTTAATTGTTGAGGTGGGAACGGGTGAGAGTGTAAAGGATGGGATATTGTCAGGGCATTTGGTTAGGTTATATTTAGGGCTGTTTTTGGATAGTTGGGAGGATAGTGTTAAAATGGATTATGTGAAGTGGTGATTGAATTGGGAGGCAAGGTCCTTGTTATCATTCGTGGAGTTAGGAGTAGGAGTGGTAGTTTTGCCTGGTTTTTGGAGAGTTAATGGCATGACAAAACTTTTGGAGATCTTTTGAATGTTTGTTTTGGATATTGAGGAAGTAATTTTGTCTCTCAAGTTTGGTTTCTCTCTTGGCCTGATTTCTAAGTTGTAGGTAATTTTGTTTGGCTAGGCTAGTATTGCATTTCTTCCAAATTCTCCAAGCCTTATCCCTTGACTTTAAAAGGGCTCTAGTTTTCTTAGTTAGCCATGGTGCATAGCTTGACTTGGCTCTTATCTTCCTAATTGGTGAGAGTCTATCAAGGATATTGATGAGAATATTGCTGAAGTAGTCGATGGCTTGGTCTAGATTTAGGGTTTGTAGTGGTTTCTAGTTACTATGTTTTAGAATACTGTTTAGTTTTTGTATATTTAGTTTAGGTCCGTCTCTGACTTGTCTAAAAACAATGGGTTTGGCTATGTTGGTACATTTCCACAGGAGGAAGGTGGGAGATGGTCACTAAGACCAATCAGGAAGGCATCCTGTCTGATAGTTCTGTTTGGGGGCAGTTAACTAGTGTCCAATCTAGAATAGACTGTTTGTGAGGAGTGGAGTGAGCCGAGTGTAGCAAGGTGAACAGAGTGGGGCTACACCAGTACTTGAGACTGCAGAACCTATCTATAGGGCTGGTCAGGACAGAACAGTAAAAGGAAGATACCCCTGTAATTAAGCAGGAGTGGGAGGGAGTTGTGCAGGTTCAAAGTGGGGTAGGGGGTAGACACAAAGTAATGGGTCAGAAAAACTGGACTAGGCCAGCTGCTAAAAAGAAAACAGGAAAATCAAACTAAGTCAATTCCAGGTCATTATAGTGCAGTATTTTCCTAATAACTACACATCTTATGCTATTAATCTAGTACAGTGTGGTGAAAAGGACTACCACTTCTACAGGGTAAAACAAGTGAAGTATGGGCTGCAGGTACATAGGTAAACGTTTTCCAAGAGAAAGTAGTTTTAAGTAATTGACCTAGGAGTACAATAGGAAGAGAAAAATGGGGGGGGGGGCAATAGTGTGCACATGTACAGTGAAAGGGGAAAGAGTCTTCAGTTTAGAGGACAGATTAAATACAACTCTAACATACACTAGTGTAGCTGAAAGCACTTTAGTGTTCCACTGACGCAGGGTCTCACACTGCAGGGAACGAGACAGCCTTGGGTTGATTCAAGGTTGGCCAAGACACAGGATGAAACTTTTGCTGAGGGGACTGGAAGTAAAAAGGAAAAGGAGGTAAATATTAGGTCTGAAGTTTTAAAACACCCTGATTACCAAGTAACTAAGATAGAGGATGCAGGGGATGAGCAGCATACATTGTAAAAAACAGCACAGTTCTATGAGCAACACAAAATGCAAGGATAGCAGAGAAAGAAAACAAAACAAAAAAAAAGGTAACTGCGGTTGATACCAAGCTGTTATAACATACACTACACTATTATGAACTGTTATAAGGTTATGATGAGAAATAGTAACTACTAAGATACTACACACAATTTAGCATTCTCCACTAAAAGTCAGGAATAACAGTGATGTTATGCAGATACACAGAGTCAGTTGTATCTCTCTATTTGTATTTGTTACGTTGGGTAGAGCACTGATCTTAGTGGACCATTGCCAGACTCTGTCCAGTAGTACAAACTCAGTAGTAAAAATTATAACAAAGATCATTCAATGTACATTTTTAACAGTTATACCAGATAAATGAGAACAAACAAAAATAGAAAGCCACTGAGGTAGATTCTTAGTAAGATGATTTAATACTATCCCTACCTCCTGAATTACCACCTTTAGTATGTGTTTATTCCAATGATACACTGTGATCAAATAAGTCAGATTTTGCCCAGTGTAATGTAATCAGCTCATTTTAAACACAATAAAATCACCCACACTCCTTCCACAACTACTTAACAATGATCCCACTGGTGGCCCAGTGCAAACAAAAGAAGAATCCCTTGCACCCAAATCAGAAGATAGAGTAAAAAAATAAATTTGTAGGAAAGCTGTACCCCCCCACCGTTGATGCCCTCAGGCTTGCCTATGCTTCACCTATGTCGTGGTCATTCATGTTAACTGTGCAGAATGAAAAACAGTGTGCCTAATAGATGGTGCATACTTTCTGGGCATGAGACTTAGAAGCAGGATTGTAAAGCTAATTGGCTGTATTATAGCCCTGCGTCCTGGCCTGTCTTAGTTGGTTTCTTTTTAACTACAGTTCTCATTATAGTTCTGCCAAAAATCCATAATGTAATTTCACAGAAACTTTCGAGAGCCTGATGTTGATTTAATTTTTTAATTGGCCCTAGGTTTATATCACAAGAAAACCATATTATTTCAGCAGCAAATACAACAACACTGTTAATGGCAGACCACGTGCTTGTATAAAGGGGATTAAATCCCACTGGCTTAATTGTAGACAAAATATGCTTGGTTCTGCTTTTTGTGCAACATAATATTTTTTTGCTTCCCTAAATGATTTCTGATTCCTTTCTGCTTTTCATAACTCCATATTTGGTCATATTTCTGTATTATCTTATTATTTGTTCACTTGAAATTAGAATAAAGTACAGATTGCCTAAAAAACAAATCATGTACTGGCTTCATGTCTGACAATACAGGTAGTTTAATTATCTGACCGAATATAGTACACACAAGCTTTATTTGGTTCTAGAATTTTCTGGATTTCATTTTATCACCTTGTTTTGTATACACAACAATCCTGTGTATAGTTATCCAGGCTTATAAAAATGCCATACTCTTTAAAAAAGCTTAGCTTTCTGTTTTTTTTTTTTTTTTTTTTAAGAACTAAGTTGTTTCTTTTAAGCTGTATGCTCATGAAGCAGATATGATTCATCTGCACACAAGTGGTGAGTTATAGATATGCATTTCAAATAAAATTTATGTGACCTATCCGTTATCCCAGACATACACACACACACACACACACACACACACACACACACACACACACACACACACACACACACACACACACACACACACTCACACAAAACACACCACAAAGAATTTCCTCAGCAGTGTTGAAGTACATCAACAGTATGTTCCCTACTTGACTGATACTTACATCTTCTCAGGACAATTAGGTGATTTCTTCAGTCGGTTCCCCTCTTGAAGATAGTCATATATTTCATGGTTGCTTATACCAGGATATGGTGTCTTCCCTTGTGTAATTACCTCCCACATGGTGACCCCAAATGACCACTGCAGATAAAACATACAGAATTACATAAACACCTAAACAGAAATATTATATTTCCTTATTTCATTTGATGTTACCTGTTTTTGCTTAAATGTCTTGTCAGACAGACTTGCAGAGTTGCAAATTATAATCTAATTTATGAAATGGTAAAATACAGCTGCAAAGAAATATTCTCAAATGTAACTCGAAAGGAACACTTTGTAATAGCAGCAGAAGAAGCAGGAGACCTGAATTTATGACGGAGCACATTTACAAAGGGGTCACGCAAACAACATTAATTGATTTCTTTAACAGCATAATTGCAGTCAAAAAGTTGGGAACAGTGACTCTGGAACAGAAGAAATGATATGTTACTTCTTGAACGCTGTGGCTCAGGTATTTGATTTAGTTCTTAGTCATGAAAATGGCCCCACTTGTATTTAAAGCATTCACTCCAGTGGAGCGCTGGAGACTTATACTCTTAATTCCCAGTGATCTCTGTTTAGGGTTTGCCTAATGGTTAAGATGTTGTAATCAGCTGTGGAGAAGTTTTTTTGTTTGACCCTAGCTGGGGAGGGGGGGGGGGTCTGGGGAGATGATGACTTCGAAAGTGACCGCTTTGTGATCGGCTTTTACCAGGAAGAATGACACTGTGGGGATGCTGCATTGGTTGCTCATGTTGGTTAATACCAAGTCCAAGATATTATCACCTCTTGTGGGGGGTGTCAACCAGTTGGTCCAAGGCATTTGCATTGTCGAAATCAAGGAATCTCTGGGTATTTGTGTTTTGGCATGAGTAGTTCTTCCAATCTATGGTTGGATAGTTAAAGTCACCCAGGATCAGGGTAAATGGCTGAATTTTGATAGATTTGAAGAGGTCCAGATAGGTGGAGTGGGCATCATGAGTCAAAGTTGGGGGCCTGTAGCTAGCCATGATTTGAATAGGGGTCTTGTCAAAGGCTAACTGCACCTGGAGTGTCTCCTATGCATCATACTGTTTGACCAGCCTGGAGGTGTGTATGTCTTTAATATATATTGTAACTCCACCTCATTTTGCTTAGCTACCCATGGTTTGAGGTCTGAATGTACGATAGGATGAGTAACCTGGTATGGCTGGGGTGCCCTCTGCAGCTGTGAACCAGGTTTCTGTGACTGCACAAATGTCAGCATCTTCCAGCATTAAGAATGCTTGCAATGAGTGCAGTTTCATGTTTAGTCTCCTAGCATTTAGCAGCATGACCTTTAATTTGCATTTTGTTGAACTTTTTATGTTAGTAGTATCGACCTCATGACTTTTCCTAAAAAAGGCACTATGGGGGAGGCAAGGGCCTTTGCCAGAAGCCAGAAGCCCAAGTGACACAGATGCAGGCCATCTCTAGCAAAGCATTGTGGTCTGTCGATCATATCTTCGCAGACTGTCGGGTACTGGATCCCTCCTAGCATTTGGCAGAATGACCTTTAATTTGAGTTTTGATGAAATTTTCATGTTGGTACTTTTGACCTCATGGCATGGCATTGCCTGTGCCAGACAAGGTCCAGGCAGCCATGCTACTCTCACTAGCAGAGGAGATAGGCCCCTATCAACACAAGATGGCTGCTAGAAACACAGAAGGCAAACACAAGATGGCTGCCAGAAACACAGAAGGCAAAAACAAACAGCTCTAGAAGCAGCAAACCTTGTATCCAGACTGTGCTACTCAATTTAAGGGTAAGAACACAGTAAAAAGTACAGTTGTGTACCTACCATAAATGTAGATATTCGAGTGTATTCACTGTTGCAGTCATTACACTTGGGTTATCCTGCTGGCAGGCGACCCATAGTCAGCCCAAGTTCCAAAGTCTTGGTCTGGCATCGGTTGCTGTCGCCTCTTCCCTGACATCAGTGTGCCAGGGGTATAAAAGTTGCAACCGACGCCATTTTCTTCAGTTTTTCTTGCCCCAGATGTCAGGTGCCCCCAGATATGAAGGCAGTAAAGATAAAAATATGCCAAACAACCATGCATATATCACTAAAAACATTTTCTTCTTCTAAAAGCAAATACACCACATAGGTTGTATAGAGTTGAGAAGTACAGAATAGTCCCAGCAAAGAGGGGGATGGTGGGTGGGTAACCAGGACTGTAACAGTGAATACACTCGAACATCTACATTTATGGTAGGTACACAACTGTACTATGTTCATCATGTTTCACTGTTGCAGTCATTACACTTGGGTAGAATCCCAAAGCTGAGGTAGGGTGGCCGGGTCTAGATTGGATTTGGCGAGGCTAACAAGTCCTGCAGGACTGCAGTGGCAAAGCCTGCTCTGGATTTAGAGTAGAGAGGTAGGTGGTAGTGCTTGGTAAAAGTGTGCACTGAGCTCCAGGTTGCAGCTTCTAATATGTCTTTGGTTGGTACCCCTCTGAGGAAAGCTGCTGAAGTGGCTGCTGCTCTGGTAGAATGAGGCCTAATGCCCTTAGGCACAGATTTGCCATGTTGTGCATAACAGAAGCGGATGCAGTGTCCTATCCATTTGGAGATTTTCTGCTTTGTAATAGGTTTTCCTTGTGATCCTGCAGCATATGCTACAAACAGTTGCTCAGTTTTTCTGAAAGCTTTTGTTTTGTCCAAGTAAAAATGTAGCTGCCTGTGTATATCCAAAGAGTGCAGACGTCTTTCCCCTTTATTCTGGGGATTTGGGTAGAAAGTAGGCAAATGAATAGTTTGGTTTAAGGCCACATTGGAGACCACTTTTGGCATGAATGTTGGGTTCATCCTTAGAGAAACCCTGTCCTGGTGAAAAATGAGGAAAGGTTCCACAGCCATCAATGCCTGTAACTTTGAAACTCTTCTTGCTGAAGTTATTGCTAGGAGCAGAGCAGTTTTCCATGACAAGAATTTTAGATCAGCTGTGCTGGCTGGTTCAAAAGGAGGCAGTGTTAGTTTTTCTAAAACAAAATTGAGGTCCCAAGTAGGTACTGGTGCTCTCCTAGGGGGTCTTATATTCTTTGCCCCTCTGAGGTACTATCGTAGTACAGGATATGAAAAAATAGGAGGATCCATATTGTAATGAGCTGAAATGGCAGAGGCACGGATTTTAATAGAAGAAAAAGATAGGCCTTTGTCCAACATCTCAGTCAGGTATTGTAAAATCTGAGGCATATTAGGGACCAGTGGGTCGAGCCCTTGTGCCTGGTTCCAAGCACAGAATCTCTTCCATTTTTACGCATAAGATTTCCTAGTGCTGGGTCTCCTGGCTTCTAAAATTACATCCATAACAGCTTTAGAGAGAGGTGCAGTCTGAGTGGCTACATTATCTGCCATGCTGCCAGGTTTAAGGTTCTGAGTTGACTGTGCAGAATCTGATTGTTTTGCTGTGTCAGAAGATGAGGGATTTGAGGTAGAGGCCAAGGCGAGCCTTGGGACAAAATCTTTAGAATTGGGTACCAGTGCTGGCGTGGCCAGTCTGGTGCAATCAAGATCATTTTTGGCTTCTCTTGTCTGACTTTTAGAAGCACCTTGGTGAGAAGAGGCATCGGAGGGAAGGCATAGACTGTCAGGTTTTTCCAGTTGAAAGATAGAGCATCCACTTTCCATGCCTGAGAGTGATAAGTCCTTGTGCAAAATTTTTGTAATTGGCAATTGTGAGGGGAGGTAAATAGATCTATGTCTGGGCGTCCCCATTCCCTTGTTATCATGTTGAACGCTTGTGGATTTAGCTTCCATTTGTGAGGATCCATGAGATTTCTGCTTAGTTTGTCTGCCAGTGTATTTTTTGTTCCTGGCAGGAATTGTGCTTGCAGATGTACCTGGTAAGTCAGTGCTGTGTTCCACAAAGTCATGGCTTGTCTGCATAGGGGGTAGGAATGTGTGCCCCTTGCTTGTTTATGTACCACATGTCTTTATTAATAATTGTCCTGGATGTATTAGGTCCTTGAAGGCTGTCAGGCCATTCTGTACAGCTAGCATCTCTTTTTGATTGATGTGAAGATGCAATTGTTCCTTGGGCCATGTGCCCTGAATACATTTTCCTGCCATATGTGCTCCACAGGCATAATCAAATGCATCCGTTGTTATTGTCTGCCTGGCTGTAGGTAAGGTGAAAGGCTGTCCCTTGTTGTGGTGACAGGCCTGGGACCACCATCAAAACTCCTGTTGTAGGCAGGGAATCAAGGTTATGATTGTCTCTAGGCTGTGACAATGCCAAGTCCAAACATTTTTTAGATACCATTGTAGTTTCCTCATATGCAGTCTGGCATATGGAATTAGTAGAATGCAAGATGCCATGAAACCCAGGGCCTGCAGAAGTTTTCTTGCAGGGAGCTGGGTCTTTGTTGCCATCATTTGAAAGTAATGAATCAGTTGCCTTTGTTTGTCTGGCGTGAGATAAGCCATCTGGGTAGTTGTATTTAAGCTTGCACCCAGAAGCATTATCTCTTGAGAGGGCACTAGTTTTGATTTCTTTTCATTTACTGTGTACCCTAGGCAAATTAGTAATCTTTTTACAAAATCCAGGTGCTTTAGAAGAATGTCCTTGCTCTCTGCTTGAATAAGGCAGTCGTCCAAGTAGGTATATATTTGAATTCCTTTTTGTCGGCAAAATGCAATTACTGGTGCCAGGCATTTTGTGAAGACCCTGGGCACAGTAGATAAGCCAAAGGGCAGTGCAGAGAATTGATAATGCATTGAGCCTGCTATAAATCTGAGGTATCTTCTGCATGATTGTCTGATTGGGACGTGCAGGTATGTCTCCTTGAGATCCAAAGTAACTAGCCAAGCCTCTTTGCCCAGCATGGGCAAGAGTTGTTGTAGTGTTAACATTTTGAATTTTTGAACATCCAGGAAAGTACTTAGGATTGACAGGTCCAATATTGGTCTCCATGCTTTGTCCTTTCTGGGTACTAGGAAAAGTCTTGAGTAAAATCCTTGGCCCTATTCTTCTTGTGGAACATTTTGAATAGCTCCCATATCCATAAGAGCTGCTATCTGTTTTTGTGCCTCTGCCCATTGGTTTGGTGGAAGGTTTGGCATACCTTTTGGTTTTGGAAGCATGTGGAAGTGGAACCTGTACCCTTGAGAAACTATGTTCAACACCCATTGGTCTTGAGTGATCATGTGCCGATTTTTTGAGAAAAGTGCTAGCTTTCCCCCTAGGGGTGCTGTCAACTGGTAAGAGTTTGGTATTTGCAGAGGGAAGTCATTGTGACTGTTTCCTATAAGGTTGTGATTTGTCTTCTCCTCCTTTGGGGGCTGAAGCACCCCATTGTTTAGGTCTGTAGGAGCCTTGGAGCTGAGATCTGCCTCTTGGACGTCTGTATCTGCCTCTTTGTGGCCTGTCTGGCACTGGAAAGGACCAACTTTTTGAAGGCCAGTTCCTGCTAAATCTAGGTGGTTGAACCTGTAAGAAATCTTTTACAATTTGCATTGACTTTGATTTATCCTCCATTTTCTTTAAAACCTCTTCTGCCTTAACACCAAACAAAGTATCATGCTGTAGTGGAGCATCCAATAATTTCATTTTAACATGGTCAGGTAAACTTTGTTCTTTCAACCAAGCATGTCTTTGAATAACTGAGCCTGTAACTGCGGCTCTACAAGAAGCCTCTAATGAATCAAAACTACATTGCAGAGTATGCTTTTCCACTTGTTCACCTGCATGCAATAAATCCTGCATTTCTTTAGTCAGGACCTTCTGTATTTGTAACTATTTTCTGCTTTAACAATGACATGAGATACTGCTGATATTTAAGCGTGTGAAACTGACAGTTTAAAGCTCTTACAGCTAAAGTAGCAGAAGTGCAGACTTTTTTCCCCCATCTGTCCAGAACTCTGGAATCCCTATCTGAGGGGACAGGATTTTTGGCAGTGGAAGCTTTAACCCCTTTTGGACCCTGAGAAATAGTTTCTGGGTCCACAGCAGGGTTTTTGTAAAGAAATTTATGAGAGTCAGGGACCCTGTAGTACCTGTCTGGCTTTACTGGTGCAGGGGGTAAAGAATCTGGGGACAGACTGGATTCAGAAAAAACATCATCAACAATATCAAGCACTGGGTGGGGGGAGCCAAGGGGCTGTGCTGAGGCAATAGAAGGAAATCTCTGAGCCTTTTCTTGGATTCTGAGTAATCCTGGCTCTCCCAATGGAAATGCTCCCTCATGGTGTGCAGGTTTTCCCCAAAAGAGTAATCCTCAGGCGGTGATGCTGAAGGAATGGACTCTTCAGCATCAGAGTTCTCATAGGGAGGGAGAGAATAGCCCTGGTCTGAAGAAGAATCAGAAGAAATGGAAACCTGATCAGAGGAATCATAATCAGTGTCTTGCCTAGGCCTTTTGTCAGAAGGGGGATGAGAGCACCTGATTAAAGTAATAAGGTCTTCGGCCATTTTAAGCATCTGTTTCTTAGGCATGGATGACTGTTCTGGAGAATGCTGCACTTGTTTCTTTGTCTTTAATGGTGTTTTTGACTTTGCCTTTGCTGCTGTAGTAGCTTTAATTGTAAGCTGTGAAGGTCCGAAAACACCCCCAGAAGCTGGTGCCTGCTCAGCAGCTTCGGACCCATCTGAGGGTATATTTTCCGTAGTCCCAATACCTTGAGTTTCCACAGGCCTCGGTGTCTCCACATGGCTGTCAGCTGCGGCCTGTGGCTCTGAGGTAGCAGGTGTCAGGGGCTGCAAAAGCGCCTCACTGAGAACTGGCGAACCGGCGACTGGCCTAGAAGAGGCTTCGTCATCGGTTTTGGACCTCGGATGCCTGTCTTTTTCTTTGTCTTTGCGTTTTTTATACATTGCGGTCGTCGGTTGTTCTGACGGCATTATGTAATTAAATCTTCGTCCAAAATAATGTAGAGCAAATTCAAACTGACGTTTAATAATGCGTTTATTAAATCTAGCACAAAACTGACAACTAGTGACGTCGTGGTCAGGGCCTAGGCAAGGAATGCAGTAAGAGTGAAAGTCCTTATGAGGTATTTGCTTCCCACAAGAAATACAATTATTAACTTTTACTGACATCGGTCTGGAGCAAGAAAAAGTTTCCCCAATGGGGTACTTAGCTTTGTTGAAGACTTCGGTTCTGAAATTCAATTATGAAAATCTCAGGAGTTGGCCGACCGGCACTTGCGAACTGCTTATGCTTCGGGCACCGCGTGGCAAGAAAGACTGAAGAAAATGGCATTGGTTGCAACTTTTATACCCCTGGCGCACTGACGTCAGGGAAGAGGCGACAGCAACCGATGCCGGACCAAGACTTTGAAACCCGGGCCGACTACGGGTCGCCTGCCAGCAGGATAACCCAAGTGTAATGACTGCAACAGTGAAACATGATGAACATCTCACAAACAATCACAGATTAACCATTTACAGACAAAACCAAAACAGAACTCACAATATGAAAAAATACAACTAAACAGTAATGAAATGCAGTAAAATGCAATTAAACAGTAATGAACTGCAGTAAATAGCAATGAAATGCAGTTAATCAGTAAATTGCTTTAAACCAGTGCAAATGTGATAAATTAGCTCACAATCACAATAAAAAACAGCTCAACTAAAGCAGCAAGTCTAGAATACTGTCACCAATTTAATCAGGCTCATGTCAAACGAATGTTGATCTCTCTTGAGCCATAAGGGTTATTAAAGGAATGTTAAGTTGCAAACGGTTGAGCACAAACAAGTCTTTAAAGTGGTAGTGTTCATTAGCTTCAAGGGTTTTACGAATCATAATAGACACAGTAAATATTAGTTTTTTAATATGTTGTAAACAACTTACAATATTTCAGTAACCACCCAAGCTGTACACACACTACCAGCAACATTTTTTTCATCCGTCTGTGAGCTTTCATATGTGGCTGTTTTGTCTACGTTACTTGGTTGTTGTGATATTTAGAAAATACAAACATTATGATAATATAAATAAGTTTATGAAGAACAATTAATATATTTTAAGCAGCACTAAACAGAAATCAAAGATTGGTAAAACAACTGTAACAGTAATCTAAGCTTTAAGACAATATATTTCAATAGCTTGTATGCAGCATATCATAAACAATGTCAAAACAACCAAAATTGAACCAGGCAAGGTGAGGCATTAATAACAAAATATTAAAGATTTACGTTGCCTGGTTCTGTATGATAATTTTGATGTTTATGGCATTTTGAGTACCACTGAGGGGATGTATTCACCTCTACTGTTTACTGATTCTTGTATGTAACATGGCTTTGAAATTATTGCAGCAAATATAAACAGGCTATATTAGGCACCTAGAGGTGTCAATAGGATGCAACATTAGAAACACCTGGAGATGTCACAAGGCTGTACTGAATTACTTGCTTACTTATTTACTTATATGCTTACTAGTATTTATTAGCTGGGAATGTCTTACTGGGGCAAGAACCATTTTCACTAGATTGCCAGGGGCAAAGCTCCAGATCCCAAATACAATAAGAAAAGAAAGCAGCTGTACAGACAATTATGCACTTGCAAATGAAATAAGAGTTTTATGATTGGATCTCTGATCATAATGCAGTTGCTACATGCTTACGAAATGGATATCAAGAAATTCACATTGAATGTAGAGAGAAACAGAACTCAAGATGTCTTGACATGCATTTGGAAAGCACAGAACTGTTTAGTTAGAATCAAACAGCTTGGATCATAATTCTTTGTAGAATATGAACCTATGCAGTTTGAGAGAGAGAGAGAGGGAGGAAGGGAGAAAAAGTGTAAGAGATCCAAGTGTTTTACAACTTTGAAAGCTATGACACACTGAGTGCTACCTCACAGAGAGTGTCCACAACAGAAGAGTATTAGATTCTGTAACAACTTCAAAAGTTGTAATATACTTCTCATAATGACGAAGTGAGGTAGCCTGTTACTTATTACAGCTTTACAAGCTGGTCTTCCCACAGCTATTCTGTGGTGGATGCTATTTATACTCTAGTGCACAACTAGAGATTAATAGTGCTGAAAGGTACTTGACAAAGACTTCTTTTTCTTTCAACTTTCAGAGCGTAATCTCAGTTTTCATGTATATTATATGCTAGAATTAGTACAATGGTATAAAGTAAGCAGGACTGTAGCAGAGGTGAGTTGCTAGGCATATTATCAATAACTAACATAATATATACATAATACATAACATAACTATGAACACTAAGTGGTCACTCTAATATGGGAACAATTTTGCATTATCTAACTAGTCCAGACTATCAGAATTTTTTATTTTATCATTTGATTCTACACCGTTAAATCCAACAAGAGTAAATTAAATCTTTTAGAGTTTTGTTGAAACATAACTTTTTTTTTTTAATTTGTTTTGGGATTTTGTGCAAATCCCTCCCACAACCCCAAACTAATTCACTTTTGGTCCATTTTACTCAACCCCATTATCTTAGGACACTGGGAGAGGAAGGAAAAAATTAGGGATCATGGCATTTTAACAGCAGGAATTATGGGATTTTTAGAATGATCCTCACATTCTTCATACTGACCAGAAATCACACTGAAAAGCCTACTAAGCTGGGCCTTTGCGAATGAACACTTCCATATAGCTGGGCCCCAGATAGAGTGGGCACTCTTCTTAACAGGTTCATACCCCTCACACCCTAGTTTGAGAGATGCATTTTCGTAGGTGGGACTCTTTGTTTTGGGACTTCCCCGGGAAGGACATATCAGGGTTGGCCACTCACTTTTATCCTTTCCTGGCCTGCTTCACCATCACTAGGATGTTAATTAAACTCAGTTCATCTGAGGTGAGCGAAGGCCACACTCTCAACTCAGTGTTGTAGACTGTTGAAAAAAATGGTCTGGAAAAATGTTTGGCTCAGTGTGGATGGTAAATTGTTTCAAAGTTTATCAACATAAAGGGTGTAGCACGTGTCTCTACATTTATCTGTGAATTTGAGGATGGATGTAAAGTGAGTATGAGCAGTCAGAGGTCTTGTTGTATTATATGCCTGTCAAGACCATGGGCTAGTGATAGGCATTTGAGTTTGTAGAACAGTTTTTGTATACATTGCGGATGTATTAAAGAAAATTTTGATTATGTCCAAGCTGCTTCAAACAGTGAGGTAATGAACAGTGTTGAATATGAGAATGATGACCAGAAGTCAATCTAGTAATTCTATTATAGCCTTTTTCAAGCTTCTGATGGAGGCAGACTTTAAATTGGTGAGACTATTTGTAACATAAAGAAGGAATGGAAACAGGTATACAATGGCAGTGGAAGTTCTTACACTAGGTGTCAGGAAGCTTTTTGAATCAGAGAGAGGACATGGTTTCTTATTTAACTGGTAAACCAAATTAAAAAGCAGTTACTTGACAGTAGACAGAGAATGGTTTTAAAGAAAAGTCTAGCAGATTCAAACAAGCTGATCAGCAAAATGTCACATGGATATCTACTGGAGTTGACAGCCAGTCCTGTTTTAAATCTTAATTTATAATAGTACAGCGCATGGGGATGCGCCTGTTTGAATATATTATTAAGATATGCAAGAACATGTAGACATTAAGAGGGTCCGATCATTTGAATAAGGAGCATTTTAGAGTACTGACCTGTGTCTGAAAAGGATTTAAGACAGACCAGTTCATTTATCCAGTAAAAAGATTAAATTAAATTAAATTAAATAGTATTATGAAAGCAATGACTAAATTTGAAAAACAAAATCTTACACTTAGGGTGTAAAAACACTTAGGTGCTCAAGTCAGGAAATGATTACACTGTGGGTGTGAAATCATACCAGCACAAAGTATGACAGCAATCTTCTACACACATTTCAAATAGCCCAGTGGCATCTAAACAGTCAATCAAATCTTTGGATACAGACAATAAAGTCCTAGACCACTGTATGTAACAACTGCAGTGCTTTATTTTAATTGCCCTGCCAATTCTGGAAACCATATCATTATAAGAACAAATGCAGAGTGGAAGAAAATCAATGAAAGAAAAAATGATATTGTAACATCTGTGTCAGTGAACAAAGAAGGATTGACTTAACAACCTAAATACATTTTCAACTGAAGTGAGAAGAAACAAGATTGCATGTAAACCAAAATGATCCTATATCCATAAGTATGGCATGGAAAATTAGCACCCTTCTTTGGATAAATTGTTCAAAGAGAAAACAAATGAGAAAGACTAAAAGATGACAGAATAAGGGATAATAAGAACATAGACTAAATGATAATCGAAGGGTCATGGGTTCACAAAATGAATAAAAATAAATTACCTTATGTACTGGGCTATACAGAGTGGCTACCAGCAAGAGTACTTTAGGGAGACACTGCAAATCTTTAGTAGCTCTGTGTCTTGCAAGGTGATTATAGTGCAACAAATGCTTTGCAATAGAAGGAAAAGTGGGATGGCTGGATTGACCTAGCTGTCTTTTTCTATGTGTCCTATAGGAATCCACTACAGCATGTGCTAAAACATGGTGATTAAATGGCAAAAAAAAAAAAAAAAACAGAATTATATATAAGTTCAAGACAGACATTTCTCAGAATATTCCCTTTTCTCTGAAGTATGTTGATCTTGAAGTTAGCATATATAAAATTCAGAAGGGAGGGGCTTGTCCTCCATTTAAAAAAATGTTTAAAGGAGAAAAGCAATCTTCAAGATTCACCTTTCTGCATTTTTGATCTTTTTTCAGCATGTCAGCACTAGGCACCATCTATGGGCCTTTGTTAATATTCTGGTATGCAAATCTAAAGTTACACAATACTATTCCGCATCTATGTACCTCCTGAAGATCATGGGAACTGGTATTCAGGATGTGTGACTACTGATATTTGTTTGCAAAAGCAAGTAAAGAAAGTTTGTCAGAAAGCTTAAATACATCACTGTTAATCTTTTCTCCCTACCCCAAGGTGCAGTAACCCAAGAGATAATTGTAATATGCAACAGGATGTAGGGGCATTCAGACTTTTAGACCCCATAGAGCAAGGGACTGAGCAGATATCTTACCAAATTTTCATCTACACTGTCCATTTAAGAAAGATGTCATTGATTCGATAACCTAGATTTATCCATTTACAGTTTATCCAATACTTCAACAAAAACAATATAGCACTTTGACTGCAGCAGACTAGAAGTGTGTTGTAGTATACATTTTCACAACTTGTATGTACATGCTGTACTATAGGAAATAACACTTTTATCTAGAAGGCAGTCTTTCTATGCACCTCCTTGCTCGTATTGCATCTTTCCATCTTTGCAACTTTACAGTAATACCAACTACAGATAATGCAAACAAAGAACTGAAAAACTGACTTATAACTATTTTAAGATCAGGGGTATCTCTTTATTTGGCTGATGATGTTTATCAAATTTTTGTTTTTTAAATTATTGCTATAAATTATTTTAGGCCAAAGTGCCTGGTATTTCTCATTTGGCATTACAAGACTTATGTTTTCACTCACATTTGATGTTATTCTACAGTTTCTTGATTTATTCAGATTTGCATAGTTTCTGATATATTTATTTCAGTGATAACTCTTAATTTTAAATAAAGCCAGCCATTATTACTGAGTGGTTATTATTTACTTTTCTTTCTTTCAGTCGAGCTATAATGTTATTTATGTTTAATATTAGAGTAACATTTTGGATCCATAGGAGTATCTTGAAAATCCTTTTATCAAAAACAAAATTAAATTACACATAAAGCAAAGCAAATGACTCATATTTTGAACTTCTAAGTGTTTTTCTTTTGGAGGAACAAGCCCCTATACCCCTCCTATGCTCCCTGCCAATGTGAAACTATAATTAACTCCAAAGTCATTGTACCTTTATACAAGGACAAACCCTGACTCCAGTGGCTTTCTTTGATGAATATCCATTTGTGCCAAGTGCTATGAATAGTGAAACACTTGTCTGTTGCTCTGTCAGAAGGATACCATGTTTTATTCTTGCTTTTACATTCAAGTACAGATTTAAAATATGCTATCAATATTCAGTCATTCTCACATGTATGCAGAAAGTTAATGTTTAACAGTTTTATGTGCATGCTGTTTACTACCATGTGCTTTGATTATGGAATAGTGTATTCTCATTTGGGATCTGGGTTCTTTTACTTGACTGATCCTTTCTCTGCTAGATAGGGGCTTTGTTTTATGAGCTAGTAACATTTGGCACTGAATAGTAATACATTTAAGTTTAAATTGTGAATGAAATAAAATCCAAATGGCTTCAAAAAACAAAACCAATAAACAATGAAAGAAGCCTCCACGCTGAAACAATAAAGCTCAGAACAGCTGGAATCCTTCCCAGAATCTTTATTAGACACTCAAATAATCCACCAATAATGCTGACAATATGTTTTCGTTTGAAACCTACTTCAGATGTGGGCTGTTGATTTAATGTATGTCTTATATAGTTAAGAAAAAATTGCAATAAACTAATTAAACAATCAAGTATCGAGTCAAAAGTGTACATGAATTTGTTAAAAACGTATATTGTTAAAAACATATAATTTGTTAAAAACATATAAAATACTGTTTTTTTAAACCAGTAATGCTTTTAAAACCACTTAAAAATATATTATTGTTCAACTACTATAAAAATCTACATCCCTTTACTTAATAAACAGTCACAGTTGGTAATGTTAATTCATAAAATAATGCCTCACTTGTCTGTGTTTTACCATAGAACTCCCTCTAGTGTATTCTAAATAAAATATTCATAGTAATCAATAGAAAATCTCTAGTAAAATGAACACTCTAAGAATGGCTTATAGAAAATAAAATAAAAATGCAATAAAAATGCAATAAAGATGCAATTAAAAACACTAAAACTCATAAAGTCATACAGAAGTCCTCAAAATACATAAAAAGGACACACAACAGTTAAGAAGCAGCTATAGGTTAATAATAAATACTATCAATAATAATAAAATAAACTGAAAAATCACAGGTCTGTTCAGTCATAAGAGAGTCATGATTGGGAAGCAAATAATGCATATTTTTATTTTTTTTTATTATTTTTATTTATTTTACATTTGTTGACCGGGCTAGTCCAGCTGGATATATGTCCATTTTTAGTGGAAGCCCGGGGAGAACAACTCCACAAATTACAACAACATAAAAGGTCAAGACAAAGACATTAACAGTAGAATTTGGTACATAAGAAGTTTTAAAAAATATTACAAGCCTAAGATTATATATTTTATATTTCAGTAGGGAAATAAATATTTATCTAAGAATAGATTAACAATATTAAGACATTTGCATTAGAAATGGTGTATTACAAATCTTTATAACATATTACAAGCCTAGGATTTTATATTATGCATTCTATTAGGGAAAGAAAACTTAATAAAAGACTAAACTAGATACAACTATTAGTTTATATTAATAGGTACTAAGGTCACACATAAACCTAAGAAAGAAAACACTAGAGATTACTGGACAGAGTATAGAAGATCAACATACAATGATGCATTTATAGTGTTCTTTATCACCAAAGTTGTGATCTTATATGAAGGTGGTTGATCATTCCACAGTATATACATATTTACATGAGAAAAAAATCCTAAGAAAGGTTAAGCTCACTAGTAATTAGTGACTAAACACAAGATCGTGATCATGAGAGACTAGGAATCATGGGAGTCTAGTTAATGGTCTGTTGCTTAGTCTGGGTTAACACAGGGGCATAGCCAGTGTGATTTATGACAACATAATAAACAAATGTTTTCACAGATCTACCCTAGGGCATATTATTAGATGTTACCCCATAAATCCCTACACTATAGCTTAGCTGCTCTAAGTTTAAGCAAGGAAGTAATATATATGTGTCATTTAAACCTGGGAACTTATTAGCCTCAAGGGTGATCTGCCACCACAGTTCTCTATATTCTACACTTTCTTCCCATAGGCCACCTCGACCATCTTTTTTGATCCTCTCCAGGACAAAAAATAAATAAGAGGCATTTGTGCATATTTATTTATTTTTATATAGAGCGTTAGTTTCTTTTTTTGTTTGTATATCATACATATGTTCATACATTCTCCTTCTAAGTCTACGCTCCATCTTCCCTATGTAGAATGCCTCACAGGTTTGGCATTTCACCAAGTACACCAGCCTAATAGACTCACAATTATTAAAATCCCTTCCTTTTAGAGTTAACTTTCTGCTTTCCAACGTAACACTGCCTGTATTTTAAATGCGAACACATTGCTGACAGTGTCCACATTTAAATGTCCCCTTTCTCTTTCTTAAAATCTGCATTTCTTGATTATTATCTGTTTCCAATAGCTTCTTTAAATTACAAGAGTTCCTATAAACTACCTTCAATTTCTCTTTTTGTATTTTGTCTTTGTCAGTGAAGGCTAAGAATTTGTTCCATTCTTTCTCCATTGTTTCCTTCACCATTTTGGAGCTCCCATTAAATTCTAACACAAGTGCATAACTATAACTGTCATTATTCACAATATTCACTTTAATCTCTTTAAGTTGGTTTATACCTAATATTGGCTTGAAGTCATTTGACCTCCCAACGGAGACTTCTCTTTCTACTTCATCAATTAATTGCTCTGGGTATTCTCTCATTCTAAACATCTTATTTAACAGTCTTTAATCTAAACCAAAATCTTTATTTTTAGACGTTATTCTACTGGACCTTATATATTGTCCTTTAATATATTTCTCTTATAATGTGTAGGGTGTGCACTTTCAAAGTGCAAGTATGAGTTAGAATATGTATTTTTTTCTATACACCCTTGAATTAAACTTTGAATTGTCCTTGTAGATTTTGACGTCTAAATATTGCAATTTCTCTTGGTCTATCTTTTATGTAAATTTAAAAAAGTCTGTGCTTTTATTTATATAATACATAAAGTTGTCTATTTCATCTCTTGGCCCTTTCCATAAAATGCATATGTCACCAAGAATTTTTTATAAAGAATCCAATGCTGACTATATATAGAACTTATGACTACTTTTTCTTCCTATTTAGCCAGAACTAAATTAGTGTAGGTGGGTGCACAAGCAGCACCCATTGCTACACCTTTCTTTTGATGAAAAAATTCCCCTTTAAAAAAATAAAATTGTATTTTAAAACTAAATCAATGAGTTCCATAACTACCGTACAGTCATCATGGGATAAACTTCCATCCTCAAATATAACTTCCTCTAAAAAACTTAAACCATCTATATGAGGGATACTTGAAAATATATCTATAACATCAATGGTTAAAAAACTAATTTCATCACTTCTTTAATCTTGCTTTAAACACCTTAAAACATCCCACGAGTCCCTTAATATATTTGTTCTTTTTATCCAAAGTTTCTTAGGTTTAGCATCAGTAAATTTAGCTAAAGATAAAGTTTTTGATCCATCTGCAGAAACAATGGGTCTTAATGGGGGATCCCTCTCATTTTTATGCACTTTCGGGATCCAAAACATGGTAGGAATTTTAGGTTTTTCCACTTTCAAATAGTTCAAAGATTTTTGATCTATCAGCCCCTTTGTGAAAAGTCCTTCCAAGACCATGTCTATTCTCCGATAGGCTATATTTATTTCATTTCTTGAAACTGTAGTGTATTGGTTTGGGTTCCTTAAAAGGTCATTCATTTTGCCTTCATAATCAAATACATTCATTAAAACAATGCCCCCATCTTTGTCTGGTTTCATAACCCTCAAACTAGTATCCTTCCTAAGTTCTTCTAAGATATTAGTTTCAACTGTACTCAAATTTCTTTTGTATTTAACCTTCCTATATCCAGATCTAATTTCATTTTCTACCATGTTCTCAGAATTTTTAAATTGAGGGTGAAGTGGGGGGTTATAATACTTTTCTTACATAAATCTTGTGGTTCATATGCACTATTGTGATCAAAGACTAGCTGGAAATTAGTTTCCTTGTAAAAGCTTTGACGTCTAGTAAAATTTTGGTTAAGTCTCCCTTTTTGTTTGGTATAAATTTAATCCCTTTGGATAAAAGGTTAAAATGTTCTCTTTTTAAAGGGATGTGACTAAAATTATAAATACTAAAATCATTAAAGGTAAATCTAAATGGATTTAATTTGTCTTGTGGTAAAACACCTTCACCTAAGTCGGGGTGGTTGGTACAAAACTGTTCTAGTACCTCCCCCTTCCCCTTGCTGTTACCCCCCAAAAATTTGTAGGCCCATACTGTTGTTGATAATTCACCCTATGTTTAACCTCTCAGACCGACGTAATGGAGGGTATTCTGTAAAGTCATCTAAATCAGTTATCTGATTACTAATTACTGCTTTTTCCCCATTTTTACCTTCAAATCCTTCTTTTATTTTATCTCTATCCCAAAATCTCCCATTCATTTTTGGCTTCGAATAACTTGTCTTGTTCTTGTAATCAGTTAAATCACTCTCTAGTTTCTTTATTTTCCTTTTTATCATTTCTTCACATTCATTATTAATGTCATTAAAATACTAATATATTTATCCTTTTCTTCAGGTATATTGAAAATTAAATAATTTTTGATACATTCATTAAGTACATCTATATCCTTAAGGAGTTCTGCTTTAACCCTGTTATTTTCTTCAGGGCTGGTATCTTGGTACCATAAAAAAAAAAAAAAAAAAAAAACTACTGCCAATCATTAGCGGACCGGAGTTCTGCTGTGGCGACCCCTAACTGGGAAAAGCCGAAAAGACAAACAACATTTTCTTCAACCATACATTTTAAAATGTCCAGCCCACATCTGTTAAAAACTTCTAATAATTCATTGTGAAAAATGCTTCCTGCCACAACATTGTTAGGGTATTTAAAAACCCTTAGTCCTTTTGCGACTATGCCTTCATTAATGCATTCCTTTAAATAACTATTTTCTATATCAATAGTCTTACATTTGTGCAACAGTTTATAAAACTTATTCAATTTCATTTTATACGATTCAGTCACTGGCTCAGGTTTAAACACTTTGTCATGAAAGTTTGATGGAATCCTTCCCAGAATCTTTATTAGAGACTCAAATAATCCACCATTAACGCTGACAATACGTTTTCATTTGAAACCTACTTCATCAGATGTGGCCTGTTGATTTAATGTATGTCTTATATAGTTAAGAAAAAACTGCAATAAACTAATTAACCAATCAAGTATTGAGTCAATTAAAAGTGTACATGAATTTGTTAAAAATGTATATTGTTAAAAACATATCATCTGTTAAAAACATATAAAATACTGTTTTTTTAAAACAGTAATGCTTTTAAAACCCCTTAAGAAAGATATTATAGTTCAACTACTATAAAAATCTACATCCCTTTACTTAAGAAACACTCACAGTTGGTAATGTTAACACATTAAATAATGTTTCACTTGTCTGTGTTTTATCATAGAGCTCCCTCTAGTGTATTCTAAATAAAATATTCATAGTAATAAATAGAAATCTCTAGTAAAATGAACACTCTAAGAATGGCTCAGAAAATAAAATAAAAATGCAATAAAAATGCAATAAAGATGCAATTAAAAACAATAAAACTCATAAAGTCATACATAAGTCCTCATAATACATAAAAAGGACACATAACAGTTAAAGCAGCTATATGTTAATAATAAATACTATCAATAATAATAAAATAAACTGAAAAAAATCACAGGTCTGTTCAGTCATAAGAGAGTCATGATTGAGAAGTAAATAATGCATATAACAACATAATAAACAAATGCTTTCACAGATCTACCCTAGGGCATATTATTAGATGTTACCCCATAAATCCCTACACTATAGCTTAGCTGCTCTAAGTTTAAGCAAGGGAATAATAGACATGTGTTCATTTAAACCTAGGAAATTATTAGCCTCAAGGGTGATCTGCCACCACAGTTCTCTATATTCTATACTTTCTTCCCATAGGCCACCTCGACCATCTTTTTTGATCCTCTCCAGGACAAAAAATAAATAAGAGGCATTTCTGCATATTTGTTTATATTTATACAGAGCGTTAGTTTCTTTTTTTGTTTGTATATCATACAAGTGTTCATACATTTTCCTTCTAAGTCTACCCTCCATCTTCCCTATGTAGAATGCCTCACAGGCTTGGCATTTCACCAAGTATACCAGCCTACTAGACTCACAATTATTAAAATCCCTTCCTTTTAGAGTTAACTTTCTGCTTTCCAACATAACACTGTCTGTATTATAAATGTGAGCACATTGCTGACTGTGTCCACATTTAAATGTCCCTTTTCTCTTTTTTAAAATCTGCATTTCTTGATTATTATCTGTTTCCAGTAGCTTCTTTAAATTACAAGAGTTCCTATAACCTACCTTGATTTTCTCTTTTTGGTAAACACAGACAAGTGAGACATTATTTTATGTATTAACATTACCAACTGTGAGTGTTTCTTAAGTAAAGGGATGTAGATTGTTTTGAACAATAATATATTTTTTAAGTGGTTTTAAAAGCATTACTGTTTTTTAAAAAAACGTTATTTTATATGTTTTTAAGAATATACGTTTTTAACAAATTCATGTACACTTTTAATTGACTCAATACTTGATTGGTTAATTAGTTTATTGCAGTTTTTTTCTTAACTATATAAGACATACATTAAATCAACAGTGCACATCTGATTTCAAATGAAAACATATTGTCAACGTTGATGGTGGATTAGTTGAATATAAATAATAATAATAAAGATTCTGGGAAGGATTCCAGCTGTTCTGAGCTTTATTGCTTCGCCATGGAGGCTTCTTTCATTGTTTATAAGTTTAAATTGTATTTCACTCTAAGGCATTTACATTGCTTACCATTTTTTCTTGAGCATTTTTCCTGTTAATGGGCTCACTAAATATTGGGAGACCTACTATTCTCCACTGTTTCTGATTGCCATCAACTCTTCTGTGTTTTTGTCAGTGTTTTTTAAGGTTTACACATGGTGTAGTGCCTTAGGTAAGTTGAGGAGGTATAAAAGTAGGTTTTGCTTTTGGTTTAAATAGACTGACCATGTTTTCTGTCTGCAGGTACAATGGCTAGAAAGCATAATTATATCAAAAGGGATCATGTCAGGTTCATGTTCATTTCTATACATAAAACAAACAAAAAAAATCACATCATCTATACAGAGTGGGAAGTATGCATATTACCTTACCAACCAACTTAGGTCTGGCATGTCTTATATAAACATGTCTGATTGAAAGTGCTAGCTACATGCTTGAGGCTATAAGCCCAGCTAAGTACTCAGTTATGCATGGCTCAAGAAATGTCTTGTTTCCTAAGTGAATGTAAATTTAGAGATGTGCCTTCAGTGATGACCAATCTTTTGACTGCATAGTGGCAGTAAATGTTACATATTTTCTTTAAGTGTAGCTGATTTATTTGTTGACAAAATATAGCAGTTGCCCTGGAAGTTGTCCTGTCAGTTCTCAATACCTATGTCTATATTTCTATTTGGCACATGTTTAGAAACTTCAGCAGCACACAAAGAATCTAGGCTTTCTACAGACTGTTTTTGCTGCATCTGTTTTCAAGCTGCATACCTCACCTCCTTCTACACCCAAACACACATCACACATACCTACATATGCGGATGTCCTCACTAGAAACATACCTAAACACCAGAGACCTTAAATACAAACACAAGTAAGCTACACATAATATTTCCTCTGCAGAACAATATACACATAATAGCTCATGCACTAGTGTTTCACCTGTCAAGCCCTTAAGGCAAAACACAAAACCAAACATATTAGTTACAGGTGATTCCATCGTGAGACACACAGATGTCCCTCTCACCAGGCTAAATAAGGAAAAGGTCATGGTCAGCTGTCAGGTGCCAGGATCTGCCACATCACACATGCACTCAAGTCTCTCAACAACAGGCACTGTTATGACTTCGTCATAGTCTATGTTGGTGTGAACGACTTCAGACATTCCTCTCTCAACTATATGAAGGGAGACGTGACTGTGCTCTCAGATTATGTGTCTCAGGTAGGTATGTCCCTAGCCTTAAGCAGAATATTACCTTCACTTAGGATGATGCCTCACTACAAACAGAAAATGACAGACTTCAATAATTGGATTAGTTTCTGGTGTCATTCTAAGGGGATCCAGTATCTGTCAGCTTGGGATTACATGACTGACAGACCACAATGCTTTGCCAGAGATGGTCTTAATCTGTCACCCCTGGAATTTTAGCTACTGGCTATGACTCCTGCCAACCCCATAGTGCCTTTTTTGGCAGTGTTTCAAGGACAAAATTTCTGATGTAAAAACTCCATCTAAAAACAGCCTCACAGTTATGCTGCTAAGTGCTAGGAGTCTTAACATGAAACTGCATTCACTGGAAGCAGTTCTCACCTTGGAAGACAAAGACATTTGTGCAGGCATGGAGACCTGGTTCAAGACTGTGGAGAGCACCCCAGCCATACTGGGTTACATCTCCTTCCACACGTTCAAGCCACAAACTGAAGGTGTGAAAACTAAAGGAAGTGGTGTCGATATTCACTAAAGATAAATAACCTCCAGACTGATTAAACAGTATGATTCCCTGGAGATACTTCAGGTGAAATTAACTGTTGGTAGGACACCTGTTCAAGTCATTGTCAGCTACAGGACCCCCTCCATGAATCAGGACACCCACTCTGCCTATTTGGATCTACTTGAGTCTATCAAGATACATCCGAATACCATGGTTTTGGGTGACTTTAACTACCCATCCATTAACTGGGTAAATTACTCGTGCTCAAACTCACTTGCCCAATGGTTCCTCAACTTCATTAACTCCAATGCCCTGGACTAGCTGTTTGACACCCTCACAAGTGGTGCCAACATCCTGAATCTGGTGCTTACCTATATGGGGGATCACTGTAGCACCCCCACCTGGAATGTATCTCATAGGTTCATAGGTAAGTACTAGGCTATCTGCCTGAGGGCATATATAAGCCTAGCCAGAATGTGTTAGCTTTCACCGCCCCCTTAGATTAGTTTCCTGTGCCTCTGTCCAGCAGAGTCATTAGTTCCCTGTGCCTCTATCCAGCAGAGCCACTGCAGTGATCCCCAGGGTAAATTTTCTGTTTCCCATCCACTTGTCAAGGTTTCTCTTGAAGAGTGTTAGTGAGGGGTTCTGCCTAATGTAGATTGGAATCCTGTTCCAAAGCATGGGGAGTCTCTGGGACAGGAATCTATCCCTCCAGCAAGTCCTATTTATCGTTATGGTGATGTTTAGATCCCTAGAGCATGTGGCTCTCGAGGATTTGTTTTTTTTTTTAGGTGGAGCATGTCCATCAATTCTGGGTTGGACATGGCCTTGTATGTCAGGCAGATATCACCTCTGAGTAGGTGGTTTGCAACAGAGTACAACTGGAGTTTCTTCAATCAGGCTGCATAGGGCATCTGTTTGAGGTCAGTAATCCTCTTGGTGAGGTATTTCTGTGGTCTTTCCAGCTGTTGCAGGTGTCTTGTAAGGTACATCCCAAATGGGGTGTTGTACTCTATGATGGGTCTGATGAGTGATGAGTAGAGGGGCACAATAACCTGTTTTGTTCTAGATGTGAACCCTTTTGTGATTAGGTGGGCCACATAGAAGGATTTTCTAACCACCTTGGCAATATGATTATCAAAGGAGAGATTACTATCTACTTGGGTCCCCAGATCCCTTATTCCATTTTCTGTATTTAGGGGACTACCATGTATCTGGTAGTTCACGGGTACTTTGTTTTTTCCAAAGGGGATGACTATGCACTTTTTGGCATTTAGCTTGAGGCCATGATTTTGACACCAGATATCCATCTCAGTGAGACCCTTCTGGAGGATGTCTGTATCAGCCGGAAAGTCAATTATGGCCCCCAGTTTGCAGTCATCTGTGTACTTGGTCAGCCATGGTCCTCCTGTGCTTGCCTGTACCTCTGAGAAGTATATACCAAACAGGAGGTGTCCCAGGACTGATCCCTGGGGGACGCCACTTGTAATCGTTTTAGAGTCGGACCTAGAGCCTGCAACTCTCACTGTGTGGGTTCTATCCATGAGCCAATTGGCAACCCATCTCATGACATAGGGGTTTATGTTCAGGCTGGTGAGCTTGTCTATAATACCAGAATGGGGAATGGTGTCGAAAAAGCCTTTGCGAGGTCTAGGTAGGCTGTGTGGACCTCCTTTCCCTCGTCTAAAGCATTGGTAACTGTCTCAAAGATGTCCACCAGGTTTAGGAGGCATGATCTTCCCTTAACAAAGTCAAACTGGGTAGGGTCCAATGTTTGGAGGTTCCCAATGTCTCTGTTAATGAGTTCCATCATGATGCGCTCCATAGCCTTGCAGACCAGGCTAGTCAGGCTTATAGGGCGATAGTTCCCGGGGTCCATTGTGGCTCCACATTTGTGGAGCGGGATAACTGTTGCTGTGTGCCACTCTATGCGTAAGCAGCCTGTAGAGAGGCTGAGTTTGAACAGTGTGTTTAGGTGAGGGGTTTTTTCATTTTGAAGTTTGTGTAAGACACAGCCTGAGACACCATCCGGTCCCATTGAAGCTGTGTTTTTGGCTTTGGATAGGGCTGTTTTAACCTGTGTGTCAGTGATTGCCAGGGCTCTACATTCTTCTGGTATGGTTATGGGCCCTTTAGGGGGTGAGAGGGGGGTGAAGTTTGCACTAAACCTGTCTGCCAGAATGTTGGCGATATCAATTAGTTCAGTGTGTTTTGTGCCATTCTGCACTAACTCAGAGCAGTTTCCACTTAGGTTCTTGACATAGCTAAAGAATGCTTTGTGATTATCTTTGGAGTCCTTAGCAATTTTTCTTTTGAAGCTAGCCTTGGATGATTTTATGAGGGATCATAGTTTCTTGCTGATATTGATCAGGGATGTCTTTTCTTCTTGGGATTTTACACTTTTCTGTACTAGTTTCCTCCTTCTATTGTATAGCTTGTTTATGGCAGAGGTCCACCAGATTAGTTTCCTTTTCTTGGAGGAGTAAGTCTTGGTTTTCCTTGGGATAGCACGATCCATGCATTCTTGCAGGTGCTCGTAGAGTGCCTTTGTAAGGGATACAGCAGCTTGGACAATGTTGTCCTTTAGCATGGGGGCTGTGCGGTCTTACGTAACGTGAAGTTTGCTTTTGAAAAGGTTTTCACAGTGGTTTCCTTGATTGGGGGTGGGGGCGGAATGTGGATATCCAGAGTGATTAGTCTATTGTCTGATCTAACCAGTGAGGGGGTTGACCCCC
Organism: Protopterus annectens; assembly: GCF_019279795.1. Classification (NCBI taxonomy): domain Eukaryota; kingdom Metazoa; phylum Chordata; order Ceratodontiformes; family Protopteridae; genus Protopterus; species Protopterus annectens. The sequence goes on along the minus strand of NC_056738.1, from coordinate 345,848,328 downwards.
GGTGTAGAACACCGGTCGCCCGTGTTGGTGAAGACCAGGTCCAATATGTTGTCACCTCTGGTGGGGGTGTTGACCATTTGATCCAAGGCATTTGAGTTTATAAATTCTAGGAAGCATTGGGCAGGGGAGTTAGTACTTGAATAGTTCTCCCAGTTAATGTTTGGGTAATTGAAATCACCCAATATTAGGGCATTTGGTAGGACCTTCATATTTTCCAGTGTCTTCAGAAACATGGAATGGGGGTCCTGGGTCATGGTGGGTGATCTGTAGCAAGCTACAATTTGAATTGCAGTTTTTCCCATTGTTAGTTGCACATGGATGATCTCTTTGGCATTGTGCTGCGCCACTAACTTGGAGGTGTGGGTATCCTTGATGAATATGGATACACCCCCGCCTTTTGTGTTTGGGTCTGGGTTCTGTGGCCGAAAAGTATGGTATGAGTTATAGCCTGGTAGTGCTGGGTTGCTCTCTGGAGCCTTAAACCAAGTTTCTGTTACTGCACAAATATCGATGTTCTCCATACTGAGGAGTGCCTCGAGTGCATGTATTTTGAGGTTTAGACTTCTGGTGTTGAGTAGCATCACCCTTAGTTTTTGGTGACTTGTGCTATTTACAGTGGTGGGTTTATCTTTTGAGCCTTGCCTAAAAAAAAGGACTATGGGGGCGGCAAAAGCCTTGGCCAGTATTCAAAAGCCTAAGGGTGACAGGTGCAAGCCATCTCTTGTGAAGCAATGTGGCTTGTTGAGCATGCCATCCCAGGCAGACAGATACTGGATCCCCTTTGAATGACACTAGAAACTTATAAAATTGTTGAAATTGATAATTTTTTCTTTTTACTGTGGCATCATTCTTGGTGAGGGAAGGATGCTGCTCAGGGTCAGGGTCATACCGGCTTTTGGTACGTGATCAGAGAGCTCTTCCATGTCTCTTTTCATGTAGTCCAGGGAGGTACGTCTCAGATCATTCACACCAACATGTACAATGACAGAATCATATTTGTACTTGTTCTGGAGTGACCTGAGTGCTTGTGTTATGTGGCAGATCCTGGCGCCTGACAGGCAGCTAACTGTAACCTTCTCCTTGTCCAGCCTAGTTAGTGGGTCATCAGTGTGCCTGACTATAGAGTCGCTTATAACTAGTGTGTTGGGTATGTTATTTTGCCTTAAGGGCATAATTGCATGGCACACTGATTATGTGAAGTATGTGTTTCATGGTTTGTGATGGGGTGTGGAGGTTACTTGGGTGTCTGCTTTGTAGGTTTCTGTTGCTTTTGCAGATTTTTATTTAGAGCCTCTGAGAATGTTTTCATGTATTTATGTGTGTTATTTGCCAGTGCTGGTTTAGTAGGTCTATGTGAGACTGGTAGTGTGTTACAAGTATTTTTCCTTCTCCTCATGACTGTCAATTCCAGTCTTGGGTTGTGAAAACTTTGCCTCCAGTTTGACTGTACAATTGCATCTCTTGCATATATTAGTGTTTGTTGGTAGGAGGAGAGGGTTATCTGTGTACATGAGGCAGTTGTAACATTGCCTCAAAATGCCCAGATTCACCATTTGGACTGGAGAGTACACCAGAAACTGCCCTTTGGACATGCTTGAATAGGTAAAGTGAGCTGTTTTACTGATTGGCTGGTAGGGACGAATAGGGGGGGGTCTAGTACTATGGTTAATTAGTGCTTGCTATGAGTTTTGAGCAAGTGCTGGGCTGTGAAATGAATGGTTTGAGTGCTTAAGTTAAAAGTTTGTCTAGTTCCAAGGGAAAAATTGAAGAGTAGACTTCGTGGAGCCGCAAATAGTTTAACCTTAGCTACCCAGCATGCAAAACCACGCAAATGCAGTTTTTATAGCAGGGAAATGAAAGAGAAATTAGCCCAAAATGGCCAATAAACTACTAACTTCTGGGCTGAAACCACCCCTCCAGGGACAGATAGGCTGCTCAAAGCTCCCCTCTCTCACAGGTGAACAGAGAAACTTCCTTCTATCCAAGTAAGGTATGGGCAACACAGAAACTTGTAACACAGTCCTGAATTCAGCAATAACCTGAAAACTGGAATATACTAGTTCAGAAAGGTAGGAAAAAAGTATATATTTTTTTTGTTTTTTTCAGAAAATAAAGCAGATACAATAAAAAAACACTTTAAATGCACATAAATGGCTATCACACTTTAGTGTACAACCTACAACAGTGAAACAGATTATTTAAACACAAAAATTACTTAGTTCAAGTGCGGGCAGCAAATAAGTACAATATGTAACAGAAACAAGCTTTTTAAATCACAGAAATGCTAAAAAATGGCATTTTAGGTGGAATTAGTTAAAGACAACAATGCAGAAAATGATACTTAATCACTCCAAATTCTCTCTTTTGTCTTTCTGCTGCTGTAGAACTCTGCAGGACACCTGGCAGGCATTCGCTGAGCTGAATACAAGTGCAAAAAAAATGCGCAAATGCGTTTTTTTATATCAGGGAAATGAAAGAGATAGAAATTAGTGCAAAATGGCCAATAAACAACTAACCTCTGGGCTACAGCAAACAAGACACACACATTTCAGAAATAAACAGTTCAAATAAGGACAATAAGCCTTTAACCAGAAATTCCCAGCTCAGAAGGGCAGGATCTTAATGTAAAATAACTGGCCTAAAGCCCAAGTGCTTAAACCAGAACTAATGTGCTTTTAGAATAATAAACACTGACCCTTCAATCAGCAATTCCCAACTTAGAAGGATGTAAACTACCTGCCCTACCACAACAATGCAGTCCACAAACCTTCTTAATGTAAAACAACTGGTCTGAAGCCCAAGTGCTTAAACCAAAAGACTTAGAATAAGTTACAATTTAATCAGGCTACTACCAAGCAGTAATAACTGAAGCAGAATATTATAATTGAGTACTTTTAAGAAGAAGCACAAGCAAAATAAGGTAATAAAGTTGGAAGAAATACAATTACAGTAAAAGCAGATGAATAAAGTGCAATTATTTTATAACAATAGAAAAGGAGCAAACTGATTTAAACAATTACCCAATTAACCAGTAAAAAACTCAAAACTGAACCCTGTTCCAGCAGTCTTCAATCAGACAAGTTCTAACTGCACACTCCTGCCACTAGGGTACAGGGGAACCTTCTCCAAAAAAGATGGCCTGGATTTGTGCTCAAGTTATACAAACAAAGCTAGATTCAGCAGACCTGAATCTAGTCTATGCTACAGCAGACAAGGTGCACCAGTATCAGAAAAACAGTTCAAATAAGCAGGCACAGTAGGCCTTTGGCCAGAAATTCCCAGCTCATAAGGGCAGAAACTAGCCTCTCCTCCCACTAGAGTGCAGACCACAAACCTTCTTAATGTAAAATAACTGGCCTGAAGCTTAAGTGCTTAACCAGAACTAATACACTTTTAGAATAACAGACACTGAGCCTTCAATCAGCAATTCCCAACTTAGAAGGATGTAAGCTACCTGTCCTTCCACAACAGTGCAGACCACAATCCTTCTCAGTGTAAAACAACTGGTCTGAAGCCCAAGTGCTTTAACCAAAAGACTTAGAATAACCGTTACAATTTAATCAGGCTGCTACCAAGCAGTAATAAATGCAGAAGAATAAACACAACTGAGTACTTTTAAGAAAAGACAAAAGCAAAATTAGGTAGTAAAGTAGAAAGAAACACAAATACAGTAAAAGACGGTAAAGTGCAAATTTATTTATTTATTTATTTTATATAACAATGGAAAACAAGCAAACTGATTTAAACAAATTACCCAATTAACCAGTAAAAAACCTCAGAACTGAGCCCTGTTTCAGCAGTCTTCAATCAGACAAGTTCAGGGCCTAAGTGGGTATGCCTACTCAGATGTTCTCTCTGTATTAGGCAGGATGAGCTAATGAGACTAGACTAGGATAGGGCTGAACAGATGGGAATGGTAGGAGTGTCTGAAATCAAAATATAATCTCACTGTACTCAGTTGAGTGAGCAAATGAGATGGGCCCAGGAGGAGTGTTCAAACAAAAATTTACAGGAGGGGCGGTCAATTCCAAAGCCATCAAAATTAATACCAAAAGAAGAACAGGGAGGGTGGGTGGGTAGGGAAAACTAACTGCAGACACAGAGAGAGAGCTCACAATTTTCAGTGAACAAATAAATAAGCAGATAAATGCAGTACTATTTTAACACAATATTCAACGAAACATTAAAACAGAAAAAAATGCAGTACTATCTTATAACACTGCAAGTTTGTACTTATCTCAGCTTGTAATAAAGTTAGTTGCAGCTGAAGTATGCAACTATTCAGCAGAAATAATTTCAGAGATAAGGGACTAAGACTTTAAGGCACAGAGAAGCCCTCTAGGCTAAGACTTCTACACCGAATATCAATGAAGTGAGAAGAATAAACCAACTAACTGCAGACACAGAGAGAACTCACAATTTTCACTGAACAAATAAGCAGATAAATGCAGTACTATTTTAACACAATATTCAATGAAACAATAAAACAGAAAAAAAATCAGTACTATCTTATAACACTACAAGTTTATACTTATCTCAGCTTGTAATAAAGTTGTTGCAAGTAACTATCACACCTGACTCCTCCAGCACCAACTAAACTAAAAAACGTCTCCAAAGCAGATTATAACCTCTTACAGGATGGTATAAATAGCTTCACTGCATCTCCCCCTCAAATGGAACTGGCAGCTATGCCAAGTTCTACACCAATGCTTTATACAAACACCTGTACAATTGCATTGACTCAGCCATACCTAGTAGGACCAAAACAAGCTCCTCAAGGAAGAGCATATCTACCTGGTGGACAACTGCCACTAACAAGCTTTACAATAAGAGGAAGAAATTGCTGTCTAAGAGTAAGAGAGAGCAAGCCCTTAACTGAAAACACTCCCTCCTCAGCTTAAACAAGCAAATAAGACTTCTTGTGAAGTAGTCCAAAGCAAACAACAAATGTCAATAATAAATAAATAAAATAGATAAATGGCATAGTACCGACCAAGTTCATATCCTTCTTATAATGATATATGCTATTATCCAGTGGGACTGCTTCCTTGTGAATACAAATAGCTGAGCTCTTCAAAATGATGAGCTGACTGCTGGGATGAGTTTGTGACAAGCTCAGTGTAAGGAGTTTGTTTCTCTCTTTAATGATTTCATATTGGCTGTCAATAATGGCAGTGATTGTACCTCCATGATGATCTCACTTGCTTTGACTGAGTTTTTCTATTCACGAGTTTGATGACATCATGCAGTCTGAATCCTGACCTTACTGGAGTGGCACATGATTGTGTGTTAACAGTGGGTTAATTTTGTGTGAGAATAGTCTGGATCTTATTCAAAATAATGTGTCCTGGTTCCCTAAAACAGACTGTGTTGAAAGTGCTCTCACGAAAGGCATCTCTAGGCCAATCCTGTGCTTTTAATCTATTTTATGTGAAAGTGTACATGCTAACACTGGGCACCACTGTTTGGAAATACATATTAGGTTTTGAAAGATATGTAGATGAAGCCCATTTGTGTGTTTCTTTATTACTAAGTTAATATGTTACTTCTCCCAAGTGTTAGCTATCTCTGTTAAAAAAAAAGACGCAGACAGCTAGATGAGGTTAAATTCTCAGACAGGTGAGGTGATGGCTGTAACTTGGGGTACCTGAAGCTCTGGGGAAGAAACAAAGTGCCTGCTTGTCAGACTGAAGTTTTATAATTGCAAAATAAAAAGAAAAACCCTGATATCCTAATGCATGACAGTCAGCTCCTTATGAGATAAATGCTGATCTTCACCAAACTGACTTTTTTCTACATGAAGAGTAAAGAACAGATTCAGCTAGACTACATCAAGGAATATCAGAAGAATATCATTCACATACTCATGAAAACTGTCCAGGATAGGGTTATGCTGACTGCAGCTCACTGGGAATAATGCATTCAGGCAGATGCTCAGGAATTTTACATCTGTCATATTACACATGCAATCTTCTAAGTGTACTGTCTCTCTAACACAGGGTCATTGAAAAGGTCAGGTTGTTAAGTAACTTAGTCCCTCCTGCATTGTAAGAGACTTACATAACTTAAATAATCCCTCTGTATCAACATTACCCTCTGTCTGGAAGCAAGAAACAGTACATTAATGGGGAATGTTGAACTATAAAATGGTGAACATTTTAAGCAGAAAGCACAAAATATTGAAGTGACAAGATCAAAAAGTGGAAGTACTACATTAGAAGTTAACAGAACAGTCAAATTATAAAAAACACAATTAAGCATTTCAGCTGTAGTAATAAATGGTGCTAAATTAGTACTTTTGTGAGGGAGAATGCAGATTTATCCCACTTTATCCACAGATGATACCCAAAACAAACATAATAAATTTAGGATGACAGTACCATGGAGTATAAGAAGTATTTAGATTTGCAGAAAAGTACAACTGCTGTTAATACCTTTGATGTAGTACAACCATGGAGTTAATGTATACAGTTAAAAGGAGCGTAAACTGCAGGAAGTAATGTTTCCTTGGAAGATCCTATATTTCATAATGCACACGATTTTCAAACTGCAACAATCTCATTAAAGGTTTATATTGAGAGGTTGCATCTCATATTAAACAAGTTCTTTTATTTAGAAAAGTTTCATTAGAATTGTGATGAGAGGAGGTACTACCAGCCATGACCAGGAGAAGTAGGGAAGTGGATGTGTGACATTTGCCAGAACAGTTAGCTGGCATTTTATAAATAATTATATGTCATTTGTATATCAAACTGATTTGTACAAAGACTTGTGCTGAAAATGTATTTGTGAGGTTTGCTTGTGTTATAATGTATTAACAGTGTGCCCTGCTTGAAGGAAAAGAGATGTACATGCATTATTATAACTGTTTAAATATATAACTTGTAAAAAAACAAAAAAAAGAGTCAGAATCAGCAAGTCCAACAAACAAACTGTTTAATAGTTAGCGCTTTTGTCTGCCAGTAATAAACAAACTTCATCAGACAAAGATGATGAAGTTTGCTTATTGCTGGCAGACGAAAGTGCTAACCATTAAACAGTTTGACTGGCTGATTCTGCCTATCTTTTTTATTTTTTACAAGTTTTTAAGTTGTATATTTGTTTTGCATTTGTTTAAATATATACATTGTAACAGCATATACTGGAAGAGCAGAGGTTAATTTTAATCCACCTGACTTTGCAAAATATATCCAAAATTAAATTACTTTATGGGTTTAAGCCATAAAGATGTCATCCCACAATTTTGAATGGAACCAGAGACACAATGTCTGTACTAGCGAATAAGTTGTAGCTCCTGTAGGAAGAGTGGAATGGTTTTATGGTTTTACGACTTCCAGCAGCTGCACCACATCTAAGCAATACTCTGTGTGTATTGTAGCACATAGGTGCTAAATCCTGGTAGCTTCTAGTGATGGGGAATAGTGAGTGGAAACAGGGTCAGATGACCAGATGTATGTGATGTCATTCTGTACAGCAATAATGTTTTAATATTAGAGGAGACTGAAGTCTCAGCAGCATTCTGTATTTTGTCTTGGGTCTGACAACAAGGACCACTCACCCACACTATCTTGCTTTGCTCCATTCAGTAAGTAGGGACAGTAATTATTTTAGATTAATCAGGAATAGATAGTGAGACTAGCTAAATACTGTTTTCACTGTGTGAAACTTTCCATTGGTGTTATTTTTAATATTTTCTATGCTGAAACTCTGGTGTTTACTGTAAATAGATATTTAATATTTTCTTGTTGTTTTATTTATTATTAAATATAGTTAAACTTTTCATTGTGGCTGGCTCTTTTTAGAAAATATTTAAGTTTTGAGAGTATTTGCACATATTTATTTGGTGATAACTCTGGCCACTCCTGAAAGCATGGTTGTTAGGTCAACATTACTATTTGTATTAACATTGATTTCACCCAGTATAAGTGGGTACCCTTGCAAGAGCCTTATAGTAACTGACTGGTGGCAGTGAATCTACTTTATAGTCTGGGCAAAGTGGGTAGAGCAGGCAATCTATGCCAGCCTTTCCCAGGTGTGTGTGTGTGTGTGTGTGTGTGTGTGTGTGTGTGTGTGTGTGTGTGTGTGTGTGTATGAAAAGTAAATCTCAAAGAGTGTGTTTGTCAGCTACTGGGGACAGGGACATGAAGCATTGGTTTCACAGAGAGGGTGCTGCAAGACTTGGCTTGGCCACTCAGATGAGGACCTAACCCTATAGCTGTGCCAGTAGGGAGTCTTACTGGAGACCTGGAAGGAAACAGATACAGATAGATCCAGATCCCGGGCTGACTGTGTTCCCCTAAGGGAAATTGTACTTGATGCAGATAGGTCTGCATATGGAAGTACTGAGTGTATCCATTTGTATTCCAAGTGAATGTCCTTCTTTGTCAGTGGTGAGGCTTCAGGCTCCTTGATTACTGGCCCAGAGTGGGGACATCACAAGAATGAAGTAAACTGAGAATACAAGCACACTGTTTTTGCTTCTGCAGGTAACTTCAGTGTGTGTGTGTGTGTGTGTGTGTGTGTGTGTGTGTGTGTGTGTGTGTGTGTGTGTGTGTGTGTGTGTGCATGTGTTTTTGCATATAGAGATGAGAGAGATTAAATAGAATATGTATGTGTGTGTGCATGTGTTTTATATATTGTACTCAAAGCCATTGCATCTGTATCATGAAAATTTATTAAAATGCTGATGTACTGTTAAAAGTGCATCATGAATACTTGGTAATATGCTGTCATCCAACTCTTTTTTATCTATACCAGTATACTAACACATTTCTGAGACACAGTTTTAATGGTGCTGTCTTGTACTTGTTTTTTTATGTGTGAGATATGGACCTTACACAAGTACTGAGTAGATTGTGTTTGGGCAATTTACATTTCTACATTTTATTTTGACATGCGTGTTGTGTGTGTGAGTATATATATATATATATATATATATATATATATATATATATATATAGATACATGCGCACACACACACACACACACACACACACACACACACACACACACACACACACACACACACACACACACACACAAATGTACACGCTCTCACACATACACACACACACATACATATATATTAATATATATATATATATATATATATATATACATACATATATATATATATTTTGAGTCCTGTGGAGAATTTATTTGGTCCCAGGGTACTACAGCCAGGTGACTCAAGGGACCATTTTCCAGGGCCTAACCATCATAGAGGAGCTCTAGCCAAGAACACAACAACAAGATGAGAACCAGGTGTGCACCATTCTGGGGCCTCTCCTCAACTGCTGCAGTAAGGATGGGTGAAAGCTCAAGCCTCTCTAATCAAGTGTAAGGACTTGACATACTGGAGCTGGGAGGTTATCTCAAGAACGGGTTTACCTCCAGCAGGCTGTTACTGTTGTCTACCATCCATATATTTACATTTTTGATGTTGCTGTGGCAAGGAGCTAGAGCTACATGAGGGACCTTCCTTTCAACCCTCATGCTAGGTACTTTCAACCATTGCCATTCTCTGGGTATTGACAGCCTACATTTTTGAAAATTGTCAGGGAATAGAAGAGTAGAAGAGACAAGGAGGTGTTGCTATAACTGTATGAGGTAAAACCTGATACTTAAGACACATAAAAAAAAAATTGTGTTTCATCTTATGGCGACCACGTACATATCTGGATTTAACATGTATTGCCACTTACTGCAGAGGTACACGTCTGAGTCTTGTCTTTCTCCATTACTGCTGCAGCCCTTCTGCTTGTTCTTATCATACCTGCCAGTCTTTGCTGGCATGTCAAGAGTTGCAAAGCCTTTTCAGCCTCTAGCTAGTCTTTCTGTATGTACTGGCTACAGAACCACTTTTAGTGCATTTCACATTGCTTGCCACAAGGTAGTATCCAAGAAAAAGTGATGAATTTATTGTGAATTTTTATTAAATTACTTTGACTCCTTTGAAATTTGATTGGACGGTTTATTTAGTCATTTGCAATGTGCATCAACAGCTTGTGCTTTCTGCATTGAAATGTGACCTTACTGAACTACTGGCATGTATGTCAGTGTTTTGGCGATGCTCTTCTCCTGGGCACTAGCTATAGTGGTAGTGAGGCTCCTTATTCAATATGTGATGGCTACTTCAACATTTGAGTACCAGACATAGAGATATTTCTATGACTGAGAGGCAAAGACCGTAAGTAAAACAAAAAAAAAATGCTGGGCTTGGGAGCTTGCAACCCCTTCTCCTTGTTTGTGCATGACATCATGGATGCATTGACATAAGGCATGTGCACTCTTGAATTGAGAGTTTTTGAGAATATATACCAAATTGCAATAGAAGAGATGTTAGACCCAGCTGTAGACCAAATTGCAAGAGTCTCCAGTGTTAGATATTTCTGTTACAGTTTAAAAATTTTATACCCACAGTAAATCAGCATATTCAAAGCATAATTTTTCTTTAAGCAAAGCACGTTACATATTGGTGTGCTTCAATACTGTGTAAATATTTTCTAAAGGGCAAGAGGTGAGAGGTGGGTCCTAGATATCATCATTTTAATGGTGAAGACATTTGTGTCTTTTATGGCCTGTGTTGTACTTGGTCTTCTTTCCATATACAATGTGCGGTGATCTCATGGTAACCCACAATGTGGAGAGTTATTCAACTCAAGAGTACTGCACTTAACATATAAAGACAAGTTGCTTTAATAGGAACACTATTCCAGCATCCCTTTCCTTATTGTAAAATGTTATATTATGTAGAACTATTAACTTTACCTAATTCAGGGTAAGTATTTTATAACACTGAAACAAGCAGATAATTAATTTATTTATTGTCTGGAAATTGGGATCATGGACTGATCCATGACATACCCATTTCATCCATAGTCCTTTTGGTCTTTCTCCCTCCATTATCAAAACCAGGTGGCATTTCCTCATATCGCACATATTACAAGGATGTTCTGACTGCATTAAAACCGCTACAGATTCCAGCATAAAAAGTATAAAAACAAGCTTGATAACCACTGCTCATTTTCCAGACTTACCACATCAGTCTTTATTGTATAAATGGATTCTGCCATACTCTCTAGAGCCATCCATTTTACAGGCATCCTAATGACTGCTTTCTGACGATAATAATTACTGCTGTAAATCTTCTTGGAAAGGCCAAAGTCAGCTACACAGACCGTTAGATCATCTTGCAACCTAAAACAGAAATATTTTCAGTATAAATGGCTTTTATTTTCTCCATTTGTGAAACACAGATTAAAAATTGGTTGTTTGGTGTAGATACATAGAAAGAGGTGAGAAAATTATTTTATTTGTATTGATTTATGAGGACATAAAGATGCATTTTGTGAAATATTAGGGTTCAGGCGCCTAGGCGGCGTGACACCCCCTTTTGAGACAGCTGGATGTTGACACATGGCAGGTTGGCAGTTTAGCTGCAGTGACAAATGCCTGTGGACAATTCCCTGTGGGAAAAGAGGAACCTCCTGCACCCTAACCATAGGTGGCAGATACAAACCCCCACAGTGATACACTCTGCACCTCCCCTCAGAGGCCAACATGTGCAACTGTCAGTCGAACATGTGGCGGTCACTGGATGCCAAGTGGGCATGAAAGTGGTACTGTGAAACCCATGTGCTGTGGGCAAAGCCTTTATTAGCACAACATGTAAAGTGATGTGTGTAGTGCTTGATGCGTACTAAACCCAAATATATTCACAACTTGTAGAAATGTGCCAGAGAACATAGGAAATCCTGCACATCACTGGAGTCACACTTATGTTGCAAGATGTGCTTTAGGAGACACTCCCTTACAACAATAGCCTTCCTACGCGGTGTCACAGGCATCCCCCTCAAAAGTGACTCCCTTTGGGTATCTATCAGGTTCTGTTCCTGTTGCAGAACAGACAGAAGGTTGGACAGCTGCACTGTAGGGCATCCAAGTAACACCTTCAGCTGACGATGCCATGCCTCCACCTGGTTATTAGTCCACGGGAAGTCCATGTCAGAGGCATCACGCACATTCCAAAACTTCAAAGGGTAGGAAGATGGCAGGCATTGCTGTGCTTAGCAGCGGGTTGCATACTTCCGTGGTTGGCCAAGCACATAATGATACACCTATAGGCTTTGCACAGTCACGTAAAGTAGCCACAATGTTCAGAAATGTGGGGATAACATCTTCCAGTGGTAGGAATGCCACAAATTTTCAGTGAAACAGGATAAACAAGGAAAAAGAAAGCTAGAGATGTGAAAAAGAAAGGGAGAATAAGGAGTGAATACGTTGGAAGATTGGTGTAAATGAAGGTAAAAGAAGACAGACCATCACAAATTTTATCATATTGGATTTTAAAATATCTGAAAACTTAATTGAGCACATATAAACATATTAAAGTAACTGATTAACAATAGAAAAAGAAAATGTGAAATATTATTTTCCAGAGATACTGAAACAATAAAATGGATATTAAGAAGGAAAAAAAGATTTTGAGAAGAAATTTATGATGAAAGGAGGTTTGCAAGAAAATGAAAGAAGTGACTGGAGAAAATAAAGAAAGACAATTATGAGGAAAAATTACATGACAGAAGAAACATTAAGTGAGGAAAAATGTAGTAGGAGGAAAGATAAGAAAGAAAAATAAAGAAAGAAAAATCAGAAATAGAATAGAAGGTTTGAGGGACCAAGTGACTATTTCAAAATGGGAAAGGGTGTAAAAAGAGAGAGTTGAATGAAAACTGGCACAGCAAAAGGGTTAATTTATTACAGATGTAAAGTAATGCAGATAGTGGGATGTTGAAGATCCCTAGCCACCATCACTTGTGAATTTATGCCTCACAATTTTGTTCTGTTCCTCACTAAATGTCTGGTTTTCAGGAGCAGTAAAACAAAACATTTTATGCTAGCAATTTTCTAAGTTTATAATATCAGTATTTGAAATGTGTCCCTATTTTGGGCTGTATTCCCCCATTATTGGCTTTGTTCTGTAGTTTTGTGCTAAGAGGTTGAGAGCTATGGTGATAAGTGAGAAATGAATTCATTAAATGATAGCCATTTAAGTTTGTTTTCCTGTCTTTCAGGAAACTGCTGATTTAGCTTAGTGGTATATTGCTCTGACTGTAGCGCACAGGGTTCTGGGGCCAAGACTTGGCAGTGAAATGTACAATGGTAACACATTTTATGCAAGCAACTTTCCAAAATTATACAAGTAATGTTTAAAATGTGCCCCTGGTGTTTGGCCATTTGCCTCACCCACCAATTGAAAATAAGTGCAAGAAGCTGTGCAACATGCCTATGGCTTACACTACTGTGATTCTGTATTTGTATTTGTATATATATATATATATATATATATATATATATATATATATATATATATATATATATATGTATATTGTGTGCAGAAGTAGACTGTTATCATGGAAATGTTCTGAATAGGGCAGTTTTGTCATTATTGGTGCATGCATATTTCTTCATTGCCTTTTGGAAAAATGTTCAAACAATAAATTTAAAATGCGCTCTAACTTAAGTCTAACAAGTGTGCTGTATTATACAAGGAATATAATTTAATAAAGTCAGGAAGGTGTATCAAAGAGCATGTATGTTTCTTGTTTTGTGAGCAAGGGACCTCTGATTTGAAAACAGCCGAAACTAGCCAGATGCATTTTCATTGGATGTGGTGTGGGTTTTAATGCTGTTTCAATTAATGTGAGTTTCAAGGGCAGAGAAGTTTTAATGCCAAGTCTATTTTCATTGTGAGACAGTATTGCTTTGTTTAGCAGATATCTGTTAGTGTCTGTGCATTGTGCTATAAAATGTAAAAAAATAAAATCCAAATCATCATTGTAGAAGTAAAGCAGTATGCACACATTAGTGTTTATGGTAAATGGGGTGAAATAGCCAGGTAACGGGACATTGGAATGGCTGCAGGGGGACTCTGGTGCTATATTTTGTTTTTTTCTTCAGTTTGCATTTGAAAGTTGGTATCCCACAATTCCATCGGAGTGGGTGGGTTGTGTAATTATGTATGCAAATTTTATGTTAATCAGTGTACAGATTTGTACCTATTTTTCATGGGCCTGAATGTTGTGGAGAGATGGATATATACCACAGAGGCTACCACTGTTCCAGAACAAACTATCCATAAAAATAAAACAAAGCTCATCCGTCCATATTAAAATGTAACTTGGATTTAAGGATGGGCAATAGAAAATGTACTCCAGGATTGTCCCTCATGCCACTAATGGATAGTGGCAGTTCCTAAATGCTGCATCCCTTATATGGTTCCCCTCAAATTATCTATGGAATGATCAGTTATTCTCAATACGGCTAATATACAATTATCAGTCATGGGATAGGTAAGACAAATCAAAAAATGTTAATTCAAAAATCAAGCACCAAAAGGGAATTGGCTAAGCTTAAAAAGTCCTCTGAGTGAACCTATGTTGTGGTAGTAAATGTTTATAAAAAATTACCCTTTTTAGATCACTCAGTACCCCTTTCACCCTCTGCTCCCTCCCCTAGTCTTCAACAGCTTCCGGCACCTATACTGGGGAGGCATCTGATTCTCAAAGAAAAGGGGAATCTGTATACTGGAACAAAGGGTTACTGGATAGAGACTGAACCCCTGAGGGAGGGCTAGAGCATGAGTAATACAGCAGTTGGTAGTGCCTAGAGCCTACATTCTGGCACTTCTAGCCATAGCTCATGACATTCCTTTTGCAGGTCATATGGGCATAAAGCATACAAGAGATGTATTATGCAGAACGTTTATTGGCTTGGGATTGCAAGGGATGTGACAGGGTACTGCAGGACCTGTGAGCAGTGCCAAAAAGTAGGCAAGGCAAGAGACCAGGTAAAAGGTCCTTTGATGCCTTTGCCTGTGATTGAGGAGCTGTTTCAGAGGATAGCTATGGATATTGTTGGGTCTGCTGGCTTGTCTATGGAAGCACTGTGGGGTGAAGCACCTAAAGACCACCCCTACCTTCCCCAGACCAATGACCTTGTGGACAGATTAACCTCTACACTAAAGACCATGCTACGGGCATTTGCAGACCAGCTTAAGAGAGAGTGGGACAAATATTTGCCCCATCTGCTGTTTGCATACAGAAAGGTATCCCAATCCACATGTTTTTCTTCCTTTGAGTTGCTGTATGGACATAGGGTGACAGGGCCTTTAGATTTGATTTGTGATGAGTGGGAGGGTGAATGTGAAACTCACAAGGAGTCTGTTGTGGCACATGTCCTAAACCTCAGTACAAGGTTTAGGGAGCTCATGGGCTTGACTCCAGAGGACCTGTCAGGAGCCCAACAGCAGAAAAAGGTCTGGTATGACAGGAATGCTGGAGCAAGAGTATGCTGTGAGACAGCAAGTCATGGATTTCATTCCTGTCAGACACAATAAGCTACAGACAGCTTAGGAGGGACCCTTCAAAGTAGTTAGAAAGGTCAGTGATGTTAACTATATGGTAGAACTGCTAGGTAGGAGGCAGGGTCACAAATTGTACCATGTTAACATGATGAAACCTTACAATAACAGGGAGGCCCTTGTGCTAAGTATTTGCAGTAGGAGGCATAAAGACTCTGAGGGGGATCTATGGCTACAGTGAGCCAGCCAGCAAAATGCCAAGTTACTAAGGTGGAGCCTATGGTTGCAGGCATATGACATGAGAGTGCAGCATCGTAGTGAGGTTAGCAATGCCAATGCAGATGGGCTCGCAAGACAGTGTATGGGGTAATGTATTCCCAGATAGGCTCATTCCTCTCAAGCAGGGGCACTTGAAAAACTAGCTTGAGTCTTCAAAGGGGGGAGAAATGTGATGATAGGAAGTACTGCCAACCATGACAGGAGAAGTAGGACAGTGTATGTGTAACATATGCCAGCATAGCTAGCTGGAATTTTGTAAAGAATTACATGTCATTTGTGTATCAAACTGATTTGTACAGATGCTTGTATTTAAAAATGTATTTGTAAAGTTGCTTGTGTTAAGATGTATCAACAGTGTTTCCTGCTGGAGAGAAAAGAAATGTACATGCATTATTGGAACTGTTTAAATGTATACATTGTAACAGCATATACTAGGTGAGAGAAGAAGTTAATCCACCTGACTTTGGAAAAATATTCTTGAAAGTGAATTACTTCATGGGTTAAGCCATAAAGAAGTTATCCCACAATTCTGAAGGGAGCTAGAGATGCAGTGTCTCTGCTAGAGAATAGTTTGAAGCTCCTGTAGGAAGAGTGGAATGGATTTATGATTTTTTGGTTTTATGGTTTCCAGATGCTCCAATAGATCTTAGAAAAGCTACAGATATGTATGGTAGCACATAGGTGCTAAACCCTAGTAGCTTCTAGTGTTGGTATTTGTGTGGGAACCAGAAGTCAGATGACCATATGTATGTCATATAAATCTCTACAGAAATAATGTTTTAAAATTAGAGGAAACTGAAGTCTCGGGAACAGTCTGTTCTTGGAAACCTGACCAGAAGATCCTCACCACATAATCTTGCCTTGAGTTAGTAAGTAACTTAACTAGGAAAAGTACAGTTGTGTACACTTACCATAAATGTAGATGTTCGAGTGTCTTCACTGTTGCAGTCATGACTGTAGGGTTCTCCCCTGCCGGCAGGCAGTCCTCGGTCGGCCAGAACCCCAAAGTCTGGGTCAGGCATCGGCTGTTTAGCCATGCTCCCTGACGTCAGAGCGCCAGGAGTACAAAGCTGACAGCCGACGCCATGTTCTCCAGTTTTTCTTGCCCCAGATGTCAGAAGTTCCAAAATGAGTAAGGTCCCATACCCTTTGCAAATACACCTCAGAAGAAGGGTGAAAAAAGGAACCACACAAAAGAAAAAATAAGAGGGGACAGGAGGGAGGGAAACCCAGACTGCAACAGTGAAGACACTTGAACATCTACATTTATGGTAAGTGTACACAACTGTACTATGTTCATCGTGTTTCACTGTTGCAGTCATGACTGTAGGGTAGAATCCCAAAGCAGAATGAAAGGGAGGTGGTCATAAAGTAGAGGGGGCGGCTATAAGGCCCTGCAAGACTGCAGAAGCAAAGCCTGCCCTAGACTTAGAGTAGAGAGGTAGATTGTAGTGCTTGGAAAAAGTATGCACTGAACTCCAAGTTGCAGCTTCCAAAATGTCTTTGGTAGGAACTCCCCTGAGGAAGGCAGCTGAAGTGGCAGCAGTTCTGGTAGAGTGAGTTCTTATACTCCCTGGGATTTGCTTTCCATAGTGTGAATAGCAAAATCTGATTCCATGAGCAATCCATTTAGAAATGGTCTGTTTTGAAATGGCTTTACTTTGGGAACTTGAAGCATACGAAACAAACAATTGCTCTGATTTCCTGATGTCCTTGGTTCTGTCCAGGTAAAAACGTAGTTGTCTGTGTACGTCCAAGGAATGTAAGATCCTTTCCCCTTTATTTTGAGAAGTGGGGAAAAAAGTTGGCAAGTGAATAGTTTGATTTAAAGCCACTTTGGAAACCACCTTAGGCATGAAAGTAGGATTAGTCCTTAAAGACAGCCTGTCTTGATGAAAAATAATATAAGGTTCTACAGCTATAAGAGCTTGCAACTCTGAAACTCTCCTGGCAGAGGTCAGAGCTAACAGGATGGCTGTCTTCCAAGATAAAAACTTGATGTCAGATGTGGCAGCAGGCTCAAAAGGAGGTAAGGTGAGCTTTTCCAAAACATAGTTGAGATCCCAAGCAGGAATGGGAGGAGATCTAGGGGGCCTTACGTTCTTAGCTCCTCTGAGAAACTGTCTCATGAGCTGGTGGGAAAAGATTGGAGGGTCTGTATTATAATGAGCAGAAATAGCAGAGGCATGAATCTTTATGGAAGAGAAAGAGAGATCCTTATGTAAGAGGTCTGTCAGGTAAAGTAAAATCTGAGGAATGTTAGGAATAAGAGGATCAGAATCCTGAGCCTGCATCCAGGAACAAAATCTTTTCCATTTTCCTGCATAAGATTTTCTAGTGCTAGGATGTCTGGCTTCTAAAATGACATCCATAACCTGCTTGGGTAGGAGAGAATGATTCAAAGAACCTGGATTAACCAGGTCGCCAGGCAGAGAGTTTTGACATGGGAGTGTAGAACCTGACCCTGGTGTTGGGACAGAAGATTCGGAGTCTGTGGTAAAACCCAAGGGGGCTCCAGACAAAGGTTTTTCAGTGTTGGGTACCAAAACTGTCGAGGCCAATTTGGGGCCAGCAAGATTATCATCTTGGGCTTGTCCTGTTTGATCTTTAATAATACTTGTGGAAGAAGAGAAAGAGGCGGAAAGGTATATATCCCGAGAGGTTTCTCCAACTGAATGATAGTGCATCTACTTTCCAAGCTTGTTCGTGGAAAGTCCTGGTGCAAAAAATCTGTAGTTGATGATTGAGGTGGGATGCAAAGAGGTCTATGTGAGGACATCCCCAGACTGCAGTAATCATCTTGAATATTTCGGTGTCCAGCATCCATTCGTGTGGGTCTGAAGGGTTTCTGCTCAGACTGTCTGCCAGGAAGTTTTGCTTCCCTGGTAGAAACTGTGCTTGAAGGTCCAGATTGCAAGCTAGAGCTGTGTTCCATAGATCCATGGCTAGTCTGCAAAGGGGATAGGAATGAGATCCCCCTTGCTTGTTTATGTACCACATAACTGTGGTGTTGTCTGTCCGTATCAGTAGTTGTCCTGGTTGTAGAAGATTCCTGAAGGCCAATAGAGCTTTCTGAACAGCTAACATTTCCTTTAAATTGATATGCAGGTGCTTCTGATCCTTTGTCCAAAGGCCCTGCAGACAGTTGCCCTGAAAATGGGCTCCCCATGCATAATCTGAGGCGTCCATGGTCAGTATCTGAGAGGCAGGAGGCAGACAGAAGGGTTTTCCTTTGTTTAGAGTACATGCCTTGGACCACCAAAGGAATTCCTTTTGAAGACAAGGCAGGACGGAGATCAGTATGTCTAAACTGTGGCAATGCTGAGACCATACACTTTTTAGGTACCACTGTATTTTCCTCATATGTAGTCTTGCATATGGTACGAGAAGGATGCAGGAGGCCATGTAACCCAAAGCCTGCAGGAATCTCCTTGCAGATAGCTGAGTTAAAGTTGCTAAGGTTTTGAAAGTTGAGGCCAGCTGTAATTGTTTTTTGTATGTCAGAAATGTCATCTGAGTTGTTATGTTTAGAGAAGCGCCCAGAAAAATTATCTGTTGTGAGGGTGTCAAATTTGACTTTTTTATGTTTACAGTGAATCCCAGGAACTTGAGAAGATTCTGAACAAACTCTAGATGCTGGAGTAAGACATCCTTGCTGTCTGCCTGAATAAGACAGTCATCCAGATAAGGGTAAATTTGAATTCCCTTGAGTCTGCAATAAGCTACTACTGGAGCCAGGCATTTGGTAAAGACCCTGGGCGCAGTAGACAATCCAAAGGGCAGCGCAGAGAATTGATAGTGCCTCGATCCGGCCTTGAACCTGAGGTATTTTCTGCATTCCTGCCTGATGGGAATGTGTAAATATGCCTCCTTTAAATCCAAAGTCACCATCCATGCATTTTTGGTCAGCATTGGAAGTAGCTGCTGTAGAGTAAGCATCTTGAATTTTGGTATCTCTAGAAAAGTGTTCAAGACTGACAGATCCAGAATGGGTCTCCATGAATTTTGCTTCCTGGGGAATAGAAAGAGCCTTGAGTTAAAACCTTGTCCCATTTCTGAAAGTGGAACTAGTTCTATGGCTTTCATAGCCAAGAGAGCTTCCACCTGGTTTAAGGCCTCTGACTATTGATGTTTTGGAAGATCTGGCCATCCGCTTGGCCTTGGTAGGGTATGAAAATGGAATCTGTATCCTCTTGAAACTACATCCAGAACCCACTTGTCTTGGGTTATATGAGTCCAATTTAGGTGAAAAAGAGAAAGTTTTCCTCCGAGAGGGGCTTCCAGGCAAGAAGTTCCTGCAGCCCAACAGAGGGAGTCATTGAGTCTGTTTCCTATGAGTTTGCGACCTGTCCTCTCCTCCCCTAGGGGTGGAAGCAGTCCACTGTCTTGGTCTATAAGAGGCTTGCGTTTGAGGCCTTCCTCGGGAGCGTCTGTATCTACCCCTCTGAGGCCTGTCTGAATTGGGAAAGGACCAATTTTTTGCAGGCCAATTCCTACTAAATCTGGGTGGCTGTACTTGTAAGAAATCTTTAACTGTTTGCATGGATTTTGCCTTGTCCTCCATCTTTTTAATCACCTTTTCAGCTTTAGATCCAAACAAAACATTATGCTGAACAGGAGCATCCAATAATTTAGCTTTTACTTGATCTGGCAAATTTTGAGCATGCCTTCTAATTACTGTGCCAGAGGCAGCAGCCCTACAAGAAGCCTCCAAGGCATCAAATCCACAGTGTAAACCATGCTTCCCAACTTGTTCAGTGGCATGCATTAAGTCATGTAACTCCTTATCATCTGCACAGGCAGAAATGGAAGATAGCTTCTGTTGTAGAACAGACAGGAGAAATTGCTGGTATTTCAGCATATGAAACTGACAGTTTAAAGCCCTAATAGATAAAGTAGCAGAAGTGTACACTTTTTTGCCCCATCTTTCTAAAGATCTGGAATCCTTCTCAGTGGGAATGGGTTTTTTAGCAGAAGTGGCCTTTATGTCCTAAGGACCCTGAGAAATGGTTTCAGGGTCAGCAGTTGGATTCTTGTATAAGAACTGGTGGGAATCAAGAACCCTATAATATCTGTCTGGCTTAACAGGAGCTGGAGGAAAAGAATCAGGAGTTAAGTTAGCCTCCGAAAAAGCATCATCCACAATATCTAAAATAGGAGGAATAGCCAGGGGTCTATGTTGGGGAAGAAGAAGAAAATCCCTTAGTCTTTTCTTAGATTCTGAATACTCCTGTCCTTCGCAGTGGAAATGCTCCCTCATTTCATGCAAAGTTTCCCCCAAAAGAGAAATCCTCAGGGGGAGAAGCTGAAGGAATGGATTCCTCAGCATCAGAATCCTCATAAGGAGGGAAAGAATATTCCTGGTCAGAAGAAGAAACTGAAGAAACAGAAGCCTGATCAGAGGAGTCATAATAAACTTCCTGCCTTGGCCTTTTATCTGGAGGGGGATGTGAACCCCTAATCATAGTAAGTAAGTCCTCCGCCATCTTAAGTAACTGTTTCTGAGACTTGGGAGCCGGATCAGAAGAGGCCTGGGCTGCAGTCTTTGATTTGGAAGGAGTCTTTGCCTTTGTCTTTGGCTTTGCCTTTATTAGAAGCTGAGTAGGCCTGAAAACCCTTTCGGAAGCCGATACCTGCACAGCGGCTTCGGACCCATCCGAAGGAGCATTGTCCGAAGGTCCTGCAACAGAAATATTCAAAGGCCTAGTTGGCTCCTCGTGGGAGTCCTTTTCGGCTATCGGTTCCAAAATGGCCAACGACAGGGGCTGCAAAAGCACCTCACTGACGACGGCCGAACCTGAAGCTGGCTCTGCTTGTGCAATATCGTCTGATTTGGACCTCGGAGGCCTGTCTTTGTCCTTGCGTCGTTTGTGAACTCCGGTAGCCGGAACCGTATCCGACAACATTTTGTAATTAAAATGCCTACCGAAGAAATGAAATGCAAAATCGTACCTTTGTTTAATAGTACATTGATTGACTCTAGCACTACCTTCTGGATTTAAGTATCTTTGCTTTTGTTTCACTTGAAATAGCTTTTGTAGCTTACCTTGAACTAGCCTGAACTGTTTTAAACTGATTGCTGCATTATTTTAAAATCTGCACTTAAAGTTACATTTAGTCGAATTTGATCGAAAGTTTGCTTGTTTGTTTGTTTAATTTAACTGTGGAGGCTGTCCACTAAAGTGTGCTAGCCTGTGTAACTAATTTATCACTATTTCTGCATTTTCTGTGTGTTTCTACCAAAAAAACAAAAAAATAATCCTTGTTTTCCCGCCTTCCTCGACTAGTTTAGACCAGTTTACAGGCATTGCTGTATTCTGGGCTGTGGTGTAGATCCTGTGTTGTCCATTACCTTACTTGGATAGAAGGAAGTTTCTTTGCTCACCAGTGGGAGTGGGGAGCCTTGAGCAGCCTGCCTGTCCTTGGGGGAAGTGACCTCAGCACAAGAAGCTGTAGTAATTGGTTGTTTGGGACCATTTCTAGCTCTTTTGTAGTTCACTGTTTAAAATCCGCCTCTGGGCATTTTTTCTGGCTATATTGCTCAGACAAGCTCCATGTGGGTTTACAGAGTGGTCCTAGCAGCAGGGAACTCAGAAAAGTGACTACCTTCTGGATTTAAGTATCTTTGCTTTTTTTTCACTTGAAATAGCTTCTGTAGCTTACCATGAACTAGCCTGAACTGTTTTTTAACTGATTGCCGCATTATTTTAAAATCTGCACTTAAAGTTACATTTAGTCAAATTTGATCAAAAGTTTGCTTGTTTGTTTGTTTAATTTAACTGTGGAGGCTGCCCACTAAAGTGTGCTAGCCTGTGTAACTAATTTATCACTGTTTCTGCATTTTCTGTGTGTTTCTACCAAAAACAAAAACAAAAATAATCCTTGTTTTCCCGCCTTCCTCGACTAGTTTAGACCAGTTTACAGGCATTGCTGTATTCTGGGCTGTGGTGTAGTTCCTGTGTTGTCCATTACCTTACTTGGATAGAAGGAAGTTTCTTTGCTCACCAGTGGGAGTGGGGAGCCTTGAGCAGCCTACCTGTCCTTGGGGAAGTGACCTCAGCACAAGAAGCTGTAGTAATTGGTTGTTTGGGACCATTTCTAGCTCTTTTGTAGTTCACTGTTTAAAATCCGCCTCTGGGCGTTTTTCTGGCTATACTGCTCAGACAAGCTCCACGTGGGTTTACAGAGTGGTCCTAGCAGCAGGGAACTCAGAAAAGTGACTACCTTCTGGATTTAAGTATCTTTGCTTTTTCACTTGAAATAGCTTCTGTAGCTTACCTTGAACTAGCCTGAACTGTTTTTTAACTGATTGCTGCATTATTTTAAAATCTGCACTTAAAGTTACATTTAGTCGAATTTGATCGAAAGTTTGCTTGTTTGTTTGTTTAATTTAACTGTGGAGGCTGCCCACTAAAGTGTGCTAGCCTGTGTAACTAATTTATCACTGTTTCTGCATTTTCTGTGTGTTTCTACCAAAAAAAAAACAAAAAAACAAAAAAATAATCCTTGTTTTCCTGCCTTCCTCGACTAGTTTAGACCAGTTTACAGGCATTGCTGTATTCTGGGCTGTGGTGTAGTTCCTGTGTTGTCCATTACCTTACTTGGATAGAAGGAAGTTTCTTTGCTCACCAGTGGGAGTGGGGAGCCTTGAGCAGCCTACCTGTCCTTGGGGGAAGTGACCTCAGCACAAGAAGCTGTAGTAATTGGTTGTTTGGGACCATTTCTAGCTCTTTTGTAGTTCACTGTTTAAAATCGGCATTTGCACGGCTTTGCACAGTCGTGCGCATAGCGCAGCGCCGGTTAAACAAGGTTAAACTTTTTCTGGCTCCGCCAAGTCTGCTCTTCAAATTTTCCCTAAAGGAAGCTCTACTCTTAGTATAACCAGACTACTCACTGTATTATAAGCCTAGCACTTGTTCTCAATACTTCTCTACTAAGTAAGCACTCTCGTACTAAGTAAAGCACGATACCTACTTACCACCCCTGTGAATATCCACTTCCCTTAAAGGTATACCACTCCCTTATACTGTTCTAGCATGTCGAGTGGTAGATTACTGGCATCGTCTCCAGTTCAGCTGGTCAATCTGGGCATCTTGAGACAATGCTACAATTGAATTGTCTCATGTACACAGACAACCCTCTCCTCCTCCCAACAAACACAAATACATGTGAGAGATGCAACTGTATAGCCAAACTGGAGGCTGAACTCTCTCAACTCAGGGCTGGCATGACCAGACAGGAGGAGATGGCAACCACACACACAACAATCCCAGTCCAACATAGACCTACCACAACTGCAAACCAAACACATAAAAACACAAAGACATACTCAGAGTCTCTAATAAACTTACCAAAACAACAGAGGCTCCCAAAGCAGACATCCAAAAATCCACCACCTCAAAACAAAACACATGCAACACATACTTCAATAAATCAGTGTGTCGACCAATCGCAGCCCTTAAGGCCAAACACCTTGCCTGATACACTAGTAATAGGTGACTCCATAGTCAGACACACTGATGTCCCACTGACCAGGCTGAACAAGGAGGTGACTGTGAGCTGTCTATCGGGAGCTAGGATCCGCCACATAACACACGCACTCAGGTCACTCCAAAGCAAGTACAAATATGACTCCGTCATTGTCCATGCTGGTGTGAATGACCTGAGACGTACCTCCCTAGACTACATGAAAAGAGACATAGAGGAGCTCTCCGATTATGTAGCCCAGGCTGGTATGACCCTGACCCTGAGCAGCATCTTGCCCTCACCAAGAATGATACCACAATACAAAGACAAGATGATCAGCTTTAACAATTGGCAAAAGTACTGGTGTCATTCTAAGGGGATCCAATGTCTGTCTGCCTGGGATGATATGTTGGACAAGCCACGCTGCTTCACAAGGGATGGCTTACACCTGTCACCACTGGGCTTCCGGATATTGGCTAAGGCTCTTGCCACCTCCATAGTGCCTTTTTTAGGCAAGGCTCAAAAGACAAACCCACCTCCTTAGAAAACAAAAATGGAAAAAACTAAGGGTAATGCTGCTCAACGCCAGAAGTCTAAATCTCAAGATGCAGGCACTTGATGCACTCCTCAGCATGGAGAACATCGACGTCTGTGCAGTAACTGAAACCTGGTTCAAGGCTCCTGAGAGCACCCCAGCACTACCAGGCTATACCTTGTATCATGCTTTTCGGCCACAAAACCCGGGCCGAACCACAAAGGGAGGGGGAGTGTCCATATTCATAAAGGACACCCACACCTCCAGGTTAGTAGCAACACATGAAGCATCGGAGACCATACAGGTGCAACTAACCATAGGCAAAACTGCTATACAACTGGTAGCATGTTACAGACCACCCTCCCAGTCTCAAGAACCCTACTCAGCCTTCCTGAAGACATTGGAGGATATGAATGTATCACAAAATACCATCATACTGGGAGACTTCAACTACCCAAACATAGATTGGGTACATTATTCTAGCCCTAATACCCTAGCCCAAAGGTTCCTGGAATTCATAAATTCAAATGCACTGGAACAACTAGTCACCTCTCCCACTAGGGGAGATAATATACTAGACCTGATCATCACAAACATGGGTACAAAATGCTCCACACCGGAAGTATACCCCTCACTAGTGAGATCTGACCACAAACTAATCACCCTGGATATACATATCCCACCTCCACCCCCAGCACAAAAGACCACAGTGAAAAACTTCTCAAAAGCAGACTTCACTCTTCTTAAGACTGAGATGGTATCCTTTAATCCCACTGTGCCAGTGGATACCACATCCCACAATGCCGAATCCTTCACAAATGCTTTCTATGGACATCTCCAAGAATGCATGGATCATGCAATCCCAAACAAATCCAAGTCCCTCTCCACCAAATGTAAGCATCCTGTCTGGTGGACCTCAGCCATAAACAAATTGTATAACAAAAGAAGGAAGCTACTGCACGTCAGAGCGAAATCCCATGAAGGGAAGACATCTCTGATCAACATTAGCAGAAAACTACGTTCTCTCATAAAAACATCCAAGGCAAACTTTGAGAGAAAAATCACTAAGGACACTAAAGATAACCACAAAGCCTTCTTCAGCTATGTTAGAAACCTGGGCGGACATCCTCAGATATGCTCAGAGTTGGTTCACAACAACAAAAAATACACTGAACCCACAGATATTGCTAACATTCTGGCTGACAGGTTCAGTGCAAATTTCTCGCCTCCTTCACCCCCAAAAGAAGAAATACTTATCCCAGCTGAATGTAATCTCCCTGTCATCTCAGATGTCCAAGTGAGAACCGCCCTAAACAAAGCAAAAAACACAGCATCAATGGGACCTGACGGTATCCCAGGGTGCGTGTTATGTGAACTCCAAGAGGAGCTAAACCCACACATAAAAATGCTATTTAACCTTAGCCTTACTTCGGGATATGTACCTGAACACTGGCATACAGCAACAGTGGTCCCACTCCACAAGGGGGGTGCCTCTACAGACCCTGGAAACTACCGCCCCATAAGCTTAACTAGCCTGGTCTGCAAAGCTATGGAAAGAATCATTATGGAACTCAAAAACAGAGACATAGGGGACCTACAGACACTTGACCCCACCCAGTTCGGCTTTGTAAAGGGCAGATCCTGCCTTTTAAACCTGGTTGACTTTTTCAAAACAGTCACTAGAGCCATTGATGAGGGCAAAGCAGTCCATACAGCATACCTGGACTTGGCTAAGGCCTTCGACACAATGCCCCACTCAGGCATCATAGATAAGGTAAACAGCTTAAAAATAAACCCTTATGTCACTAGATGGGTTGCAAACTGGTTAAAGGACAGAACCCATAAAGTTAAAATCGCTGGAGCAATGTCAGACTCAAAGCCAGTCACAAGTGGTGTCCCACAGGGATCTGTCCTGGGACCCCTCTTGTTCGGCATTTATTTCTCAGATGTTAAAGCAAACATGTGAGGGCTGTGGCTGACAAAGTTCACAGATGACTGCAAACTGGGCGCCATAGTCGATACACCAGCAGACACACACATCCTACAAAAAGGCCTCACTGAAACGGACAACTGGTGCCGTAGTCACGGCCTTAAACTAAATGCCAAAAAATGTATAGTCATCCCTTTTGGAAAAAACAAAGTACCCACAAATTATCACATAGACAGCAACCCACTGAGTACGGAAAAAGTAATCAGAGACCTAGGGACCCAAGTAGACAGCGACCTCTCATTTGACACCAACGTTGCCAAAGTGGTTAGAAAAACATTCTACCTTGCACACCTCATCATGAAGGGATTCACATCCAGATCCAAGGATGTCATTGTACCCCTTATTCCTCCCTCTCAGACCCATGATTGAGTACAATGCCCCATTTGGTATGAACCTCACCCGGCACTTGCAACAGCTGGAGAGACCACAAAAGTACCTCACCAAAAGGATCAAGGGTCTCAAACATATGTCTTATTCTGCCAGACTAAAGAAACTTCAGCTCTATTCAGTAGCATACCGCCTGCTCAGAGGTGATCTCTGCCTGACGTACAAGGCCATGTCCAGTCAGGATCTGATGGACATGCTCCACCTCAAAAAATCCAAATCCATCAGGACCACATAGCTAAAGACTTAAACCTCGGCACAAGTATGAATAGGACATGCAGGAGGGATAGATTCATAACCCAGAGGCTTCCCATGCTTTGGAACAGGATCCCAGTTCATATTAGGCAAAGCCCCTCACTGACTCTCTTCAAGAGAAATCTTGATGAGTGGATGGGAGATCGTAAGTTTACCCCAGGGGTCACATCTGTGTCACTGCTAGACAGGGGCACAGTAAACTAATTCTATTATGTAAAGGGGCCTTCATTGTGTCACTACTAGACAGAGGCACAGTAGTCTAGATTTATTCTGTACATTTTTGTACCATTTCATGGGGTGGCAAAAGCCACATCACTATGGCTAGGCTTACAAATGCCCCAGGGCAGATAGCCTAGTACTATACTATGAAACTATGAATCTATGAAACAAAACTGACAATTAGCTACGTCATGGTCAGGGCCTAAGCAAGGTATACAGTAAGAATGAAAATCCTTATGAGGTATTTGCTTCCCACATGAAATACAATTATTAACTTTTTCTGACATCAGACTGGAGCAAGAAAAAAGTTTCCCCAATGGGGTACTTAGCTTTGAGTAGGAGAAGAAAGTCTTCGGACTGAAGTTTGTTTAGAAAAAATTGTCAGGAGTCAGCCGACCGGCACTTGTGAACTGCTATCACCGAACGGCAAGAAAGACTGGAGAACATGGCGTCAGCTGTCAGCTTTGTACTCCTGGCACTCTGACGTCAGGGAGCATGGCTGAACAGCCAACACCGGACCCAGACTTTGGGATTCTGGCCGACCGAGGACTGCCTGCTGGCAGGGGAGAACCCTACAGTCATGACTGCAACAGTGAAACACGATGAACATCAGTGTTTTTAATATTTCCTGTGGCTGAAACTCTGGCATTTACTGTAAATAGATATTTCGTATTTTCATATGTTTTTATTATTTATATTAATTATACAATGACTGGCCATTACTATTCCAAAACATGCACGCTGATTGGCCAGCGTGCCCATTGTAAATCCGACAATATACCAAAGGAAAAGGTCCGGTCGCCTGGACTTTTTTTCCATCTGTATATTGTCCAATTTTTAATTTATTTATTTTTTTTATTAAGAAAAAAATAAACGTGTAGTCCCGACTCTGCACATACGAGAAAGACAGCATGAAGAAAATAGAAGGAAAATCAGGTACGGTATTTAAAATTAAATACACGTACCTGATTTCCCTTGTATTTTCTTCAAGCTATCTTTCTTGTATGTGCGGAGTTGGGAGTGCAGCTCTCCTACCCCTAAATTGCCACAATCCAATATATAAAAAAAAAAAGAAATTACAGAAAAACGGACCAACAGAGATCTTCTTTTCTTCACTGCATACTTTCCTGAGCACTGATGTACTGGGTATGCATGGGAATGCAAGTTCCAAATGTATGCGCAGTACATCAGCAATGGCAAAGAGGAGCTGTCCAGCAGCAGAAGGACAGCACGGCGCCGTTATACAATGACATTATTTAAGAAAAGTAAGTATTTTTTTTTCTTAAATAATGTCATTGTATAATAGCAATAACCCACGCCTGGGTGTGGGTAATGCTGGATTTACCCACAGTTGTCTTTGTTTGGTCACTCGGGCTTTGCCCTCGTGACCAAACCACACCAACCATGGGTAAATCCAGCATTACCCACACCCAGGTGTGGGTTACTGCTTAAATATATTTAAACGTTTTATTGTGGCTGGTCCTTTTAAGAGAAATATTTTAACCTTTGAGTGTACTTACATGTATTTGGTGACAGTCCTGACCACTCCTGAATCCTAGCTGTTTGGTCAACATTATCATTTGTATTAATATTAAATTCACTCAATATAACTGAATACCCTTTTAAGAGCCTTATAGTAACTGACTGGTGGCAGTGAATCTACCTTATAGTCTGAGCAAAGTTGGTAGAGTGGGTTATCTGTGCCAGCCTTTACCAGGTATGTGTGTGTGTGTGTGTGTGTGTGTGTGTGTGTGTGTGTGTGTGTGTGTGTGTGTGTGTGTGTGAAAATTAAATCTCACTGAGTGTGTATGTCAGCTACAGGGAGCAGGGACATGCAGCACTGGTTTCACAGAGAGGATGCTGAACACAGCTGTGCCAGTGGAGACCCTTACTGGGGACCTGGGGAAAGACAGATATAGAGAAACCGAAACCCCAGGCCAATTGCGTTCCCTGTGTGCTCTTAAAAAATCATGCTGGATGCAGAGAGGTCTGCATCTGGAAATATTGAGTGTATCCATTTGTATTCAAAGTGAACGTCCCTCTCCAATATCATTGGTGAGGACTGAGGCTCCTTGATTACCAGCCCAGAGTAGGGATGTCACAGACCCATATGTAAAACCCAATAAAACCTACATCAGGTAATGATATTGCTCCAAAATGTGCATGTATAATCAATGACTCACAGAACAGCATACATTCTAGTTATCTTGCTCATTTTTAAATTATGGCTTTACACATGGTTTTTAGCCCTTTTTGTGAGGATCCAACCTTTTTCTATGTTACTTAGTAAGATCATTCCCAAATGTTATTTGAAGATTTCATTCTGCATAGGCAGCAAGAGAAAAAAGTAGGGGCAATTAAATGTTTCTTGGGACATAGTCTTAATGCTTCAAGTTTTAAACCCCCATCTTTTTGACACTATGCTGTCCAGGTAAGTAAGCTGAACTGTAAACCATTTTCAGCTAATACCCAGGCCAGATGCAGTAATTACTGAGTGAGGAGTTCACCATGTACTTCTGAGGATGTGAAACACAATATGCAGGTGGTTTAATCAACAGGGTACATTACAGAGTGTCAGAGTTAACAATTGCCCTTGGTCTTAGTTCATACAGCCATCTTACTCTCTTAGCACTAACTAAAATATTTGCAGAGTATCTTACTATTAGCAAGTATTCAAATGGCCCGGGTAGTTAATATATTACAATATTAAAAGAACAGATAAATATGCCATGGAATGAAAAGCTTTGTGTTTTATTCTGGTAAATGAGAATTAACATTTGTTACGAATGCAATGATACACACAAACATTCATAAATTGAGATAGAAGTTTAGTCCTAAAGCAATTACATTTAGTTTCATTGTACACATTAAGTCCAGTCAGCAGAGGCCACTTTATTGAGTTCTGTTAATGCTAATATAAACCTTGGTGTACTTAATGAAGGGGTACCCTGGTAGTTGGCACTAAGACCATTTAAACATTACTTGGTGGATAACCTGCACGCCAAAGGTGGCTAGCATTCTTGGTGTAACAACCTAAAGGTGAGTAAAGGGAACAAAAAAATGAAGCTCATATTGGCACTGATAACAAGTAAGCTTTGTGTGTTCAAACCTATGTGCTAATGAGAGGAATCTATAATAGAATTCAGTGCAGCAATAGAGAGCACATATTTTAATTTACATATAAAGCTTAATAGCTAGAGTTCTCCTTGAGTTTATATTAAGTAAACTGGAGATAATATACCACGTCTTTAATTGTGTTAGGACCTTATCAACTTTGCTGTCTGCATAATATTTAAAGAAGATTAAATGACCTAGTCAAAAGCTAAGGTATTTATGTAGGTACACTTGCTTGACAGGGGTGTTATCTGTGTCCTTTAGCATTTGGGAATGAGCTGTTTTTTTATGTTTTTTGGGCTATAGCAAAGAGCATGTATGTCGTTTTTGATGTGTTAATGGAGAGTCTGTGTGCTCCAAGCCAGTACCACTGTACATGCAATATGACCACTGTACATGCAATATGACCACTGTGCATGCAATATGCTCTGAAGCTTTTAACAGAAGTAGTTGCTTATCACACTTCTCATCCCACAGCATGTGTGCTGCCAAGTATAAATATTACTGACTATAGACAGGTTGTATTGGTCGCACTGCCACCCCACATAACGTACTGGCACAAATCTACTGTGTGTGGTATAAAGGCCACTATGGCTAGCACAGGTAGGAGCACTGATGTAAGATGCACCTGTCCTGCTCAGTCTTGTAGCATTATCCATCAGTTCCATGTAAAATGGACAGGCAATACTACCACAGGTATGTACATAGGTGGCACCTTTAAGTGAATTTTTAGCCATAACACTCAAGAAAAACATTTTTTTTCCATTTGCCCCAACAAAAGTTTTTTATGGGATTGGTTACTGTATCAGTTTTTGGAAGACACACTGCATCAATGATTTTATTAGTACAATACTTGCAGTAGTTAACATGTAGTCCATTTTCCATGCCTAGCTCTAACATTTTTTGGCATTTTGAATTGGAATCACGTTACAAGAATATATAGTACATATATTTAGTGTAATGTAGTTATTAATCCAGCCCTATATTTAACCAACAGTCTGTATACTTAGTGTAATGCATTTATTAATCTAGCCCTATATTTAACCAACAGTCCGGACCCTTAATGTAATACATTATTAATCCAGCCCTTTATTTAACTAACAGTCTATACACTTAATGTAATGTATTTATTAATCCAGCCCTATATTTAACCAACAGTCTACATGTAAACATACTGTGTTTCTTATTCCTCTTCACTCCAGTTAAACACAAAACTCCAGCTTCCAGTGTAGTCAGCCTTATCCAAGAGTTTTTTTCTCCATATATCACCTACATGTTAGTAACCAAAAATATCAAGCAACATAGAAAAGAACCATAAAACACCAAACACACTGACCTGGAGAGAAGCCACATTTTATTGATGTTGTATCTTTCGGCTTTTCCCGGTTAGGGGTCGCCACAGTGGAACACCGGTCCGCTAATGATTGGCAGTAGATTTTTACGTATCGACTTGCCAGGCCTGACGCACAACCTCCAACGAAGGTACGCTCATTCACGCATGTCTCCACACAGAAGACGCTTTAGCTGAGAATCGAACAGGACAGCGTCTTATTGTGAGGCGACAACGCTACCGCAGCATCACCACCGCAGATTTGATAATAGAGCTAATATAAATCACCTAGCTGTTGTTTAGTGCTCAAAAATCCTTCAGCACCTTTCAGTTTTCTTCATATCAGCTTGTTTATTTGACACTGATTGTGAAGGCTCCACCACCTGTTTTCTCTTTATTCAGATCTCTTGATGTTTCAGAAAGGAATTTGTTTCAGCCATCAAGACACAGACTAGTCAGCAAACAATTCTTGTTAATCACTGTCCACAATTTCACATTCCATCTTACTGGGATTAATAAAGTGACATAAACAACTATCTGTTGAAAAAATATTATGTAAGGAACCTGGGAGAGTTATACTGCAACAGTACATAAACAGACTTATTTATAACAACCTCATTGAAGGACACTGATGTGTTGCTTTTATCTATGAGCGCTACAGAATTTACCTTATGATCAAATGCTACAGGTGGCTTCATTTGCCTTACTTGGTCTTTGAAATAATGATCAGTCACTGATGAATGAGCAGAGTTTACAGTTTTAGAGGAGCCGTCCAATTTATCATGGGAAAAATCAGTGGGAGGCAGGTAGCTAATTTTGTTTCTTCTGTTCAGATGTCCCAGTTGTTGAGTGTCATGACTGAACAATTATTGATGGGGAATAGCTCTAGAGCTAGAGATAGGGCTGTTTCTCTTTCTGCAGGCTTGCGTAGGACAATTTCAATGAAAAATGTGGTCACATTCAACAGCTGAAACTTGATGATACACTTTCAACCTAACAAGCGTGTGAGGGAGGGAAGGAGAAACTGATTTTTTTTTAGGGAATGCAGTTTTGAACAATTAACAATAATCTACACAATTTTTAGCACTTAAAATTGTGTTTAAACTTCTGTGTACTGGAAAAATTGATGTGTAAGGCTTTTCTAAGCTTAAAGAAATCAAGTTAAAAATTAAGTACTGACTGCTTTCATAGTCCATCTAATAAAGCAACTGTTTCATTCACTGCATCATCAGTGTAATAACATTTTACTTATTTAACATTTGTTTACTGGGAAAGTCTGACTTGGAACGAAGCCAATTTTCAGCAGAGGCCCAGGGAGAAATGCTCCAGATGCATGTCTTGGTGGCTTGGGAGGAAACCCACACAAATGCAGGGAGGACATGCAGACTCTGCACAGAAGGCACTCCAACTGAGAATCAAAGCAGAGAGCCTCTTGCTGTGAGGTGACAACACTACCGCTACACCATTGCACTATCCAA
Source organism: Protopterus annectens (assembly GCF_019279795.1). Classification (NCBI taxonomy): domain Eukaryota; kingdom Metazoa; phylum Chordata; order Ceratodontiformes; family Protopteridae; genus Protopterus; species Protopterus annectens. The sequence continues at coordinate 345,814,914 of NC_056738.1, read as the reverse complement.
CTAAATGGAAGTTAAAATGAATTGATGAGATCTAGGTTAGTTTATGTTATAAAGGCCCAAACTCCATTCTAAGAAGAGGATAAAGAGACAGGAAAACAAAATTACATCAGTACTGACAGCCATACTTCTGTTTAAGAAACTGAAATATAATAAGAAGCACTCTGAGGGATTGTGATGTGTTAGCAGTGCATATAATATCAAAATATGATGGCAAATAAGTAAATCTACCATTTGATGAACAGTAACTCCTGAAATGTTATCTCCCCGACCACAGCTCCCTGACATAACAACTCCTTTAATGGATTTATATTTACTGCAAATACTGCAAGCTCATAGCTGTGTTAGCCATGTTTTCATACTAATCATCACATTTCTCTTTTAACTGTGTCCCTGTGAATGTGCATATAAGTTGTGGGAGGCAATGCCACCACAAAAAAGCTTCAATGCAGATGTTATCCACAGTTGTGATGGTTGTGTTTTTTGACTAGTCTGCCTCATCTAATGTGTTGTTGGAGGGCAGTTAGGCTTCAATGATTTTAGCAGGTTCTCCTCTGGAAAATATTTCAGATCTACAGCAGTGTTTTCCTTTAACCATTTCACAAATACTTTGAAAATTGTATAACAGGTAATTCTGCTACAATAAAAAAAAAATGTGTCACTAAAATATTCAAAGAGGTATGGAAACAGAACAAGTTATATAAACTAGGGCTCATTACAGGTCCTCAAGTCCCAAGTACTCGAAAATCACTGTCTTGAAACCTTTAAAAATCCAGTACCTTGTAGCTTGGCAAGGCTGCTGTTTGTTTCCAAACTGGAATATGAATTCAAGCCAACAGCTGTATGGAATTTAGGTTTGGGAGGGGTTGAAGTGTTAGATTTAGGGAGTGACTGGGGACTTTAGGGTTAGGGAGAGGCTATAGAGGTTTAAAGTAAGGGACAAAGGAATCGGGATGGGAAAGAGGTGCACATTTTAGGTATAGCGCTTAGGTTTTGGTAGGGCTATGTAGTTTATAAGATTGGGTGTTGGAGGGCTAAGTAGAAATGCAAGATCAGGCTAATGAGGGTTAGAACATTTGATCTTTTGAGCAAGTTGCAGAAAACAGGTGTAATGTGAGCCACTGGCATGCAAACGTGTAGTACACCTGTATAAAATTTACTGCAGTGTATACTTTATTATTTAATGAATAGCTCTTGCTCATGCCTGTAATGTTGCTTTGAATCCAAAAGAGGTGAACATAGTTTACTAGGTAAAAATTAGGTGGGCAACGACATTTTTTTTCGCTGTTCAAATGCTGAAGGCAAAAGATCAATTATCTGCTATCAACCACAGGAGCAAACTTTACATTTTGCAGTCCAATTCATATTATAGATTAAATACCATCAGAAGAAGTTGCCACTAATTTTGAAATGCAGCTGAAGCAGCAAATACGCTGGCAAACACTGTTTCAAAAGTATAAGATCATCCAGAATGTTCCAGAAGTATGACATATTCAAGAGAATCAAATTTCATGACAGAGACCCTGAAAACCTGTCTTTGTTCAAAAAAGCTGAAATGCAATACTAAGGAAAGGAGAGGGCATTGCCCCTAAAATACTGGAGGATGGGATATTTACCTAGTTTCCTATTCAATAAGTAACTCACAAAGCATATGAAACCTAAGAAATAAACACTTATAAAACACTACTCACATGCAGTTTCGTGCTGCTAGGTCACGGTGAAGAAATCCCTTGATATGAAGGTATTCCATTCCAGATGCAATGTCAATCAGAAACCTCATTACGATTTCTACTGGAATAGTCTGAAAAAGATACATTAGACAAGCATGATTACATTGACAATACAATAATAAACAAATGTGTACACTATATAGCTATTATGTAAGCTCCTATAACAAAATCTGGAAAATGGAAACAAATATTCTTCCCATTTTAGCATTATACTGTTGTGTTCTCATTTGATACCTGTTACAAATGTCTATGTGGTACATTACACAGACTGCCAAATGCAAAACTATAATGAATCAATAAATACTTTTATATTAAGCTTGAACTGGTCATCAGTTTCTGTGTGATATACATTTAACTTAAGAGTGACATCATCCGTGCTATATTTAGAGAAACTCTTTCTAGGTTTGAATCATTCTATATGTCACATAAGGAACTTGTGACATATTTCTCAAGAAGTGGATTACTATGGCATGCATCCAAGCCTTCTGCATGATAATGAATGCACCTCAGTAGCGTGATGTGGCTAAATGTGGTTCGGTAGCCATTTGATGGAGAAGATGTTGTAACACAGTGCTGTTACTGCACTGAGAAGAAAAAAAGAAGAACACCACAGGATTGCACTGGAACGAAACCCTCTGGATTTACAAGCAAAGGCACTCCAAATAAGGAATCACCAGAATGTAAAATTAGTTTAGCTCATTGCTCATTCTTTACTATTTAATGAAAAGACTTCTTCAAAATAACTACTCTCACTACAAAATGGTTTAAAAAGCTATATGTCAAAGTCAGAAGTTCTAAAAAGAACCAATTACAGATTTCTTAAAGAAAAGGAGCTTTGCTGCCTTCAGTATGTAAAATACATTTAATATTTTTTAGGATCAATGAGGCAGGTTATTTATATCCACAAGCAGAGTTACAAAATCATTTTGTTCTAATACAAAAAGAAAACTTCTCAAAATTGGTACAGTTCTTAGAATATTTACTTAGTGCATTTTAGATAGTTTTTTCTTATGGCTTGCACATGCTCATATATTCTCTGTGATAATTTTCTTGTGTTTTACCTACACAGGATGTTTCACAAGTGTCACAAGTGGCAATATATACAACTCTACTGTTGTTGCAAGTATAATAGTGTTTAGCCCAAACTGTTTGGGAATAATTTTTAGCATCAGCATATGAACTATTTAATATATATTTTGCTTATAAAATCCACATGCAAAGTGCCAGTCCTTCTTACACCAGAGCTCTTGTTTTCATTTTATTTGATATTCAGTTCACTGTTCTAGACGTTAACAGTATGCAAAACCACTTTGCATAAATTGTTTCATTACACATCACTGACCAGCCCCTTTGTTATGGATGAGTAACAGAAAATTTATTTGAGGACTGCGTTGTATTCTACTAATGGACAGTGACAGCTCCTAAATGCTTTAGCCCAATCATGGATCCCATTAAATTATCTATAGTTTGATCCCAATTATTCTCATTAGGGGTAATCTATAATTACTGACCATGGGATAGGTAAAGCAAATCTAACACCAAATGGAACAGGTTAATTTAAACACCAAAATTGAAACTGGCTAGGCTTAAAATGGCCCACAAGGGCAGCTAGCCTATTACTTACCTATGAGGCTAAGTACATTATTTTGCATTGCCTTTCCATGTTTTTATGCACAAAGCTATTATAAATGTACTTGCTTATTGATATTTGTTTACTGAGGAAGTCTGACTGGGTAATAGAACTTGCTTTCAGTAGAATTCCAGGGAGAAAAGCTCCACAGATACAAATAAAGAAGCTATAAATACATAGATGACAAGTGCATCATCTAACAATGAAGTATATATACACGCAGACTAATACACATATACCCTCATACAGCAAGAGCTACACAATATCATACAGTAACAGAACATGTTGATATGTTATATGTGAATAAATGTTACAACAAGAGTGTGAAAGTAATGACAGAGGATTCAGGTAACTGAATTTAGTCACTCATGTAGAAGAACAGAATGCGTATGTTACGAGACAGAAATACTCAAATTGCTGTTTGTATGCATTTCAAAGTAAAATGAATACAGAAATCATACATTGTAAAGTACAGAGAGGGAAGAAAGAAATTAAGCAAAGACTGCAAAATGTTTAAGTGCTAGAGAAGTACTATATGAGTGTGGAGGGTAGTTTTATTTAAGATAAAGATAGGTGAGGGTATGGTGTTGTCTACTTCTAACAGCAGATATACAGAGTAGATGAAAGGAGAAGACAAATAAGAAATGAGTAGTTTTAAAAGGTGATATGTGGATAGATATGAGAGGCAGGAGAAGGATTTGTATTAAAATAAGAAAAAATGAGAGTTAGGGAGTGTGTAGGAATTACAACAGTTAAGAGCTAGAACTATTAGCCAGGTCAGCAGCATGTACAAAGGGATCATTCTAACCAAGTTAGGGTTTTTAGTGCAGAGGGTGCAGTAGTGAGTTCAGTGAGCCCCGTTAGCTGCACATCTAGCAACCTTGTTGTAACTCTGCTTTAGTTTGGATTTTAATGTGGCCTGAAGGTTTACCAAGTTGGAAGAACCACATAGTAGAGAGAGCTGTTGGTATGCAGTGGCTAGAGTAACTCTAATGGATGCAGTAAAGGATATTTTGCCTGTGTATAGCATTCCTAGAATTTTTTTAAGTTTTATAACATTGTTCCTTATGTGGAAGTCATATTTGAGGTTGTTAACCCCTAACAATTAGAGTATTGTTTGCAGATAGAATTTTAAAGCTATTTTTTCATGGGTAAGTGATCTTGGGAAGAATAAAATATTTTTTTTCTTAGGGTTAAGCAGGAGTTGGTGGTTACAGTGACAGTTTTCAGTCATGTTAAAAGTATTTTGTGTAATCCTTTCTAAGTTAGCTAGATTGTCTGAGAAGTAGGCAAGGATGGAATCATCTGTATACTCTTCACGAGTTGCTTGTTACACAAAAGTGTGAAAATTTTTTTATAAAGATATTAAACAGAAGGAGACCAAGGACAGAATCTTGTGGGACACCAGTACTGATGAGAATTTGGGAGAAAGGGTTGAATTTCATTTGACCACTTAGTAATGTTCAAACAAGTAACTACTGTACCACTGAAGAGTGGGTTGTGAAATGCCCAGTGTGGACAGTAGAAGTCTTTATAAGTCACTATGTCAAAACCTTTTGACAAGCCTAGGAATAAGGAAGAGACTAGGTCACCTTTATCACGGGCTTTATTTATAGTATTGGAGCAAGTAAGGAGGGCAGTGGACGCACTATGTACAGGGATTTTGTTGAGTAATGGTTAGTAGCTGTTTTTTTTAAGAGATGATAAAAGTAGTTGCATTTGGACATATTTTTCCAGAATATTCGAGAAGAGATGGAATGGCAATGGGTCTAAAACTGTATTTGTCAGTAGAAATTCCCCTCTTGTGGAGATGGATAATAAATCATTTTTTTTCCAGATTATATGGATATGGGATTCTTGTACTGATGTGTTTGTACTGGATATGTAATGGCATTAGCAGATATTTTGAGGTATTCTGTAGGAAGGTTGTCAGCAGAAGGTGAGCAGAATTTAAGCTTGGATCATAGTTTTTTTTACAAAGGAATTAGAGCCTGGTTTTAATGCAAAGATATTTCAGTCATCATCATCTTCTTTCAGCTGTTCCCGTTAGGGGTGGGTATTTCAGTGGTACGAGGTAAACATTAAGTCAGAGAAATCAGGAAGGGAGTCATTAGTGAGATCAGCAATTCTTTGAATGAAGTAAGAGTTAAACTTGGGGGACGTTTCAGAGGGGGAGATTTTGGGACAATGGTTATTGGCATTATTAGTTCCTGGATGTAAAATTTCTTAGATGGCTGACCAGAATTTTTTCGATTTGCATCTATGGTTGTTTTGTAAGTCCGTATGATATTGAGGTTGACTTGTTTTTGGTGAGATTATGAAGTTCTTTAAAGCATTGTAAATTTTGAGGAGTTTTACATTTCTGCCAATTTGTTTAGAGTGAGACTTATAATGTGATTAGTAATCCAAAGGGCAAGCCGCAGTGGTACAGCAGTAGCATTGTTGCCTCACAGCAAGAGGTTCTCCTGTTCGATTCATGGCTGGAGTGCCTTCTGTGTGGAGTCTGCATGTCCTCCTCGCGGTCGAGTGGCCTCCAAAAGACATGCGTGAATAGGCGTGCCTTCACTGAAGGTTGGGCACTGGGCTGGCAACTCGGCACCATAAAAAAATCTACTGCCAATCATTAGTGGACCGTAGTTCCGCTGTGGCAACCCCTAACCAAGAAAAGCAAAAAAGACAAACAACAAGTAATCCAAAGGGCATAGTTGGATTTTATTCTCTTTCTACACAGTGGTGTAAGGCTGTTTCAAATGCTAAAGAAAGTTGGATTGAAATTAACTGATGGCTCATCTAGAGCCATGTTTTTCAGAACAGACTGGATAAAAGAGTTTAGAGCCGCTATAAGTGTGTCTGGATTGAACTTTGAGAGATTATGACTAGTTATATATAACTGCTGTTTGACATGGTGTCTTTTAGCAAATTTAAGACAGTGATTATGAAAGGAATCGGGAAGGGTTCTTGATGAGATTTAGTTGCAGGGCTCTGAGGCCAGAATCCAGTCAAGAATGGAACTCATTACTTGGGCTTTGCTATGGCAAGTAGGGGAAGTAATAAACTGTCTAAAGCCATGAAGGTTAACGCCAGAGGAAGTATAGTTACCTGTGACTTTTTCCAGTTGATGTTGACATCTCCTAGAATAATTGTTTCATTAGAAATTTTGTCTGAGATCCAGTAAAGGAAGTCCCCAAGGTTGGCTATATTATTTCATGGGAGGATATATTGAACCATTATACAAAGGTGCTTGTGGTTATTTAGTTTTAAGTGAGAGATAAGAAGATCTGCATTACTGAATTTGGGGAGAGTTTTGATAAAAGGAGAGAGTTCATATATATATCAGGATACAGTATAGCTACCTCTTCAACTATTTTTGCAGCCTGTCTGCTCTTATTATGTATCATGGGGGTAGAATCTCTGCGCTTATGAGGTTTTAACCGTGTCTCATATATATATATATATATATATATATATATATATATATATATATATATATATATATATATATATGTGTCATATACTGTAGCTGCCAAGAGATCCAAGCATGTGCTCTGTGATTTTATTACAAATAATGTGTATTTATGGATGTAAAGTTTAGTTGTTTAGAGTTAACAGGGTTGATTTGAGGGATTGTGGGTAGTCGGAGATGGAGAAGGAAGAAGGGCCTGAGTTAGGGCATATATCTCAAAGTTTAATAGTGGAAGAGTATTGATGAGATTAAAGTTATTTCATTATGGTAATTGTTAAGTTTTACTTCGTCCTGAGGTTGTAGCAAGGAGAGTTAATTTTGTATTTATAGTCAAGAGTAGGTGAGCTGTTGAATAGATGTGGAGCAATTAGAGGTGAAGAATTCTGGATAAATTGGTTAACATGCCATGGAGGCTCAAGATTGGTGAATAAATTCTACATATGATAGCAACTTGGTAGCCTGTAAAGAGAGCTAGTAGAAGAAGTAAAGTGGTCAAGCTAGTGATGAGCATATTTGTTTATAATCACAGGGCAAGCCAAAGAAGTTACAATCTTAGATGTAAAGATAAGTTAGGACTTAGAGAGTTGTCAGACATGAGTGAAATGAATAGAATGTTTAATGGGAAGAAGGGAGATAGAAAAGAGCTAAAAACTGAGATAGATTTGATTCTAAAGTAAGTATCTATTTATTTTATATGACAGAAAGGATGAGTAGTTAGTGCAAAGTCAAGGATAAAAGTTACATACTGTGGAATAAGATTGTGTAGCAGAGTTGATAGGTGGGATGGTAAAGGAATAGGTGGGATTTAGGTCGTAAATGGAGGGAGTATGGTGGGTATAAATGTAGATGATATGGGGTGGGTGGAAACTGGGAGTAGGTAGATACTGGGGAGTAGGGTAGGGCAGTGGGATAAGCCTGAGTGCAGCAAGACTGGATGATGCAGGTTTGTCCCCACAGCAAGTTTGCATATGTCAGCAGAAACAGTCAGTAGGTATGAATATCACTCTATAATTCACTTGTAATCCTTCTGTTTTATGCAAAACACATTTGTATTGTCTTATTTTCTCATTTGCATATTACTATTGTAAACCTCTTTTTATCTACTTTTTTGCCATCTGTGCTATATTATTGTTATTATTATTATTATTATTATTATTATTATTATTATTATTATTATTATTATTAAAGGGATAAGTTTCTCTTTTGCTGATTTAGCAGTCTGGAGCCTTGAAACTGTTTCTGTGCAGACTGACATGGTAATTATACAGAGCTGGAGCTTTAGATGAAACTTCCATTACTTCCATTGTGAATATTACATAGGCTTGACTCACACACATGCACACAGATCTGAGCTGGGCACACTCAGGGAAACTATTAAATGATACATGTGAGAAAAGCAATGTTTTTCCAAGTTTTTTTTTAATTCAATCTTTTAAGTTTTAAAAACATTTAATGTAGTGTTCATTGTTTCTGTTTTAAAACTGGGTGTCTCCTTTAAGATCTCTGGTGAGTGCAAGCTTACAATCAACATAGCTTTCTATTTAGATCAACAACTAATCCCCAAAAGTGGAATATTTGTTTTCTATGCTAACTGGTGGTGAGCAGTTCTTAAAGCTGGGCATGAGTCCTGCAGAACAACAAAAATGAGTTAAATGAAGTTTCTAACAGGTATGTGACAAATTTCCATAAGTGTTTTTACCCTTTGGAGTGTCATCCACACCTAGCATATTTAAAAGAACAATAAAAGGTGTGCTGCAGGCACTGTGTGATTGTTGTAAGCATTTAGTTACAGTACAACAATAAAAAAAAAAATACTTGAAAATTGTGGCAGTTATTTGGTGCACCTTTATTCTGGGACTTCTACTGCAGAAGTTATGGACCCTAATAGTATAACAATATAATTGCTGCACACACAAGGTTTGCTGACACAGAACTTCTCCCTTTATATATATATATATATATATATATATATATATATATATATATATATATATATATATATATATTCCTCAGTAAAAGAATAACCTGCACATAAGCAAAAGCAATGGCACAGCAATATGTATTTCATACAAATGAGCAAAGGTACCAATTTAATAATAAATATTCAGACTAATAATTGAGGCCACTAGTCAATTAACTAGGGCCAGCATTAATTTCTCTGAACCAAGTCCTTGAACTCTCTTCAGTGAGTATATGTTCATTATAGTATTTTTTTTTATTTTTAAAATGCTTTCATAGAGCACAACCTGGATGTGTTACAGTGTTTCCTTACTGACAACCAGAAATGCTTAATAAGTACTTTACCATCACTGTTACTGCTCTGTTTGCAAAATATTCATCCACTTCCTAGATTTAGTCTATAACCAAACTTTCAGTTAAACTAATCCAAGATGGCTGCCAGAAATTCCATGTTAGGTTTTCTTCTCTATTTTATAAGACTGTGTATGCACTTTGAGCATGAAGGAGTTTCTCTGTATTAAAGACTACAAAGAAGTCAATATTTTCCAAGACACTGAATGTAACTGGCAAGGAAGTTATAAATCAATAAACAGGAGTACTTCTCAAAGACAACTTGTTCTAATCCCTAAATTGTACTTTCCTGTTCTTATGAGAAAAAATAGCTTTTTGGACAAATATCAATCACCTGGGCTTTAATGTATCAGTTAAGGATATAACATAGAGACACTTTGGACATTTCTGTTGTCAAACAGTTTTTAACCTTAATTGACCATATACAATACAGTAGCAACAGAATAACTCACTAATCTACATAAAGTTTGCAGAAGCTGTGCCTTTGCATCAGAAATAATTTGAGTCAGCTACAGTGCTCTGATAAAGTTGAAAGATGTATCTGTACAGTGATTTGGTATTCCATCTACAGCAAAGTAATTTTATGCTTCGGTCTGCCATGCTCAGCAAGCATGCAAAGGGCATTGTAATCTTCCTTGTGGGGCAAATCTCTCAACCAACTGGGGACAAATTTCGACAGAGTCAGGGACAAGTCAAGAAAAAATCAGGGACAATCAGGGACACTTCTAAAATATTAGTGCTATTAACTTGAAATATTGACAGAATCAGAGCATACAAATTAAGACACATTATCTGAAGTAAAAGAAGTTTATAACTCTTAATTATTGTCATTATTCATTAAGTGTAATTCACCACCTTTCCTCCAAATGTCACTAGTTTTAGGATGGATTAAGAGGGACAGAGTTAAAATTTCAGTTAAAATCAGGGACAGTTGACTGGTATGTTGTTGGGATGTGTTAATAGGCTGACAGTCAACTTGTTTCCTTGTCTTTGTGGATTAACATACTAAACAGGTTATCAAAATGCCTTGGAAATGGTTTCCCTACTCTGATAAAGTTGCATTAATCTAATGAAACCTATTCAACTCTAATGATTCTAGCACAACTGTAAAAATTAATTCTGCATGTCAATCAGGCAGATTGTGATTATGGCATTACTCCTGAATGACAGTCAAAGTGACATCTAACACTAGATAGAACTTCCATGACCCTACTGAGCTCAGTACAAAGACCTACTATGGTTATCCACGATATCTTTCAGCGACGATGCTATTATTAAATTGTATTGGCTAACACGAATCATCTAGTCCTTTCTTATTCAAGGGCTGATCAGTCATACCTATTGGTATACAACGCTGTTCGGCTGTCAGTTTCTGGAACTGGACGTAATGTGATCAATCATGTCTCATGAAGTGCACATCTCATTGGTTGTCTTCCTCTGGAAATACTTGCTGTTAATCACCTTTCATCTGTTTCTGTTTCAGTCATACACAGACTTTGGAATAGGGGTTTTACAGGTTGGCACCACTGTACAGGTAGGAAACAATCATCTCATTCATGTTATCTTTTTGTTCATCAGGTGGTTATTCTGTAATTTTCTGTCTCATATCCTGCAGTAGGTCATGACATTGTGAACATTTGTATGTCTTCTCCAGGCACTCTGAAATTAACTGTAGCAAAGGGGTTCAGTTCTTGAATCAAATTTGCCTACTTGTCATTTGCCAGTCTTACAGTCTCTGGTCAGCCCTATCTGGCCTATAATGAAGTTCTTCTGCTATGTTTATTTATATGTCAGCACTGTGTTTTGAAAAAGTGCTTCTGCAAATCTGGTTTTATTCAGTCCCAGATGGAATGTAGTTTTCAGTCCAAGAGTAACAATGTTGATAAACTAATAGCAGATGTATGCATGGTATTAAGGTAATTGAAAAGAACATTGTCTATCTTGTTGTACTGGGGCTTCTGGTAACTGCTCATTTTTAAAGCCATTTCTCAAAATATTTTCAAGATTCTGCATCTAGCTCCTTTAGAAATGGGCAGCTACTGTACATAATAGCTGTCTGATACCATTTAATTTTGTTGGGGAGAGAGTTGGCATAATGGTTAAGGTCTTCACCTCACAAATACAAAGTACAGGGTTTGATTATAACCACAGACCAATAACTAGGCTTCTAATGGTCTGTAGATTGGTTGCCTATGTACAAACATCTTAAAATTGCCTAATTCAAACTCTTAATTGTTACCACCACAGACATGTCTTTCTTCAAGCAAGTCATTCCTTGTTCACTGTTTCGCACTTGACACTATAAAACTTGATCCTGACCACTTTGAGTCTGCAGCTGCTGTATTTAGAAATGAGAAGTCTGCAAGACTTCAGAATGCAAATTCTAACATGACACCATGCCACAGGTGGCCATTCACATGGATACAAAGGGTTTGGCAGTGGTGCATTCTGAACCACTTGACATGTCAGGCAGGCTGTCATAAAAACTGGATTTCTGTTTTGACATATTGTTGGAAATTCATTTAGCCAGTATCTAAAGAAGCAAAATCTTTCAAGTATTTATGCATCTGCCAAATAATGACCCAAGATCTATTTGGGCATTTTTTCTACTATTTAGGAGACAAACACAATGTAAAGTACTGTTGGAACTGCTAATTATGTGACCTGACCATCCACAGATATCAGAGCAAGAAACCCATAGCCTACCTGGCTATCAGGAAGATGGTAGCAGTAAAAGGTATCACATGCAATGACCAGTGGAAAGATCCAACATGCAGCACTAGGTCTCTGACAGTGCACTTTTAGAAAGCCACTGAAACAGAATGCAGGCCACAATTAAACCTTCATGGAAGCAAGTTCACTGCAGAAACACGCCTCCAGTCCCAGAATGAGGTGACTTTTCCTCTTTTAGTATGGGCTCAAATTGCCATCTATTTTCTGTTTTAGGGGATGACAAGAGGCTGGGAGGGCGTGCATCCCAGGCTTTTCCATCTTGTAGAGGCAATGGAAATGCTTTCTTCCCTCTCTGATCCTGGTAAAATGAAAAAGTAGTGAAGATCCATCTGTGGCACCCGACATGGGCTTCCATGCGGCCTCCTATAATTTTGATTGCACTGATATCATGGCTGTGCAGGATGGCTTAGTTTAGGCTGCCCTCAATTAAGGAAGCAGTCAGGCAGTTCATCCTGAATGCCCCTTTCAAAAGGGAGACTCTATTCAGCCAGACTTTACAGAACTCGATAGATGACTTCTTAATGAGGATGAATGCCCTCTTCACTGTGGAAGACATCTACTAGTCCACATTAGCTTCTAGCATCTCTTCTTCAGCTTCCAGGTCTAACCAATCTCCAAAGAATAAGAAGCCTTCTTGCAGACATTATGGCACAGGGTCTTTCCATGTCCCCTTCTGACCAAGATGCTCAATAGAATGACTCCACTGGCCTAGCAAACACCTTGCCAACCGGTGTCTAGGACTTCTTATGGGGAATGACCTCAGAATTTGCCTAAGCTTGGAGAGAAAGGGGTCAGGATCCACCAGATCATACACACACCCAGGTCATTGGACCACAAGTACCAGTATGACTCCGTCATAGTCCATGCGGGTGTAAATGACCTAAGACATACCTCTCTGGACTATATAAAGACAGACATTATGGAACTTTCAGACTATGTGTCCCAGGCTGTTATGAGCCTAACATTGAGCAGCATTCTACCTTCACCAAGGATGAAAACACAATATGAAGAGATGATTGGCTTTAATAATTGGTTTAGCTTCTGGTATTATTCCAAGGGGATACAATATTTGTTAGTATGGGAGGATATTATTGACAGACTGTTTTATCAATGATAGTCTGCACCTGTCCACTCTCTGCTTTCAAATATTGGCTAAACCATGTCCTCCCACATAGTACCTTTTTTTTAGACAATGACAAACTGATAAAACCTTGTGACATAGCAAAACCAGCCCAGGGGAATCTAACTGTATTACTGCTCAATGCTAGGAGTCTAAACAAGAAACTCCACTCCCTCCAAGCCCTCCTCACCCTGGAGGATGTGGACAATTTTGCAGTTATTGAGACATAGCTTAAAGCCACAGAGAACATCTCAGCAGTGCAGGGCTACAATGCCTTTCACACATTCAGGCCAGCTACTGCACAGGCAGGCAAACAGACTGATGCACTTGAGGTTTTCCATGTCGAAATTACTAGAAACAAAGCTCTATACCATATCCATACAAGCTATAAGTTCCCCTCTATGACCCAGGAAATTCATAACTCATTCTTAATCATACTGGAGACATTCACCATCCAACCCAAAACAATATTCGTGGGTGGCTTTTTCTAGCCCACTATAAAATGGAAATCATACATGACCTCAGACTTGCAGGCCCACAGATTCTCAGATTTTGTAATCACAAGCACCCTAGACCAGATAATTTGCATACCCACTAAGAGTGCAAACATACTAGTCCTGGTCCTCATAAACATGGGAGAATGCTGCACTCCTCTATGGTAATGTCTCCTCTGGTAGGGTTAAACCATAAATCTCTCTCCTTTGAAATAAAAAGTAAACCCATGACCCCAGCTAACCCCTTAGAATTTAGGAACTATTCTAAGGTAAACTTCATATTACTAAGTGACAACAGAACTTTCAAGCCCCCTACCCCCAAACCATGAAAATACAGCTACCTATGCAGAATTGTTCACATATACCCAGTACAATCATGTTAATAGTTGCATAGTGAAAGTTGTGCTTACCAGGAATAAGCTCAGAACAAACTGAAGAAACAAGCCACCTTGGTGGAATCCAAACATCTATAGGTTGTACAACAAAAAGAAGAAAGTCATAGCAAAAGTTAGGAAATACAATGCCCAGCAGGATAAAAGCTGTCTCATCAATCTAAACAAACAACTCAAAAGGCAAATCAGGTCTACCAAAGCCAATTTTGAGGCAAAAATAGCCACCCAGGCCAAGGACAACCATAAGGCTTTCTTAGGCTTTGTCTGTAACCTCAAAGGCTATACACAAAATGTGCAGAGCTAATTGTAAATGGAGCAACTTTCATGGAGCCAGAGGACAGAGGACATCTACTGGCCAACAACATTCACCTCCAATTTTACCCCCTCCCAATCCATCTTCAGGAAATAACATTGAACACCACCCCCCAACTATTACTAGGGAACAGATTTTAAGTGCACTCTCTAAGGCCAAGAACACTACATTGATGGGCACAAATAATATCTCAGGATTCCTCCTAAATAGCATGAAACATGACATATCAGGATCACTGGAGTCGTTATATAATCACAGCCTTAAGCCAGGCTTTGTGCCATACAAATTGAGAGCTATAGCAATCATCCCTTTGCAGAAGGGCAGGCCTTCTACAGACCAGAAGCTTCAGTTCCATAAGTCTGACTAGTTTCACATGCAAAGCCATGGAAAGAATTATCATAGAAATGACTAATAACAACCTAGGAAACCTTCAGATGTTGGATCCAACCCAGTTTTAGCTTGATCAACAGCAAATCATGCCTATTCAACCTGGTGAACTTTTGTGAATAGGTCACCAAAGCAATGGATGAGGGTAAAACAGTGTATACTACCTACCATGACCTGGCCAAGGCATTTGGTACAATACCCATATGAGCATTGTAAACAAACAGATGGAATTAGGCATAAACCCCTATGTTACACGTTGGATAGCCTGCTGGCTTTCAGATAGGACCCAGGAAGTTAGGATAGGGGAGTTCATCTCCACAAAGAGTCAGTTACTAGTGGAGTTCTTCAGGGCTCTGTGCTGAGACAGCTTCTTTTTGGCAACTACTTCTCAGAAATCAAGGCCAACATCATTAATTACAATTAAGTGTTTTTTTTTTTTGTTTTTTTCCCTCTCTCTTCACTTGCAGTGCTGAGGAGGTAGAGTGTAGCTTGTTTTTCTAAAGGGCTTGTTACCACCTATAAAATAACAGATTAAAACAGTTTGTTTGAAGTGGCCAAGCTTAGGCATCCATAAAATTGTAAAGGAGGCACAATATGTAGCAGAGAATATACTTAGTGAAGAAAAAGATCAAAAGAAAAAGTTAGTAGATATTCAACTTCAGCAGTTCAATACTGATTTCCCGGGGCAGAGACAGGGAAGAAGAGGAAATTGTGGGGGAAGAGGTAGAGTCAAATTCTTTCAGCAACCCCAAGGACAGTGTCAGCAAAGTTATTATCCCCCAGATTCATCACCGGTACCAAAAGGTGCACCACATGTAAATATTTGTTTTAATTGTGGTCAGACAGGACACTGCTGAAATGAATGTCCATTAGCTGGACAGCAAACCAATTTGCCAAATACCCAAATACCACAGCAACCTGAAAGAAAACCTCCTGTATGGAACACTACTTGGCAGCCACCAGTGTGTGGCAGCATACTCGTTAGTACAGCCATGAGCAGGAACTACAGTTATTTCCCATGGTAACAACTGAGCAAGATAGTCTCTTTGTCAACGATACAGTGAAAAATACAGCTATGTGTAACTCAAGCACATTCATGGAGCACAAGTCACGATGCAACCCAGCAGCAGTTTTATTTCACACTAAAACATATGAAAGCTATAAGTGTAAAAAATGCGTTTTCATCCTGTAATACATAGACTTCTTCAGCTACAACCACATAAAAAGCCCTTGACGTATATACCCATTAAAAAAAAACTCGACCAATAGGAACCTAGGTCAATCAATTAATCAAACACGTAAAAAATTAAATATGTGTGAATAAGAACTCATAGTCCTACAGTCCAAAAAAATAATTATAATTAAAAACTAATGATGATAGTAGCAGCGTTGTAAACAAACTATGTACCAAAACATGTATAAAATAGTTCATACTATTACAGTATAAATAGATTAGAATCCTAAATCAACATGCTGTAGAAATGGTATATAAATTTAATAACAAATAGTGACATCTAGTGGACAAAGTCATAAAAGCAAATCCTAGATGAAAAAGGATTTTTTGTTAATTAATTATTTTCCAAGGAATCAAAGTTCTCATAAAACACTACCACATAAAGTGTCAACTATGTCCTTTATTTAATTTTAAGAATAATACTAAAAAAAAAAAAAAAAAAAAAAGGGTTATTTGAATACTGCAATTTACAGCTTAGCTGCCCTAAGTTTTAAAAGGGGGGCAATACTCATGTTCTCATTAAGCCCTGGGGGTCTCCCGTAATCCAGGGTCACCTGCCAGAATAGTTCCTTGTATTCTAGTCTTGTCTCCCAGGTCCCCCCCTAATGTCAACCGATATATGTTCTACCGCAAAGAACAAAAACCTCATACCCTTGCAAGTCAAAGTATGTTTAAATAAAGCGTTCCTCTCATTGAGGGTCCTAATTTCATAATAGTATTCGTATATCCACTTTCTTAGTTTACACTTGGTTTTTCCAATGTAAAACGTTTGACATAGTACACAGGTAGCAAGATAGACAACCCCTACTGTGTTACAGTTGTAAAAGGCACCTCCAACAATATCTCTCCCTCTACTTTCTAGGTAGACCTTATCACTGTTTAAAATGTACGCACATTGTGAGCATGCCTCACATTTGTACGTACCCTTTCTCTTACTTTTGGTACCAGGAATGGAAACTGTATTTGACTCAAAAAGTTCTTTCAAATTTTTCCACTTTCTAAATACAAAACTCAACGGTTCTTTACGCAATACAGTCAAATCAGTTAAATCAATCTTTCCCATTCCTTCTTAATAATGTCTTTCACTAAAAAGGCATCTCCATAAAACTCCATGGTCAAGACCCTATTGTACTGGGTGGTGTTTTCCCCAGTCTTTCCAGTGGTGGACCCCAAAGGACCTTTTCCTAACAAAGGGAAGTATTTTTCAGATCTCTTTTGTGTTACCTCCCTTCTTAACCATGTTGAAAGGGTACCCACGTTCATTAAAGAGTTTCTCTAAAGTATCACATTCAACCTCAAAATCCTCATTATTAGAAGTCACCCAACTCACCCTAATGAATTGACCTTTCACAATTCTTATTTTTTTGATGGAAGGGGTGTGCACTAAGAAAGTGCAAATAGGAATTTGAGAAAGTCACCTTACAAAACACAGTGGATTTAAACCCATAACTTGTTTTGTGAATACTCACATCAAGGTAGTCCATTTTGTCATAAGAAACATGGTGGGTGAACTTCAAGAAGTCAGTAGTACTACCAAGAAACTCAAGGAACTTCCCCAGTTTGTCCTCCGTATCTGTCCAAAATAGAAAGATGTCATCCAAAAACCTCTTGTAGAAGGACCAACTTCTCCTGTATTCAGAGCAGAGAACAAACTTTTTCTCCCACCATGACAACACGATATTTGCATTTGTGGGGGCACAGTTGGCCCCCATTGCTACCCCTGTGGTCTGGTGAAAAAATTAACCACAAAAATATAAAATTGTTTTTCAACACAATTTCAATCAGTTGTAATACTACCTGTAAGTCATGGGAGTTTGTACAACCTCTCTCTACCAAGGCCTCTTCTAACCACTCAAGACCAATCTCATGGAGGATAACCATGAAGAGGTCCTTAATGTTAACCATAACAAATAAAATGTTTTCACTACTCTGGTCAGTGTCAATTACTCCTGAGAAAATCCCAGGAGTCTTTAAGGATCTCATTCTTAGTCCCCCAATGGATTTCAGTTTTTTATCAACATACTTGGCCAGAGGAGCAGTCTTAGATCCATCAGCAGAGACAATGGGTCTCAACAGGGGGTCACCCTAGTCCTTGTGGACAATGGGATACCAAAAATGAAGGGTACCCTAGGTATAACATTCCTCAAAAGTTGTGAGTATCCATATCGATAAGTCCCTCGAGAAGTAAGACCCTTAGGGCCAAATCTATTTTCTGGTACGCAATATTGATTTTGTTCCTCGAAACCCTAGTGTAGGGATTGGTATCCCCAAGTATGTCCAACATTTTACCATCATATGTAAGGGAGTCCATAATAACTGTGCCCCCACCTTTATCGGGTTTCATCACCCTGATATGTTTGTCAGACCTCAGTTCCTCTACAATGGCCCATTCTCTAGCATTAAGGTTGAAACCACATCTATGTTTAGGGATGTTCTTTCTAAGTTCTCTTTCAGCCACTGCTTCAAAATTTTTCAATTGAGGGTGTAGTGGGGGGTTGAACTCACTCTTTCTCCTTGGTTTATCATTATTGGTCAAACCACTAGTTCCATTAAACATTAATTCCAAGTTAACTTTTCATACAAACATTTTCAAATCCAGTATGACCTTGGTCAGGTCACACCTCCTGTTAGGAACAAACTTCAAACCTTTGAAAAAAGATTAAAGTGGTCAGTACTCAGGTCTACATTGCTGTAGTTAAAAATGTGGTAGTCACCGTATGTGAATTTATATCCATCATTAGCAATCAGTAATGAAGTGGAATCAGTACCTACCCCGCCCATGTCCTCCCCCTCGCTTCCCACTTCAAAAAAGATGGTTCTGACTGTAATATGGAGGATTCTGGTTCCTACGTCTCTCAGATCTACGTAAGACCAGGTACTCCTAGGGTCCACAATATCCATAGAGTCACTATTTTGATCCTCCCCCAATAAATGGTCAGGGTAAGAAGCCTCACCAGTATTTCTGTTGATCATGTTCTCAGACCTGTTGGATTTTGGATAACATCTTTTCTCTTTGTACTCTAAAATATCCCTCTTTAACTTCTTAATTTTCCCCTTAACAGCCAGAAAACATTTTTGGTCAACATTCTCCAATATAGTCTGGTACTTTTGTTTTTCTACATCAATAGTGAACATCAAATCACCAGTTACCAGCTTGTTCAGTTGTTCAATTTGTGATTGCAATTTGTTCATAGACATCTCGTTTTATCTAATAATGAGTTTGACTATGTCTAACCCACACCTATTAAAAACCTCCACCAATTCATCGAATAACTCAGAGCACGTGTCAATATTATTGGGGTATTAAAACACCCTCAACCCTTTAGGTACAATACCCCTATTAAGACACTCTTTTAAATAATCGTTGTCAATACTAAGTAGTTTAAATTTGGACAACAAGTCAGACAATTTGTTCAAACAAGTTATAACTGTCCACCTCCACAGAACAGTCCATAGCCAGTTCAGTAGAATTAAAAGCATGTTTCTTCATTAACTAACTTTTAAAATCCCTATGAACCACTGTTGATAAGTTGTTAGAACAGTCACTATGTTTGTTGCCACCTCGCGATCCACTGGTTGATGTAAGCCCATTACTATCACACAAATCCGTGGAGGCAACAAAAATGTTCGGAACCCCAAAGTCCTGGTTCCTATTGTCCTTGTTTGGTTGAGTTAAACCAAAAACGTTGTTTTGCTCGTTTCGTTGATTCCTTTCACTAACAATACCTTTAGAAGCTGTCTTGTTCTGTAGTGCTTCCTGGTTACCTAGTATAGAACCAGAAGCAAAAATACTGGCCAAGGAATGGCCAATAGAAGGTAGTAGTTCCACCAGCTGTGACAGCTGGCCAGTCAACCTCCTGGTTTCACTTACATTGTCGTTCCTCTCTCCCAAAGACCGAGGTGAGGAATCTATGCTCTCCATGTCCCCAAAACAAAAATGAAGAACACAAAATCAAGGAGACTGTGTGCTATAAAAACACTCCAACACTCTGAAACTCAAACACAAGTCACGATGCAACCCAGCAGCAGTTTTATTTCACACTAAAAAATATGAACACTACAAGTGTAAAAAATGCGTTTTCGTCCAGTAATACATACACTTCATAAGATACAACCACATAAAAAGCCCTTGACATATATACCCGTTAAAAAAAAACTCGATCAATAGGAACCTAGGTCAATCAATTAAACAAACACGTAAAAAAATAAATACATGTGAATAAAAACTCATAGTCTTACAGTCCAAAAAATAATAATTAAAAACTAATGATGATAGTAGCAGCGTTGTAAAAGAACTATGTACCAAAACATGTATAAAATAGGTTGTACTGTTATATATTTAAATGTATAAATAGATTAAAATCCTATATCAGCATGATGTAAAAATGGTATATAAATTTAATAATAAATAGTGACATCTAGTGGACAAAGTCATAAAAGCAAATCCTAGTTAAAAAGGATTTTTTGTTAATTAATTATTGCCCAAGGAATCAAAGTTCTCGTAAAACACTACCACATGACAAGTGGCAACACTGTCATTTATTTAATTTTAACAACAATACTAAACAAAAAAAAGGGGGGGTATTTGAATACTGCAATTTACAGCTTAGTTGCGCTACTTTTAAAAAGGGGAGCAGTACTGATGTTCTTATTAAGCCCCAGTGGTCTCCCGGAATCCAGGGTCACCTGCCAAAAGAGTTCCCTGTATTCCAGTCTTGTCTCCTAGGGCCCCCCCCAATGTCAACTGGTACATGTTCTATCACAAAGAACAAAAACCTCGCACTCTTGCAAGTCAAAGTATGTTTAAATAAAGCGTTCCTCTCATTGAAGGTCCTAATTTCATAATAGTGTTCATATATCCGCTTTCTTAGTTTACACTCATTTTTTCTAATGTAAAATGCTTGACATAGTACACAGGTAGCAAGGAAGACAACCCCTACTGTGTTACAGTTGTAAATGGCACCTCCAATAATGTCTCTCCCCCTACTTTCTAGGTATCTAGGTAGACCTTATCACTGTTTACAATGTACGCACGCTGTGAGCATGCCAAACATTTGTGCATGCACTTTCTCTTACTTTTGGTACCAGGAATGGAAACTGTACTTGACTCAAAAAGTTCTTTTAAATTTTTCCCTTTTCTAAATACAAAACTCAACAGTTCTTTACGCAATGTCATGAGCAGGAACTACAGTTATTTCCCTTGGTAACAATTGATCAAGATGGTCTCTTTGTCAATGGTACAGTGAAAAATGCATCTAACACATTTCTTGTAGATACAGGATTACTTCAGCAAATACTGAACACCTTCCACTTTCTAAACAAATGATTTAGGGTGTAGGTGTGTTTGGAGTTCCTTAAGATTATCCAGAAACTAAACCTGCTCCTATTTAAATCAGTCTGTTAAAAGAACAATACGCCTTTATTGTAGGAAATTTGGTCCCTGTAAATCTGTTACATAGAGATTTACTATGTAAAGTTAGAAGTACTGTTTATTGCACACCTGGTGGTGTACTTTTGGATATTCCTGCTGAATCTTTAAGATCATATTCTAATACTGTCTGTTGAAATGAAGATGCCCATTTTTATTTTCATAACAGCAGAGCAGAAACGAGAAAATGCTGATATGGAGGAATTGAATGCTATCCCTCCACAGCTCTGGACTACTCATGACAGTGAAGCAGGGCTCATACAGGATGCAGGACCTGTCAATAAAACACTAAAACCTTGTGAGTGCCTGCCTGTTGTAGTTCAGTATCCGTTGTTGGTAGAAGAAGAGAAAGGAATTAAACCTGTTATTTCTGCCTTGTTACAAAAAGGCATCATTGTCCCAACTTGCAGTCCCTATAATATTTTAATTTGCTAGTTAAGGAACTAGGAAAAAGTATGTATAGTTTTGCATGCAATCTATGTGCAGTGAATGCTGTAGCAGTACCAGCATTTCCAGTTGTATCTAACCCTTCAACAATACTGAGTTCTATCCCTTCAGATGCCACCACCTTTACAGTGATGTAGACTTCATCTGTCTTCTTTTCTATACCTATGCATTCATATAGTCAATAACTGTTTGCATTCACTTGTAAAGGTCAGCACTATACTTGGCACATTCTCTAGAGAAATTAAGGAACAATTATATAAGATTAAATTTCCTTGTGGGTCCACTTTGGTTCAACATGTAAATGATTTGCTTTTAGCTTCAAGAACTGCGTGGGATTGTAAACACAATACTATTTTTCTTTTGACTCAGTTGGTAGGATTAGGATTTAAAGTTTACAAAAACAAACTGCAGTTATGGAAGTTGCAGATTCAATACTTGGGACATCTTATTTCACAGGGTGTTAGGCAGAGTCTGCCTTCATAAATTGCTGCAATCCAAGGTGCACCAAACCCTACTACATTGAAACGGCTGCAAACTTTTCTGGGTTTAGCAGGTTACTGTTGGCAATGGATTTCTAGCTATGTAGAAGTGGTAAAACCTTTGTTAGAACTGCTAAGGAAAGATACTCATGAGCCTTTACCCTGGCTGCATTATTATGAATAAGCTTTTGTACAATTGAAAACATTGCTTTTAAATCCTCCTGCATTTGGCATTTGGGTTACCAGATTATTCTAACAGATTTTTTTCTGTTTTGTAGTGAAACAAGGAAAGTAGCATTAGGACTGTTAGCACAATGTAGAAGTAATGGTTTTAGATCTGTTGCTTATTTCAGTACAAATATTGATTATGTAGCTGCAGTCCTCTATCATATCATTCCTTTAAGGTGGTGGCCACAACAGTGTGCATAGTAGTCATGATGGCTGCACTAACTTTCAGGCATGAGACTTTCATGGTTCATAGGGTCATAGGTTGGTACTAGGCTATTGGCCCTAGGGCCTATACAAGCCTAGCCATAACAATTCCCTGGCTATTTCTTCCCACACTATTTATAGGTTCATAGTTTGGTACTAGGCTATCAGCCCTAGGGCCTAAACAAGCCTAGCCATAACAATTCCCTGGCTATTTCTTCCCACATTATTTATAGCTTCTGCTTTCTGTAGAAGCTGTTACTGAAGTGTAAAGCTCAGTCGTTATCTGCAACGTGATTGTCTAAACATGAATTGTCTTTACTTAATAAAGTTTCTTTACAGATTATTCAATATCTGCCACTTAACCCTGTTTCTTTAATCCCTACAGTGAATGAAGGAGAACCTCAGGATTGTTTTGTTGTTATGCTTCCTGCAAGATTAGATTTGAAAGATGTTTCTTTGCAGAATCCAGATCTCATTCTTTTTACAGATGGCTCCAGTGTTCAAAGAGACAATGGTGAACTCATAGCAGCCTTTTCTTTTTGCACACAAGGCAACATTTTATTAACTTAACAATTAAATGGAAATGTATTTACTCAAGTAGCTGAATTAGTAGCTGTTACTGAAGCATGTAAAACTGGCAAAGATCAGTCAGTAACCATTTTTAGTGATTCCTACTATGCATATGGTGTTCACGATTTTGGTACACTTCGGAAAGAAAGGGGTTGTGTAACATCAGCAGGGGCAGTTATTAAAGTGCTGTTTTTGTTAATGAATTACTAGAACCTTTATTATTACCAGGAGAGATAGCTTATAAGACTGTCTTATGCACCACACATAAGACTGATGACTCATCTGTAATCAGAGGTAACACTTTTCAGATATGGTAGCAAGACAGGATGCATTGTCTTATCCTGGTCAGGCTATATCTTTGCAGCAATTAAATGAAAATAACAACTTTTCTTTACAGGATCAACTGTTTTTCAGGACCAGGCAGAAGACTCTGAGAGAAGGAGATGTATAAGCAATGACTGTAGTATATCTCTGAACCTTTCTTTGGTGTCATCCAGATGATCGACTAGTGTCCCACTAAGTTTTCTAAATCAATTGGTTAAAACTTATCTCTTGCCTTTTCATTTGGACAAAAATGCATTGCTGAAATAAATGCACTTAATCTCTCATAAGATACTTAACATTTTGTAATTACTTGTGTAGTTT
The DNA here is from genome assembly GCF_019279795.1 of Protopterus annectens. NCBI lineage: Eukaryota > Metazoa > Chordata > Ceratodontiformes > Protopteridae > Protopterus > Protopterus annectens. The sequence continues at coordinate 345,791,110 of NC_056738.1, read as the reverse complement.
ACTTAGATCACAATGTGTGTAAATCAGAACCTGCACCTGTTCATTGACCTTTTTGTTTTATTCAATGGGACTTGACTGAGCTTCCTCAAGTACAGAAATGTAGGTATACATTTGTAAAAGTCAATACCTTTTTCTGAATGGGTAGAAGCACATTTTTGCATGAAGAAATATTCAGACATGATAGCAAAAAAGTTATTAACCAAATTGTTACCTAGATTTGGTACCCCTTGTAATATACACCAAGGATCTCATTTTACTCGTCAAGTAATACAGCAGCTTTGTAGAGCTTTGAATGCTAAATTACAATTTCATTTTCGTTATAGACCGCAAGCTTCTATGATAGTAGAGAGATCTAATCAGACTAGTAAGCTTAGACTAGCTAAAGTGTGTGAAGAAACTGGTCTTAAGTCCCCCTAGAAAATTGCCCACTCATGAAATCCTCATGGGCAGACCCACGAGAATGTCTGCCACCCCCTCCCTAAGAATTTAGTGGCAACATATTGCTGACCACATGCTTTGCTATTATAAATCCTTGTGCTCTCTTTTGCAGAAATACCATAGTGTCATTCTGCATGCAGCCCGCTGACCCACAGAGCAGGATCACCATGACCTGCATCCCAGAAACCATATGCATGTTAAGGTGCATTCCTAAAGAAACTTACTTAGTCCCCGATGGAAAGGACAATACCTGTTTTTGCTCGCAACTGCTACTGCCATCTGTTGTAAGGGAATCCCCACTTGGATCATGTGTCGCATATCAAAAAGAGCCACCCTTGTGATGAGTATAACTGAAACACCACTGAAGTCAGACCACGTGAACTAGCAGAACTTATTGCCAGCAGAACTAGACAAATAAACTAGAGACGTTGTTGCATCCAGAAGTGAGAGCACGTGACACTTTGCCATCAGACCCAAATCTGGAACCACCTGTGAACTGTTTGCCATCCAACCAGATTCCATATCTGCCATCCATCTCGCATTTGTAACTGAATGCAGTTAAGTTACCTTTGTTGCCTGACCAGGAAGTTAAATATATTTCTGCTAGCTCATCTTGGTCTGATTCAATTTCCAGTGACTCTTCTTAAAGGCCAACAACATTTATTCTTGCTTCCAGTTCCAACATTACTGATTCATCCTGCTTTTGGATACTCATTTGGACATTGCTTTTTCCAGACAACATTCCCTTTCAAAATCGTCTGCAATTAAGGTCCCTGGTCTATGACTTTTTGGTAACTGATTTCATTTGTGCCATGAACAGCCTACCCAACATTCTTGTTTACAATTTATTCATAACCCTCTGCAGCTTCAGCATGTTCGTTTTTCCTGGGGAACAATTATCACTACAGTTGATGTGCTTTCCCTCATCATTTTGTTTCACCTGCTTTTGCCATCTGGAACTGTAAGTGTTTCATCCTCTCTGTGATGTTTGGAACTGTATGCAAGTACTAAATCATTTCTTAGTAGACATATTCTTTGCTAAAAATAGAAACAGGAGTATGGTTAGAATTGAGCTTCATAATGCATTTTGCCTTATATTTTTCTTGCTAAAAATTGGAAGAATAAACATGTTATTTACCCCTTAACCATAATCCCCCTTCAACTAGCAATGACTGCTAAAGTATGTGCTTACTATCATAAAAACAGAACACTTTTTGTCGGAATTAGTACTTGCAAGCTTACTTGGAATATTTATGATGGGGCTGGAGGGCAATGCATGGTAGTATTACATGGTATGTTACTACATTTGAGGAAATCAAGCTTAACCTTGGTTACCTACACACTGGTCTGGCTATTGCTATATTGATCAAGTTATTCCAGCTATTTGACATACAGCTAGCTGCTTTACTGTAAGTAAAGCTTCACAATGCTCACTGCAAGAGAGACACTAAGGTCACTCTTAACCCATTTGGTAAAATAAATGCCTCCAGGGTATATCATAATATTGTACAACAAACTGACTTTAAAGGTCTTGCTCACACGGATCTTGGTGATGGAGTAATTTCTGGAGCAGGCATTCTACCTGCTTATGGGGTTGTCAAGTCAATCTGGGAATTTAGGAAATTATCTAAACTACTGGAAAAAATAAGTAATTCCACTTTTGAATCTATTAACTTGATAACCCAAGAACTGACTGTAATGCACAGTATGGGGCTACAGAACTGCATAGCACTTAGGTTCATAGGTTCATAGGCTAGTACTAAGCTAACTGCCCTTGCGAGCCATTTTAAGCCTAGCCAATTATCCCTTTTGAGAGTCAAACCCTGCACCTTGTGTTTGTAAGGCAAACACCTTAACCATTAGGCCACCCTCCCACCCCATAAAACTTCATTTCACCCCCACTTCTAAAGGAGGTACATGCAGGCTCAGTCAAATGCAGTGCTGGTCTTTTATTCCCAATAACATTGGTGCCATCCGTAGTCACCTAGAAATAATTAAAAAGTATTTACATATCGAAGAAGCTGATAGTTCTCAATGGGCATGGTTAACCAATCTTTTCTCTGCTTCGGGAGGAGGGATTTAAAGTTTTTCATGATTATAGCCATTAGTAATAATGTTGGCCCTTCTTCTCTTTCTTTTAAAAGCATGCAATTTAAAATTATTAGAATCCAGAAAGGGTATTGATTTATATCTGATTGTAACTGTGCCATTGATTAATACTAATAAAAATCACAGTACAGCAGAAGATGAAAATAAACTGCTGCAAGATTTTAGTAAAATAGATGATAATCTATATAAAGGACTGGAGAAATGTGAAAGCATACATAGTATTGAATATATTACTGAAGATTATTTACAGTATTCAAACTGAATTTTTGTTCCATCAAGACATCCGGACCGGTCCATGAGATACTTCGCTTGTGGCTGGCCTCTTTGTAGAGGTGGAGTCCCCAATTCTAACTTCCTGTGTCCTGTATGTGATCCATCTAGCTATCCACCAGGTGACATAAGGGTTTACACTTAACCTCTTGAGTGTGTAAAGAGTGCCCAAGTGGGGTATTGCCTCAAATGCCTTGACCATGTCAAGGTAGGCAGAGTGAACCAATTTGTCCTCATCCATTGCTTTGGTGACCTTCTCAAACAAATCCACCAGGTTGATTAGCCATAACCTGCCCTTGACCAAACCAACTGTGTTGGGTCCAGGGTCTGGAGGTTTCCTATATCCTTGTTGGTCATTTCCATGTAATTTCTTTCCTGAACTTTGCATATGAGACTAATGAGAATTATGAGTCTGTAGTTATCAGGGTCCGTAGATGGCCCACTTTTGTGCAAAGGGATGACTGTTGCTGTTCTCCATTCCTGAGGCATGAAGCCTGCTTGGAGGCTACAGTTAAACAGTAACTCCAGAGGGCTTGATAGATTGTATTTCATGCTATTTAGACGGCATCCTGGGATATTGTCTGGGCGTATTGATGCAGTGATTTTGGCCTTAGAGATAGCATTGAGGGCCTGTTCCCTAGTGATAGCAGGGGAAGTTATCTTTGATGGTATTTCCTGAAGGAAGTTTGAGGAGGAGAGATAGGATAACATTAGAGCTGAGCAGATTTGCTACATGTTCTGGCTCAGTATAGGTAGCTCCATTAACAAGGAGCTCCACACACAACTGTGTATTGCCTTTGAGGTTGCAGACATAGCTAAAGAATGCTTATAGTTGTTCTTGGCCTGGAAATTTATCTGGAATTTGGGTTTGGTAGATTTATTTTTTTTCCTCTGAGTTGTATGTTTAGTTTGATGAGAATTGTTTTATCCTGCTGGGTGCTACACCTGCTAATTTTTGCCATGATGTTTTTTCCTTTTGTTATATAGCCTATTGATGTTGTGATTCCACCAGGGTGACTTGATTTTTGAGTTAGTTCTGTACTTCTTCCTGCTGGACACAGCTGCCTCTATGCAGCTATTAACATAATTGTATAGGGCTTCTGTGAACAGTTCTGCATAGTCAGCAGTGTTCCCAAGCTTTATGGGGGCTTCAAATTTTGCCAGGTTATCATGTTAATAGTAAGAAGTTAACCTTAGTGTAGTTCCTGAACATTCCAGGTCTAGCTGGGGGTCCAGGTTTTATTTTTACTTCACAGGAGATCATTTTGTGGTCTGACCTTACCAGAAAAGACATTACACTGGGGGGGAGTGCAGCACCTTCCATATTATTAAGGACCAAATCCGGTATGCTTGGCATATTGACAATCTGGCCAGGGGAGTTCCTGCTTACAAAATCCAGGAATCTCTGTGCCTATACATTTGGTGTCATATATGACTCCCAATTAAGAGTGGGCTAATTGAAGATGCTCATGAATATGGTATTGGGTTGGATAGTGAGTGTTTCCAAAAGGTTTAAATACATGCTATGGGTTTCCTGAGTCATAGGGGGACTGGTAGCTTGTAAGGAAGTGGTATGGAATTTTGCCTATGGTGATTTGAACATTGAAAAGCTCAAGGGCATTGCCCTCTTTGACTAGCCTTGAGGTATATTAATATTTTATGTATATCAAGACACATCTGCCTTTAGTCCCTGTATGTATAGCAGGTGGATTAATGTGTGGAAGGCATTATAGCCTTGCACTGCCAGTGTGCTCTCAGCAGCTTTAAGCCATGTCTCAGTGACCACACAGATGTCAACGTACTACAGGATGAGGAGAGCTTGTAGACAGTGGACTTTCTCTCACCAGGAGTAAGCTGGCAACTATGAAGCAGTTATCAGGCTTTCTGGTGATCAGCAGTGTCCAGAAAATAATGTTCCTATGCTCCTCTTCTCACCAGGAGCAAAACAGAAGCACTAATCCCAAGATGACTACTGAGAAGCAGAATGTGGGTTGTCCAGTATTTGGTGATCTTGGACTAGGTGTTGCAGATTTTAAAGGTTGTTGTTATTGTGTCTTTCAGCTTTTCACGGTTAGGGGTCACCACAGTAGATCACCAGTCCGCTGATGATTGGCAGTGGATTTTTACAGTGTTGAGACGCCAGCCCGGTGCCCAACCTTCAAAGAAGGCACACCCACTCAGACACTTACCTGCATGTCTTTAAAGTTCACGTGACCATGGGGAAGACATGCAGACTCTGCACAGAAGGCACTCCAGCTGAGAATCAAACTGGAGAACCTGTTGCTGTGAGGCAACAATGCTAACCGCTGCACCACCACAGCCATATCAGATTTTAAAGGTAAGATGGAAAATGGCATCCTCAAATCCTCAAAGATAGCGCCAATGTAGCTTGTATTTCTTAAAGTATTTCTGTTCTCTCACTACAATAACCATCTTCCAGCTCTAACTGACTCATTAATATCTGAAGTGAAAGTTAAGATTCACTATCCTCAATGTATAATGAGTCATTGCAGACCACTGGCATGTTTTCTGTCCAATTGTATCTTAAACCTGAAATGAAGAAAAGTGTTTTTTGTTTCTTTTGTTTCTTGTTACTGTAAGTATGTATGTCTATTTTAATAGATAAATCTGTTTTCTGTTATTGTAAGAACACTCTCCGCCTCCAATATAAACAACCTTCCATTGGATTTGCCTCACATAAACATTCCAATGTATATAGATGATACTGTGTTAATGTTGGACCTTAAATCTGCAACTCAGCCAAACTCAGTACTACAAAATAACTTTGACTCAGTTTGGAATTGGCTTGCAAATCACAAATTAGCTGTAACACCAGTAAATCCATGGTAATGATTTTTGGTACTTAGAAAAATTAATGAATTCCATCTCCCACTTTTAGTGATCCTTCAAGTAGCACATTGTCTTTTACAGAACAACAAAAATTCCTTAATTTTCTGTAGACAATACACTGTAATTTCATGAACACATAGAATTTACTAACACCAAACAACTGAAAGTAGCTTTCAGTTTTCTCAATTACTCACCACCGAGGCCAGACAAGCAATTGTATTAATTCCAATAATTTAATATTCCTTATCAATTATTGCCCCATATCAGCCCACAAAACTGCAATCTTGTAATCAACAGAAAATAAAATAGCATGATTTATCATTGTTACCAGTGCTACTAAACACCACTGTACTATTAATAAATGGGCAAAATGGCTCCCTGGCTCTTCCAGAGCTAACTTCTTATTAAACTGTTTTACATTTAAACGTCTCAAAGATTGATTCTGCCCTCCATTAGCAAATAAATACATGTTATTGAATTAGCTTATAGTCTTAGAAGCAATTCTTTCATTAAGATTAAAAGACCTCCTTTCTCACTTTTCACCTGCAAAAACAACTCGATCCATGATTTATGGAATATTCTTCTAAAAGAAACTGCTACCTTATTCAATTTATCTCAGTTTAAAGAAAAAAAGTAACACATTTCTCAAAAGTACAAATGTACCCATTTTAGAGACACTGGTTAGTTCTATCTCCTTGACATTTAGACTAACTGATCATATTTTATTACTGAGCTAAAGGTACAGAAACATCTCAATAACACTGCTACATTCCATACAATTAGTAGTGACTATATTACCTCATCTCAGTTCCAGTACTTTAATTCTACATACACTTTTCTCAGGAACAGTCTAAAAAATATGTTACTTTGCTCACAAAGAACTGCATCTTTTGTCTCATCCTGCTTCACTGTCACATTTTTTTCTAATTTTCTACAAGTTTTCTGCTTTCAGTCATTCTTCTTCTTCTTTCGGCTGCTCCCGTCAGGGGTCACCACAGCAGATCAACTGTTTCATTTCTTACTGTCCTCTGCATCTTGCTCTGTCACACCAACCACCTGCATGTCCTCTCTCACCACATCCATAAACCTTACCTTAGGCCTTCCTCTTTTCCTGTTACCTGGCAGCTTCATCCTTAGCATCTTTTTCCCAATATACTCAGCATCTCTCCTCAGCACATGTCCAAACCAACGTAATCTTGCCTCTCTGGCCTTGTCTCCAAACCTTCCAACCTGGGCTGACCCTCTAATATACTTATTCCTAATCCTGTCTACCCTCATCACATTCAGTGCAAATCTTAACATCTTCAACTCTGCCACGTCAAGCTCTGACTCCTGCCTTTTTGTCAATGCCACTGTCTCCAACCCATATAACATAACTGGTCTCACTACCCTCTTGCAGACCTTCCCTTTCACTCTTACTGGTACTCGTCTGTCACAAATCACTCCTGACACTCTTCTCCACCCACTCCATCCTGCCTGTACTCTCTTCCACACTCACCATTACTCTGTACTGTTGATCCCAAGTATTTAAACTCATCCGCCTTTGCCACCTCTACTCCCTGCATCCTCACCATTCCTCTATCCTCTGTTTTCAGTCATTATCTGTATTAATGTTACACTACTGTATTTGTACTGTTTCATATTTTGTCATTTTGTCAGTTCCTGATCTGCATTCCTAATGTTCTGTATCTGACTCCATTTTGTTGTTACTGTTTGCCTTGTAGCCTGGGTAATGACTGAAAAGAATCTTGTATCAGTACACCTACCTGGTTATCAGACAATAAACAAACAAGTAAATAATAAGTACATATGTATACTAGAACATGAGATGTTAGTAATTTAAACATACTCTTTAATGATGACAACATCCAAATGTATTTATAGCTGCCAAACAGCTCTTTACAGGAAATCTTAAGCAAATGATCCCTGCTTCATTAGATTGTCCATCTTTTATTATGATACACTTCAGGATCCTCACAACTGCTACAGCAGAGCATATCTTCTTTCTGCATACATCCATCATCAGAAAAAAGTTCATTTTTTGTGTGGAGGACTTCAGAGGGGTATTAAGTGATTTTCACACTGCAGAATTAACGCTGATTTTCCATACTGCCATTCTCCCCGGACTAGTGCTAAGCAGTATAGCCTTCAGTAATGTCTCCAACAACATTATTGTATTTGTTTGCGAATCACTGCGCCATACAATATTTTGGCAGCATTTTTCTCACACATGATGATGCTGACATGGTGCTGTGATGTTTAACACCATAGTTAGACTTCTTCTACCTCAATATTCCATTTTTTTGCATAAAGATAGACCTGTTTAAGGGTCGACACATGATTAATCAAAGTGAACTAAACCTATACAAAGATGGATAGGGTCAATTATACAGCACATTTTTATTCTGAAAAAGACAAGTTCATCTTTCTAAAAATAACATGGTGTCTGCTTTGATTGGGCTGGTTAGACTGTATCTGAATTTGAAATTATAACACTCTTTAATAGACTGGAATCAGCGATATGGTGTGTGTGTGTGTGTGTGTGTGTGTGTAGATGTGTACAGTTTGCACTACATCTAACAACAACAAGTTTATGAAATATGTAAATGGGGCATAATTTATTTCATTTTTCATAACACTCAAACATCAGAGTTGTACATAACAAAGTGTCTATCTTTGGTGGTGTGGGTAGCATGTATGTTAATGTAATCAATGGTGCAGTAAGTAACATTGTCACCTCACAGAGTTTATCCTCTGGTTCATTTCTTGGTTGTGGTTATAAACAGAGTCAATATATCTTCCCTGTGTCCACATGTGGAATCGGTGATCCTACATTTTGCCCATAGGTGTGTGCATGCATGTGTGTGCATATGAGTGTATTTGAAAAATAATCATCACATCTGTGGATACATAGACACATATTGGGGGGGCACACATACAAAGCTTCAAGATACTATTAGTACAGAATAGTTAACAAGTAATTTTGTTTTAAAATGAAGACATAAAATGAGTAACAGAACATCTAGACCCTCAGACCTTGACACCAGGCTGTAAAGGGGGACTTTGACTCACATTCAATGGGGGATGCATCTTCATCCTCTACCCCTGGCTATACCTTGTCTGAAATCAGTCTTGCTATTACATAAGGCTTTACAAAGTTTCCATAAGATTTTGTGAATGGACTGTGTCATGGCTAGCTTTCTACTGTACTGAGGTAATTGTTTATAAATTTTTTATAGTATCAGGTAATGTTCTATTATTTTAGTAATCTAGTAGGGTCATGTTCACATATAATAATTTCATAGTTTAGTTATGTTTTAAATTAGTTTAAATTTATTTAGTGTAGATATTTAGAATCAACTTAGTTTTACCCAAAATATCATTTTTCTGGTTGGCTAAATGTGGCTATGGTTTTTAGTTTTTATTTCTTTAGTTTATTTTTTGTTCTGATTTTCCAGTTTTGAAAGTGTGATTTAAGCAGTTGCAGCATTTTAAATGTGATTTATGTATAGATTTTCTGAGTGTTTTTTTTGTCTGTTTAAGTGTGTATGGGGCTGAGTGACAGTTACTGCTTATAGGGTGATGTATGCACAGTGGTTCTAAACATATGATGATATCACAAGATAGTAACATGTACACCCATCCACCCATCCATCCATTGTGTACACACACACACACACACACACACACACACACACACACACACACACACACACACACACACACACACACACACACACAACGTATATACACACAAACACACACACGTATATAATATATATGTGTGTGTGTGTGTATATATATATATATATATATATATATATATATATATATATATATACACACATACATACAGCTAAAATACCTTGCACTGGACGAAGCAGTAGAATACTTTAACACCAAATTCCTTGCTATCCTGGATTCCCATGGTCCCGTCTGCTCTATTAGGACCAAAACTAATATCACACCCTGGGTCTCTAAAGCTACCAAATCTAGAATCGCACTAAGAAACAAAGCATGGGCCACCTGGCGTGTGACAAAAGCCCCACTCGACCAACTTAGATATAGACAACTTAGGAATGACACTAAAAAATCTATAAATCTAGATAAAAAGAACTTCTACTGCCATCTACAACAGAAACACCAAAACAAACTACAAAAGTTTTGGGCAGGAATAAACAAACTTCTTCACCCAGGCCAAACTACTACTCCAACCCCTTCAGATTCTAAACATAAATCCCCAGATGACATTGCAAGTACCTTCAATAGCTTCTTCACAGAGACTATCCAGTCTCTAGCCAGCCAACTCGCTCCCAGCTGCTCCAGTTCAAATACTGCTATACCCAATACTCAATTTTCCTTTAGCCTTCAACCTTTTACCACAACAGTTATCCAGGCCCTAATTAAGAAATTAAGACTGACCACTCTAGCAGGCGACCTCCTCCCTGCAGAGTATTTGCAAAAAGCTGCTGATGTCATAATATACCCTGTCTCTATCTTGATCAGTATAGCCATAACTGAAGCTACCATCCCCAAGATCTGGAAAATATCCCATGTTATACCTCTCCATAAAGGAGGCAGCTCCACTGAACTGTCTATCTTCAGACCCATAGCTATTCTGTCACCACTACCCAAAATCATGTAAAAGTGTGTCCATAAACAACTCATGCACTATCTTACACAGAACAATCTACTGGCCAACTCTCAACATGGCTTTAGACCATTCCACAGTACAACCTCTGCCCTCCTCTCTTTCTCTAATGCTATAAACCACAAATAAAATAATAACAAACTATTCTCAGCACTCTTTCTAGATCTTTCTAAGGCCTTTGATATAGTTGACTGCTAACTACTTATCCATACTCTAAAGGCCATCTCTTTAGATAACCATGCTCTCCAATGGTTTCAATCTTACCTGCTTGGTAGGCAACAGGCAGTCCCATGGAAGGACAAGTTATCAACCCATCTACCTATCGCTTTAGGAGTACCGCAGGGTTCTATACTAGGTCCCCTCCTCTTCTCTATCTTTATCAATGACCTCCACACTGTCACCCCAAATACTACCTGCATTCAATATGCAGATGACTCCACTCTGATCTGTTCCACCACCTCCCCAACTAATCTACTCACATTAACACAAAATACTTTCAACACAGTTGAAAACTGGTTCTCTAATCGCTGTCTAATCTTAAATCCTAACAAAGCTAAGCTACTTCTTTTCTCTCGCACTAGTAGGTCCTCCCCACCTTCCTTCACTATAACATTGAAGAGTGGCACTATTATCACCCCAAAAGTCCAAACCAAATTTTTGAGTATCATAGTCGACAATAACCTTAAGTTTGATATGCATGTCACTCAAACCATCTAAACCATGAATAAAAAACTTGGCACCCTTTAAAAAATCAATTCCTTACAACACCTGGCAGAAATGCTGTTGCTCGATCCCATCTACTCTCTACTTTTCTCTATGCTTCCCCTTTATTCACCACCTTGAACAAAAATGTTCTTAATAAACTGTCCTGCTCTTACAACCACATTGCCAGATTTGCTACCAGCATGGCATACAGAACTCACCACTGGCGCAACCTAAATCTTCTAGGGTGGCTTAAACTACCTAGCCTGGTGCAGTTCAACCAGCTTATACTGGTGCATAAAGTCCTCTACCGACCTACAAATACACCTGCACTTAAAAACATTATCGGCACCTAGAGAAATAACCAGTTACTCTGCTCATCTAATGGACTCCTGGTTCAAACACTCAAATCCAACAACTCAGCTGGGGACTCTGTTGGCAAAGCATGGAACCTACTCCCAGCAGAAGTGACTCTAGAATCCTCTCTAACCATATTCAAAAACAATTTCAAAAAGTACTTTATAACACACTGGTATACCATTGCTCTAATCCTGACTAGTACTTTCTCTATAATATAAATGCTTTATTCACAATTGTTTTTTGTATTCAATCTACCCTCTTTAGTCTTTGATGAATTGTATAAACTACTAGCGTAATCTTGAGACTGTAACCTGAATGTAATAAGTATCTACTATATGTATAAGTTGCCTGCTCGATCTGTGTCTGTTGCCATTATGTACTGTACCAACTTGTTTGTTTGTTTGCTTGTTTTTTCTCTGTGCTTGTTTTGGAGCTTTTCTCCCCAGGTCTCCACTGAAAATGAACATGTATCCAGTTTCAAAACTCCAAAGATGATATGGCCGAGACCATATGTCCGAAGTTTTGAAACTCCGAAAACAGCAAAAAAGAAAATAACAACTTACCTGTTTGTTTTTGAAGGGGGGCAAGCCCCCTGCACCCCTACAACCCCTGCTACTTAAATATACCAACTGCGAGATAGCACTACAGTGAGGAAAATGGCAAATCCCAGGTTCCGCACTATATGGCGATCCCAAGATACAGTTTTTGGAGTTTCAAAACTTCAGAGATATGGTCTCGGCCATATCATCTGTGGAGTTTTGAAACTTCGGCGATGTGATAGGGATCCATATATGTATATATATATATATATATATATATATATATATATATATATATATATATATATATATGTATATATATATATATATATATATATATATATATATATATATATATATTTATATGTGTGTGTTTGTATGTGTATTAATTTAGCCTTTCTCTTGCAGTTTTAAGTTGCATTGTTCCCTCCAATCATACTTACATCAGTGTGGAATTATAAGACAGCTTACGAAATTTTAAAATAATGATATTTTTAATGCCATAACTACTTATGATTTGTTGGCATATGATGAGAGCGCTTTATGCTGAATTCTTTATGAGATATGGTTGCATTCACAATTTTAATGCCAGCTGCAGAAGACAGAAATGGTAGCTGTCATGTTTCCTTCCTTTGTAGCTATGCTGTAACTGTTCTGTGTTTCACTGTGGCTCACATACTTGGTCTTGTGGGTAATAGCCAATTTAAATTGACTATGTTGTTTAGTATTTTACAATGAATTTCATCTTTTTTAAACAATAAGTATTCATCATTGCACAACATAAAAATAATCATTCTGTCCAAGGTGAAGATTGCTTTGATAGAGTGAAATTAATAAATGCTAATAAAGTCACCATTTCTTAACCTTTTCAGACTAGACTTCAGAGCATTGTCTCAAGTCCCTATTTTATGAACTGTGCAACTGCCATTATGTGATTCTGTCTGCAACTGTTGTGGTACAAAATGTCTGTAAAATTATATTTTCACACAGAACTGTGTAATTGAACCCAGGACCAAGTCAACTACATCATAGTGCTTTAGCCCACTAGACCACTCAGCTGTTATATCACCTCAGATGGGACTCGAACCCACAATCCCTGGCTTAGGAGGCCAATGCATAATGGCAATTACACATCTCATACAGTGGGACTCACAGATGGCATGTTGAAAATTTAATGTAAAATATTCAGAAATTGTGAATTAATGGATGTTTAACTTATAAGTGACAAATAATCAGAGTTTTGGCTTTTTAAGACCACATTTTTAAGCTGACCATTTATTTAATTTATTTTTGTTAACCATCGATGACCTCACAATTTCCTAACATTTTCAAACCAAGATTTTAACATGCCATCTATATGTCTAAAATGTCATTACACAAAGAGCAATAACTAGATAAATTGGCATCCTCGGCAACCCACAAACTAGCATCTCCCTCAAACTAACATTGAGGAGCAAAATAACTAAATAACTAATCATTACTGGAAAACCATTAGCAATACCTTGTTGCAATTACGGAGTTAAATGACTGCCAAAGCAACTCATTGTATACTGCTGATGTTCATTAATTCAATCCGAGTACTAAATGAATGTCAACAATGCAGATTGTGCACTTACAACTGACTGGCATTTCCAACTGCACCCCCTCAACAGTTAGTGCTTGGGGCAGGCACCTTCTTTGCCTGTCCAAGCTATTGCTCTGATTTCATAGCCCGAAGCTGACTTTTTTATATAATGTATATCTCTTGCATAGTTTATGAGGTGAGATCCTACAGATGGTATGTTTAAAATGTTACATGAAATAATTAAATATGAATTTATTGGTGTTTGTTTATTTTAATACCAGGAAAAGATACAGGGGCTGTTTATTTTAATACCAAGAAAAAATATCAGAGTTTTGCATGTCACAGGGGGGAGCTGCAGAGTTATACTGGAATTGGGCATCACAGTTCTCTCTCAAATTATAGGGAGGAGTTTCTCTTGAGTTGGGGAGGTAAAATGGAATAGGTGAAGTGGAAAGATTTTAATTTTTTTCTGGACTTTTTAGATACTGTTTTTATAAATAACTAAAAAGGGGATTGAGTTTTCTATCTGAGTGAGCAGGTATGCTGTGGCAGTTAACACTGATGTTTGTTTTTATATTAGGCAAGTGGTCACTGTGTGTGGGTTTGTGTGTGTGTGTGTGTGTGTGTGTGTGTGTGTGTGTGTGTGTGTGTGTGTGTGTGTGTGTGTGTGGAGGGGGGTAAATAGTAGTGGGGAATATCATGCGTTTTTTAATTGTGGGTTGGAACCAGGTTTGAGCTTCTTTTTAAACTATCAATAACAGTTCAAGCTGAGCTACCAGTAACTGTATTTCATATAGAGTTTAGGCTATTGATTATGTTCTTCAGCTGTTTATTAAGTTATTTGTTGCTTTGATAGCTATTACTGATCATCATTTTATATTGTATTGCATTTTACCTTTTTAGTACTTAAGCATGCTGTTTAGCCAGCTAACTTTGTTGAAGAATTTTGAGGACTTTATTTTACAAATTATTTTATTCTGGGGCCTGCTGGTGTTTTTTATTGAAGCAAAGTAGACTTCATGCTTGCAAAGGATTGTACAGTTTTCAGGCCCGGTGATGTCTCTGTGATACAGATATTGTTTGGGGTCTAATTTTCAGATGTATATTGAGTACATTTTGCACATACCTGTTTTCTTATCAGACTGCTTAATTTTCTTAGCCCATTTCTGTGTGTGTGTGTGGCTGTGTGAATATATGTATATATGTATGTATCTACCTGCGTGGATGTACACTTAAACGTTTTGCCTTCAGGATGCAAATTCTTTAGAGTATGTGAAGAAAAAAAAAACATTCAATGTCTACAGTATAGTACATGTCAAGGAAATCATTTTTGGAAATTGCCTGCACCGATGTTAAATGAATTGAACAGCAGTTTTCTTAACTGTGCAGTACTCTAAAACAGTATATTAGTATTACAACTGACATCTCATACACAGCCAAATGCAAGTGGTTTAATTCCATTATCAGTTTAAATGTTCATTTTACTCTTTGAAAAAAATGTTATCTCTTACCAACATTATTGTCATTTCCAAAAATAATGACTGATTTTTTTCAGAAATGTACTATTTCAATAATATTTGATATAACAATGGAAAATAGTTATTTTCTACATTTTGTCAAGGAGTAAATGCTGCTGAGCCTACATTCTTTCTTCAAAAGAGATCCACGGTGGCATTTATGCTGTCTAAAGGAAATTGGGCCAGAAATCTAAGCATCTCAGACAATGAAATGAAAACAAAATATATTACCTGAAAAAAAAAAACAATTATTACAGGTGATGGAAAAGTTTGACCTACCGTTGAGCTTTCACCCTGTCTGGTAGTTATCAGGAATGTGCGCAAGTCTCCGTGGCTCATGAAAGGAAGGATAACCATTGGAATTGGAATTTGCTGATCAGGGCGATTCTCAAATGAAATACCTAGAAAGGGAAGAACAAGTCAAGTAAATGTCAGATTGGGATCAAAATCCAGATTAGAATTCATGCATTAAAACACAGTTAAATTATATTGCTGTCCTCTATAAAATATTCATCTGCTTAGACTACCTAGAGAAAAATTTTAACTTGTATTCCAAATTGCTGTCAATATGTTTTTTTATAAGTTCACTTATTTATTAGTGTAGTTCAGTGACAAAGCAGATCTTGTATACTTAGCTCAGTTAATTTTTATGCATAGTTCTATAATTGCATATTGTGAAGGTTGCCAGCCTAGCTAGCTAGAATTTTGTAAATAATTCTATGTCAATTGTAAATATTAATGTAATCCATAGGCTGTTTCACAAATGTAAAGAAACTACATGTTGTACTGAGCTTCAAAAATGTAACCACAGTGCACTCTGCTGGAAGAAAGCTGATAAGTCAAGCATTGTATGACTGATCTCAAAGCTCGGAGACAAGATGTCTAGGCTAAGACAGTCCTTCTATTGTTTTGAGACCAGAGTTAATTGCTAGATTTTGCATGTGTAATGTCTTTTGTTGCTGTGGGTTCCTGGCAGCTGCAGGATCAGAGATATGTTAAACTCTGAGTTTCTGTTAGCCTGGGAACCAGAGAATGATGTAATCTAAAATTAGTCAGTAGTGGGGCGTGGCCAAGGTTGAACACAGGATAGCAGCAGATTTCTTCAGCTCCACCAATTTCATTACATTGACAGGAATTAATTACTTAAAAAATTAATTCTTGAAGTAATTTTCTTTCTAAATATGTTTGTTTTATATAGTTCTTGAACTATATCTAAAAAAGAAAGGAAATCTTAATAATATTCCTGTCAGAAATTACTTTGGAAATTTTCCTGTCAGTTTATCAGTCTGAAATGAGTTCCAGTAAGACAAATTCTCAAGACTCCAGCATCAAGAAAGAACTTCAGTCTCTGATAATTATAGTCCAGCAACTTACTGCTAAGATGGATAAAATGGATACTAAAATAGACACTTTCATAGAAAAAACTACAAAACAAATAGACTTGTTACATATGGACCTGCAACAACAGAAGATCCAGATGACAGGCATAGAAGAAGCTGTGAATGACATGGAAAATAAAATACAAGAACAGGAAATCAACATTGAGTTTCTGCTGAAACAAAATACACATTTACAAACAAAGCTGGATGACCTGGAAAATAGATCTAGGCAATAACATTAGGATTTTTGGACTGCCAGAAAATATTGAAGGTAACAATATTACTTCTTTTTAACAACATGGCTCCCTAAAACTTTAGATTTACCAGAAGCATTCTCTTTTGGTATCGAAGAGCACATAGATCTATAGCTAATACTAACTAACAAAACTATCCTAGATCAGTTATAGTTAGATTTCTATCATCTTTTGATAAAGAGATGGTTCTTAAATCTGCTTGGGCTAAAGCTCCTGTTAAGTTTAATGAGACAACTGTGCATTTTGACAATGACTATTCTTCCATGGTAATTGCTAAAAGAAAAGTTTTCTGCCACTAATAAGGGAGCTTAAAAAGCACAGTTTAAAACATACCTTCTGTTTCCTACCAAGCTTAAAATCTTCCTTCCTGATGGTCCTAAGGTCTTGATGATTTAGACTCTGCTTTACTGTTTGTCAAAGAAAAAGGATTTTGGATAAAATAGAAGAAATGGAATGGGCTAGTTCTTCATTAAAGAGATTGGCAACTGAAGCTTCCTGGAAGACTTCAGAGAAGAAGAAGAGACTAAAAACAAATGATTTGTTATATGTTTTCTCTCTCATCATTTTAGTTCATTATTAATCTTTTTGAATATAGTTGCTGCATTTCCAGAAAGCCACAAATATTTTGGAAAAGATTTAATCAAAGTTATTCTCTATGTGCAAAGAAATGTTTTGTTTCATAACCAGTCAAAATGCCTGAGGATTTAATGGCAGGCTGTGACTCGATTTGTTTTCTTTCTGAAAAAGTAAGGTTAGTAATTTGATACATTTTTTATCTTTACCTTTTTTTTTCCTTCTTCTTTATTATTTTCTTTGTTTAAACAATGACATTCTATTTAGATTATGTAGTGGGTAAAGGGTGGGGAGGGCAGGAGAGAACAGTAATGAAAATATCATTAATAGAATAATAACATATTTATTTCTTGTAAAAGTTTATAAGTTCTTCAAATGCTATTTCTAATTATACTTTCTTGATTATACTGCTTATGCTTGTTTGTAAATAATCTGTCATGCTTTAACTAATAATAATCAGAACTAAATAAGAGTAAATAATATGTTTTATTTTTAACTCTATTAATATAAACAGTAAGTAACATTCCATTGTATATACTTCTTACAGCTTTCTCTTACATTTTTATTTCTGCCTCACTCCCTTTTATTTTCTACTCTCTTTTCTTTTCTTTATTAATATATAGAAATGCTTTAGACTGTGTGGGCACAGTGAATAATAGGATTTGTATGAAAATTGAGTTGGGAGAAGAATGCTGAGTTTTATTGCTTGTTGGTAATTTTGAGTTTAATTTCACTTGCATAGAGGCTGTGATGATCTGTGGAATACATTGTGGAGGTTCTGTCATGTTTAGATGCATTTACACTGCTAAATGAATGTTTGTCACTAGTTTTAATAAGTTTCCCAAAATGTTAAGAGAGACAATCTGGGATGTGGGCTGTCTTATGCACAATGTCCTTGAGTTACCTCAGAATCTTCAAATCACAGAATTCTCACAGAGAAACTGAAAGCAGTTAGTATAAACATTGACAAGGTTATCACACTGACACACCACAGATTCAGGAAAAATACTCTGTTCATAAAATATGTCAGTTATAATGAGTTTAAATGATGTAGTTTCTTGTAGTAAGTAAATGTCTTATTTTAGAAGGCATAAAAATGAAACATTTATTTAAATGTTTTTGAAAATCTACTTAACAGCAGCATAATAATCTGTGTTAAAAATTTGTGTTCCAAACATATACTTTACTATAACTCATTTAATTCATCTGATTGACAAACATAAATAATCTTATAACTCTATTCTGGAAGAAATGTCATGTGATATATTTTAAAGCAGTAGGTTAGCATGATTGTAAAATCTGGTTACCAATATGTGTTTGCTGTGCATTATTTTGTATAAAGCAGACAGATTTATTCTAGGGACAGCAAGTAGGATAGTGCTCTACTAACACACAACTCAGTGAGATCAGATATATATATATATATATGTGTGTGTGTGTGTGTGTGTGTGTGTGTGTGTGTGTGTGTGTGTGTATGTGTGTGTGTGTGTGTGTGTGAGTGTGATGGCTTTTTTTTTTCTGAGAATCTGCATAACTATCCAATATGATTTATAATAATTTCTATGAATACAATATTTTACTCTATTGACAAAATGAATGTTTGCCACAAGTTTTAATAAGTTTCCCGCCAAAATGTTAAGGGAGACAATCTGGGATGTGGGCTGTCTCATGCATAGTGTCCATGAGTTTCCTCAGAAGCTTCACTCACAGAATTTTCACAGAGAAACTGAAAGCAGTTAGTATAAACATTGACAAGGTTATCACACTGACACACCACAGATTCAGGAAAAATACTCTATTCATAAAATATGTCAGTTATGATGAGTTTGGATGATGTAGTTTCTTGTAGCAAGTAAATATCTTATTTTAGAAGGCATAGAAAATGAAACATTTATTTAAATGTTTTTGAAAATCTACTTAACAGTAGCATAATAATCTGTGTTAAAAACTTGTGTCCCAAACATATACTTTACTATAACTCATTTAATTCATCTGACTGGCAAGCATAAATAATCTTATAACTCTATTCTGGAAGAAATGTCATGATTTATTCTAGGGACAGCAAGTAGGATAGTGCTCTACTAACACACAACTCAGTGAGATCAGATATATATATATATATATATGTGTGTGTGTGTGTGTGTGTGTGTGTGTGTGTGTGTGTGTGTATCTATGTATATATGTGTATGTGTATATGTGTGTGTGTGTGTGTGTGTGTGTGTGTGTGTGTGTGTGTGTGTGTGTGTGTGTGTGTGTGTGTGTGTATGTGTGTGTGTGTGTATATGTATGTGTGTGTCTGTGTTTATGTGTGTGATGGCTTTTTTTTTTTTTTTAGGTAATAACGCAGGTGTTTCTGAGAATCTGCATAACTATGCAATATGATTTATAATAATTTTATGAATACAATATTTTACTCTATTGACAATAATGAGTTTAAGTAAATGCTCATATACAAACAATTCAAGAATTTTTTGGAAGCTGTTGATAGAATTCACATGACAGAAAATAGATGCATCTTAATGCATGTAATGTCTGAATCATATTAGCCAAAGTTTTTGATTTAAATGAATGTTAGAACATAATTTTCTCTCCTCTTGATTTCTAACATTAAGATTATTTGAATGCTATTAGAATTCAAGTGTTATATATTACATAGATCTATATAATAGTATGAAAGTTTATTTTAGTTTATATGATGCTGTTTTACCAAATGTGTAGTTTTGTCTTGATAGATAATTGAATTGAAAACTGTTAACCTCAGTTAAATATAACTAATATTAAATTGATAAGGTGGTAGCTGAGGTACTGCTGCTTAGGGTAGGGGTTAACTTGAGTAGTAAATACTGCTCTAAGTTGGAGTTTTCAACTCCAGGCGGGATGCAAGGTTTAATCCTTACATTATTTTCACTTGTTCATTGTTATATGTATATAGTTTTGACATCCACAATATATTTTGTACACTCATTGTCACTACAAACAAAATTGAATCCTATACAAAATCCCATAAGAGATTTAATAAATACAGCTATATTTAAAGGTACACCTAAAAGAGGAGATGTAACATTATTTATCTTGTTATTTGTTATTTCGATCATAAGATTCTTGAGTTTTAAAAATGCCAAATGACATCTTTAAAAGGAATTTCTTTAAACATTAATGGATTGAATAATCCGTGTAAAAGGGCAAGCCTAATAAGATACATTAATTTACACAAGGCCAATCTAGTCTTCCTGCAAGAAACCCATCTCTTGAAAAAAGATATTGATAAACTAGCCACTAATAAGTATACAGTATTGGTTAGTTCAGAGCACACTCAGAAAAAAGAGGAGTGGCTATTTTATGGAATAAAAGTATGCCCATTCCTAAAACCATTAAGTCTTATCAGGATGACAAAGGAATGTTTTGTATGGTTACAATACAAATTAATGGGAAGACTTACACTTTAATTAATGTATACTGGATACCTGGAATTGGTATTAATACAGTGAAACATCATATTGATAAGATCATATCATTCTCTATAGGGATATTATTTTAGCTGGTGATTTTAATTGTATACTACATGAAAGTGATACTACCACTATAAAGAAAAGAAGAATTACATCTAATGCAAAACATTTAAATGATTTTGCTAATGCTTATCATTTGAATGATATTAATAATCAGATAGAGTCAAAATCATTACCATACACTTTTTTTCTAACAGATACAAAACTTATTCAAAAATAGATAGGGTCTTTATTTCTAACCAGATGGTAACAGATTTAATTAATTCCAAAATCATTTCATGTCCTATATCTGATCATAACTCAATTGTTTTGAATTCATGATAAAAATACTCATAATGTTCAGATCAAAAGGATACCAGCATACTTAACTCAGCTAAAAGACTATAAAGAATATATACTTTCAGAAGTACAACATTTTCTAGACATAAATAATACTCCTGAAGTCTCCATTGTCTATGTTTGGGATGCCTTAAAATCATATCTATATGGACAAAGTATCAGATGGTATAATAACAAAAGGAAATCTTGGGATAAGGAATTGTTAGATATTCAAAGTAAACTAGACTCTTATAAACATAATAATAAAGAAAATATTATGGACAAGAAAGTTACTGAAGAAATAAACAAACTAAATGAGAAATACAAAGAAATTTTAACTCATAAAGTTAAAATAACTTTAGAGAAATACAAGTTTTGTCTTATTCAATAAGCCCCAAATACTTACATAGACTTAAAAATAAAACAAAAAGATTGAATAAACAAAACCATATCAAAGAAATCTTTTCTCTAAGGAAAAGAAGAATGTTTCTAGTATACCAGAAATACTGGATGAATTTAGAAATCACTTTCACAAGATTAACCATAACAACATTAACATGGAACCTAAAGATAAAATAAAGGAGTTTATAACCACAAACATGAATAAAAAGCTTAATAAACAACAGATTAAACTATTGGACAAGAGTATTTCATATACAGAAGTTATTACACAAATAAATAAGCTTAAATCAAACAAAGCACCGGGTAATGATGGTATTATACCAGAGATATATAAAATCCTTTCTAAAACTACATATTCATTAATACATAAGGTTTTTATTCTGGCCCAAACTGAGTTAATAACCCCCCCATCTTGGCAATATACATTTATTTCACCAATTCTAAAACCTAATAAAGATCCAACTAGATGTTCTTCATATCGACCCATCTCATTACTTAATGTTGATTATAAAATGCTTATGAGTATTTTTGCTGATAGATTGAAGACAATTATCCCGGCATTATAGACATAGATCAGACGGGCTTCATTGTAAATAGAAATACTTTTGATAATATAAGAAGAACTTTAACATTAATTGATTTTGCAAATAGGAAAAGAAAGATTTAACACTTATTAGTCTTGATATAGGTTCAGCATTTGATTCAGTAAGTTGGGACTATCTGTTTACCTTACTGAAGTGCACAATTTCTCTGATGCATTTGTAAATTTAATTGAGCATTTATACAAAGGAACGCTGGCTTATATTAAGGTAGGAACATATGTTTCACAAAAATACCCATTCTTAAAGGTACAAAGCAAGGATGTCCACTTTCTCCACTATTATTCACTTTAGTAATGGAGCCTTGGGCTAATTTGATTAGAAACAGTACTGACATAGAGGGTTTTGAAATAGAAGAAAATACAACATCAAAAATTCAACTTTTTGCAGATGATGTTCTAATTACATCAGCAGGATCTAATTCTTCTATGCAGTCTTTATTTGATAAAATGATGAATTTTAAAAGTATTTCTGGTTTAATATTCAATGAAGAAAAACTAAAATACTACCTATATATACACGAAAAATACTCTCATTAGTGATTTTACTAAATATGTACCCAACTCAGGTCAGATAACTTATTTAGGTATAATACTATCTAAAGATATTAAATCTATTATATATAATAACTATAATACCTGTTTTCTTAATATACAAAATCTTTTTAATGCCTGGAATAATATGTTTGTTAGTATGGAGGAGAGACTTACAATTATTAAAATGATAATATTCCCCAAGATTTTATACTCAATACAATCAATAATACTTTCACCTACAAAAATAACTATCAAGAAACTGAATACACTAATGTTAAATTTCTTATGGGCACCTAATAGACCTAGGATTGCATTAAAGAAACATACTAATAGCTGGTCTCAATGGGGTATTTCTTTTCCAGACTTTAATTTATATATTATCTCTTCTATTATAAAAGTTATTACTTTATTAATAGATCGGTCATATGTCGCAAAATGGGAAGATTATTGGGAGCTAATTAGTATGCACTTCATGAAAATCTCCTTAACACATAAAAATATGATTATAAATAACTCCATGTTGTGGTTGCTAAAGGAATTTTGTACTTCACCTATTACACCTAAACATATGGTCTGTTACCCATTAAATATTATTATTAGTTATCGTAACTTTATATTCATGCACCCTAAGTATAGGGAATGGAATTTTATTGTATTCCTATAATTTATACTCAGGGTATGCTTATGTCATCTACTTCTGAAGGAGCTCATTTAGCTATAGATAATAATCTAAAGTACTGGTATCAGCTGATATCTGATAATAAAGTTAAAAATCTAGATTTCTTAAAACAAGAATTTGATCTAAGAGAAACTTGCTGGTTAGAGGTTCAGATCTTTAGACAACATCTCATTGATAGAATAGATCTAATGTCTATAACAGTTAAAGAATCTATTCCAAAACTGATTGATTACTTGATAATAAATTTACAGCATAAAGTTTCTGATAAAGGTAAACTTTCATATATACATAAAATTATCAGACAAGAAACTTTTTACAATGTAGATTCATACTGGAATTATTTCACCTCTATTAATGGGGACCCACCAACTCAACAAGATAAACAATATATATTGGAATCTGCTTATAGAACTACATCTTCCATTGTCTGGAGACTTTATACATGGAAATTTTACATAGATCTTTTATACACCTTTGATGATGAATAAAATTAATAATAAAGATAATCTATGTAAGAGATGTAATGTAGAAATTAATGCTGACTGGGCTCATATGTTTTATGACTGTATGAAGTTGAAAGAATACTGGAAGTCAATTAATGAATTTTTGCAGGCTCTTTTACAGATAATTTCATTATTTCTAAGTCTCTTATATTATTCAACACACCTGTACCTCAATGTGTTAAAAAGATTAAGCTTCCCTTGTTATGGTCTATCCTAGCAGTGGCTAGGAAAATAATAACTAGAAATTGGATTTCAGATACACCTCCTTCGTTCAATGAATTTAAAAATGTTATGAATATAATGTGTCATATGGAAATAAGCACAATTAGAATGAGAACAACTAGAAAAACATCACATTTTATTGCATGGGATAATTTACAAAATTTGTTAAAAAAATTCTAATTTCAATAGCACAGTATTTTAGTTTAATTAATTGATCTGATTGTAGTGGATGTCTTTGTAAATACTTTAGTTGTTTTGTTGAATATTATAATAATACCTATTTTTAATTATTTGTATAAAATTGTTATGATATTTCTCTTATATGTTAAAACAATAAACTTGTTTTAAAAAAAAAATAAAATGAGTCAGTAGTGATGCATTACCAATGTAAGAGATCTCAGAGAGAAAGAGAAAGCATTTTAGATTTGTCTTCAGAATGGACATCACCAGCACTGCCTTTGCTCTATATATAAGTTTATTTAGAACTGTGATTGCTCTTAGAGTTAAATAGAAAATAGTAAGTTTAATCTAACTGTTTTCTATATTTATGTCAGACTATTCTACAGTATTATTTTAAGCATTTTCCTGTGTCTGAATTCTTGACTAGCACTGTGTTGAATTGAGAAGATTTGTCTTGTGCTTTTATTTATTATTAAATATTTTTAAACCTTTCAACTGTGGCTGTTTTGTGTAGAGATAATTTAAGCTCTAGAGTACATTGCATGTATATTGTGATACTGTACAAAGCCACTCCAAATAAGCCTTGCTGTTCGTCACACTTACTATTTGGATATCAGTAATATTACACAGTGAAATTGGTCTCCCTTTAGGAAGGACTTTAGAGTAGCTGATAGTAGTGGTTTGTGGCAGTGATTACTACCTTATAGCCTGGCAGAAAGGGGGAACAGCTGGAGAACCTGTGCCAGCCTTCTCCACGATTGTCTGCATGTTTTTATGTAACTCTTATCTCAAAGTGTTTGTGTGTCAGCTACTTGTGTAGGGACATTAAGCACTGTTGGACTGTTGGAGGTATTAGCTTGACCACTAGGCTGAGATCTGTACCCTATAGATGTGCCAGTGGGGAGTCTTATTGGGGATTTGGAGAGAAAGGGAGAAACCAGGCCCAGACTGACTGTGAGCTCCATGTGCTCTTAAGAGAAAGTGTACTTTACTGTGTGTGTATCTGTTATCCTTCCCAATGTGGACACCTTTCACTGGTGCTAGTGGTGAGTCTTGAGGCTCCTTTACTGGGCCAGTGCATGGGTGTCACGTATTAATTGTTTGGCAGTGGTGGGATATCCACATCAGATAGTAATTGTTTGATAGTTGTGAGAGAGCCACATCACATATTAATTGGCTTGTAGTGGTGTGGATAGTGAATTCCTGTAGCTTGTGTACAGTGATGACTGAATGCATTTTTGTACTCTAAATCAGCCATGCAGTGAATATTCAGAGTTCAGATCACAATTGTTTTATTTCTTTTGTTAGCTTAGTTAGTCAGGGAGAGCAGGCAAGCATGTCAGCAGAGGAGTATGGCAAGCTGACAAAAGGCCAGTTGGCTGAGATGTGCCAGACTAAAGGACTGGTGCATGGAAACCTGACTAAAGCAGACATGATTGCAGCTTTGGTCACAGCTTCATCAGAAAACAGCAATCAGGAGGACAATCAGACTGGCCATGGAGATATACAACACTTAGAGGATGGACAGCTCAACTTTCTGCAGAGGACTTAAAAATCCATCTGGAGCTAAAGAGACTTGAGTTGAAGGCCAGGTGTTTGGAAATGGAAGCTGTGGAAAAGGACAGGCAGAGGTAGCATGAAAAGGAGATGCTAATTCTTTGCCAGAGTCATGGAGGTAATGGGGAAGGAGTAACCGGACCCCAGAAGCACAGAAGGTCAGTAAATTTCTTCCTCAGTTTACAGAGGGGAATCATTTTGATAGTTTCATACATATGTTTGAGAGGGTATGTAAACAGTATGATGTTGACCAAAGGCTCTGGGTACAGTTCCTGACCCCCTTACTCCATGGTAAAGCTGTAACAGTGCTATCTAAATTATCTAATTGCGAATTTTTTGATTATACTGCTGTTAAGAATTGTTTGCTAGAATTTTTTAAGCTAACACCAGAAACATATAGGAAAAAGTTTTGTGAGTGTAGTCACAAGGCAGATGAAAGTGTGTGTGAATATGTTGCTGAACTGAGCACTTATTTTCATAGGTGGGTGAGTGGATGTCAGGTCACCACTTTTGAAGGACTGGCATGCCTTTTGGTGAGGAAGCAAGCCCTTAGCACTTTGCCTGAGGACATGAGGATCTGGTTAGCTGATAGACAATGGCCTACTTCAGATGAGTTGGGGAAGAAGGGAGACCTATACCTAGCAAGCAGGGCATCGCTGCACAGGAAAGGGACACCCAGTGCTGCTCATGCATCTAAAGGAACCCATGGTGGACATCTCAGATGACCCCAACAGAATCTGCCAGTAGCAGGAGAAGCCACTGGTCCAGGTACATATCCAGGACGTAGAGTTAAATGTTTTGAATGCAACCAGTAGGGCCATGTGGCATACAGATGTCCACAGAGGCAAGGTGGGGAACAAAAGGTGAGGAAGCCAGTAAGTGTGAAAGACAAAATGCCAACAGTAGGTTGTCTTGAGACAACAAGGGTAACAAACTACCACAAGAGGTCATATCCTATCATAGTAAATGCCAAAGAGGCCATTGCTAAGAGAGGCACAGCCTCTGACATAACCATTGTAAAGCCTGTGATGCAATAGTTACAGAAGAAAAACTACTTGCCTGGGCAGTCTACTCCAGTCAGAGCTTTAGGAGGGACCCCTTTCCAAATACCTTAGGCTAGGGTTCACCTTGACTGGGAGGGTGGAAAAGGAAGCCAGCAAGTAGGTGTGTTTGAGGATATCCCTGCAGATGTCCTAAAAGGGAATGATTTTGATAATGCAGTACCATGTATTCATGCAGTTACATGCAGTTAGGCTTGGAGACAAGCATGTGGGTCTGGTAGCCTGGGGGAGACACAGACAGACCGCACACTTACAGCCAGGACTGATGCGGTGGTTATATCAGGGAGGGAGCTATGCTGTACCAGTGAGACTGAAAGTGAGCCACAACTGCTTGTGGGTACTGATGGTCCCTGGTCCCTTGGACAGAGTGACTGCAAGGGCAGAGGTGAGCAGTAGTACCGGGGCTGACAGTAAGGCATCACTGTCAGAGGATACCAGACTTCCTGTCGAAGGGGAGCTGGGAAGGGTTGCAAAGAGAGAGTTGTGACAGGCTCAGCTCTCAGACCCTACATTACAAGGCCTGAGACAGGTAGCTAATGAGGCACCTGATTCTCAAGGGAAGGGGAGTCTGTATACTGGGACAAAGGGTTACTGTATAGAAAGTGGACCCCTGAGGGAGGGCTAGAAGGTGAGAGAATACAGCAGTTGGTAGTGCCTAGAGCCTAGTGTCTGGCACTTTTAGCCATAGCCCATGATATTCCCTTTGCCAGTCGTATGGGTATAAAATGTGCAAAGGGATGTATTATGCAGAACATCTATTGGCATGGAATTTCCAGAGATGTAACAGTGTACTCCAAGACCTGTGAGCACTGCCAAAAGGTAGGCAAGGCAGGAGACAAGATAAAAGCTCCTTTGATGCCTTTGTCTGTGCTTGAGGAGCCATTTCAGAGGGTAGCTATGGATGTTGTGGGGCCTCTGACTTCCCCAAGTTCCACAGGGAAAAAATATATCATAGTGTTAGTAGATTATGCTACAAGATACCCTGACACAGTGTATTTGTCTCCATTGAGGCAGAAAAGGTGGCAAATGCTGTGTTAGAGATTTTCAGCAGGGTAGATTTCCCAAAAGAAATACTGACTGACAGAGGTGCCAATTTCATGTCAGAACTGCTGGCTTGTCTGCAGAAGTACTGTGGGGTGAAGCACCTGAAGACCACCCCCTACCATCCCCAGACTACTGGTCTTGTTGAGAGGTTAAACTCTACAATCAAGTCCATTCTACAGGCATTTGCAGAACAGTTCAAGAGGGATTGGGACAAATATTTGCTCAATCTGTTGTTTGCTTACAGAGAGGTTTCCCAGGAATCCACAGGTTTTTCACCCTTTGAGTTGTTGTATGGGCATAGGGTGAGGGGACCTCTAGATTTAATTCGTGATGAGTGGGAAGGTGAGTGTGAATCTCACAAAGAGTCTGTTGTGGCATATGTCCTAAACTTCAGGACAAGGCTCAGGGAACTCTTGGGCTTGGCCCAGGAGAACCTGGCAGAAGCCCAAAAGCAGAAAAAGATCTGGTATGACACGAATGCTTGAGCTAGAGAGTATGCTGTAGGGTAGCAGGTAATGGTTCTCATTCCTGTCAGACACAACAAGCTGCAAGCAGCTTGGGAGGGACCCTACAAAGTTTTAAGAAAGATAAGTAATGTTAACTACATGGTAGAACTGCTAGGCAGGAGGCAGGGGCACAAATTATACCATGTTAACTTGATGAATCCTTACCAATGATAGGGAGGCCCTTGTGCTGAGTATTTGCAGTGGATTGCAGGAGGAGTCTGAGGGAGATCTGGTGACTGATCTCTTCAGTGAGGCTCGGACTGACACCTCAGTAGAATGGGTAGCAGTGTCCCAGCAGCTATCTCCTACACAGGTTCCAGAAATCCAAGCAGTGTCATAGGAGTTTGGGGGACATGTTCACAAGGAAACCATTGTGCACCCACCTGGTGTAGCACCAGGTGGATACAGGATCCCAAAGGACTATTAGGCAGACCCCTTACAGGGTGTCTGAGAGGATCAAACAGACTCTGAGGGAGGAGACACAGAAAATGTTGAAACTAGGGGTAATTCAAGAGTCCAACAATCCCAGGGCCTCCCCAGTGGTGCTGGTGCCAAAGAAGGATGGCAGCACCAGATTCTGTGTGGACTACAGGAAATTAAACAGCCACACAGAGTCAGATGCTTACCCCATGCCTAGGACAGATGAAGCCCTAGAGCAGCTGGGTGGGGCTAAGTATCTTACCACCATTGATTTTACCAAGGGTTACTGGCAGGTGCCCTTGACTCCCACTGCTAGAGAGAGGTCAGCCTTTGTAACTCCTTTTGGCTTGTATGAGTTCACAACGATGCCCTTTGGGATGAAAAATGCCCCAGTGACTTTCCAGAGGCTGGTAGATCATATCCTAGCAGAAGCAGGAGGGTTTGCCCTTGCTTACCTAGATGACATTGCCATCTACAGCCATTCCTGGCCAGAGCACCATCAACATGTCAGGGAGGTGCTGGGCAGACTACAGAGGGCAGGGTTGACCATTAAGCCAAGCAAATGTCAGGTGGGTATGGCAGAGGTCTCCTACTGGGGACATAGAGTGGGGAGTAGTAAGATCAGGGCAAAACCTGTCAAAGTAGAAGCCATTCAGGCATGGCCCGCACCTGTTACCAAAAATCAGTTGAGGGCATTCTTAGGGACAGCAGGATACTACAGAAAGTTTGTCCCCAGTTATACTACCATAGCTGCTCTGCTCACAGACCTGACAAGGGAAAACAGGCCAGATAAGGTAGTGTGGACAACAGCATGTGAGCAGGCATCCCAGAAGCTTAAAGATGCTTTGGGTAGACCCCCTGTGTTAGCCTGTTCAGTCTACAGCAAAGAATTTGTTGTACAGGTGGATGCTTCGAACCATGGGGTGGGGGCTGCACTTAGCCAGATTTCTTCAGAGGGAGAAGAGCACCCAGTGGTTTATCTCAGTCATAAGCTCCAATCCAGGGAGGATTGCTATGCAGCTGTAGATAAGGAATGTCTAACCATAGTGTGGACACTGAAGAAACTTCAGCCTTATCTGCATGGAAGGAAATTCACTGTTACAGATCACAATTCCCTAACGTGGTTACACTGAGCCAGCCAGCAAAATGCCAAGTTGCTAAGATGGAACCTAGGGTTGCAAGCATACGATATGTTAGTGCAGCACTGCAGTGGGGTTAGCAACACCAACGCAGCTGGGATCTCAAGACAGGGAATGGGGCAAGGTATACTCAGACCTAACCCTCTCAAGCAACATTTCTTAAGGTTCACTTGAAAAACTAGCTTGAGTTCTCCAGGGGGGAAGATATGTGAAGGCTGCCAGTCTAGCTAGATAGCATTTTGTAAATAATTATATGTCAGTTGTAAATATTAATATAATCCACAGGCTGTTTCACAAATGTAAAGAAACTATATGTTGTACTGAGCTTCAAAAATGTAACAACAGTGCACTTTGCTGGAAGAAATCTGATAAGTCAAGCACTGTATGACTATTTGATCTCAAAGCTCGGAGACAAGATGTCTAGGCTAAGACATTCCTTCTATTGTTTTGAGACCAGAGTTAATTGCTAGATTTTGCATGTGTAATGTCTTTTGTTGCTGTGGGTTCCTGGCAGCTGCAGGATCAAAGATATGTTAAACTCTGAGTTTCTGTTAGCCTGGGAACCAGAGAATGATGTAATCTAAAATGAGTCAGCAGTGATGCATTACCAATTTAAGAGATCTCAGAGAGAAAGAGAAATCATTTTACATTTGTCATTAGAACAGACATCACTAGCACTGCCTTTGCTCTATATGTAAGTTTATTTAGAACTGTGATTGCACATAGAGTTAGATAGAAAATAGTAAGTTTAGTCTAGTTGTTTTCTATATTTATGTCAGACTATTCTACAATATTATTTTAAGCATTTTCCTGTGTCTGAACTCTTGACTAGCACTGTGCTGAATTGAGAAGATTTGTCTTGTGTTTTTATTATTTATTATTAAATATTTGTAAATCTTTCAACTGTGGCTATTTTGTGTAGAGATAATTTAAGCTCTAGAGTACATTGCATGTATATTGTGAGATTGGGACTGTCCCGAGATCAGCAGCCTGATCCCGAGTCCCGCCCTGCTGGTTTAAATCCCGACCAGCCTCCGCTTTGTTTGTTTTTTGGTTTTTTTTGATTGTCCCGTATACCTGGCATATGGGCCAATCAAAAATTGTGTTCTGCATTAAACACGAAGTCAGAGTTTTTTTGATTTTTGGCCATGCCCATATACGGGCCAATCAAAAATCGCTAAACATGGAGCTACTTGTGTTGAATGCGGAACTGCAATGCATTAAACACGAGAAGCTCTGTGTTTAGTGCAGAGCTACTGAGCTACTGTTCTTTAATGCGGAACTGTGTTCTGCATTAAAGGATCTTCACTTGCCGTGAGAGACCTTCTTTTTTTTTTTGTCCCTACCTGGGGGGCTGCAAATCTGGCAACCCTGTACTGTACAAAGCCACTCCAAATAAGCCTTGCTGTTCGTCACACTCACTGTTTGGATATCAGTAATATTACACAGTGAAATTGGTAACCCTTTGGGAAGGGCCTTAGAGTAGCTGATATTAGTGGTTGGTGGCAGTAATTACTACTTTATAGCCTAGCAGAAAGGGGGCACAACTGGAGAACCTGTGCCAGCCTTCCCCAAGAGTGGCTGGGTGTTTGTATGTAACTCTTATCTCAAAGTGTGTGTGTGTGTGTGTGTGTGTGTGTGTGTGTGTGTGTGTGTGTGTCAGCTACTTGGGCAGGGACACAAAGCACTGGTTGGACAGAGAGGATGCTGAAGGTTTTAGCTTGACCACTAGGCTGATATCTGTACCCTATACCTGTGCCAGTGGGGAGTCTTATTGGGGATCTGGAGAGAAAGGGAGAAACCAGGCCCAGACTGACTGTGATCTCTGTGTTCTCCTAAGAGAAATTGTACTTTACTGTGTCTGTATATGTTATACTTCCCAATGTGGATGCTCCTCACTGGTGTTAGTGGTGAGGATTGAGACTCCTTGATTACTGGGCCAGAGCACGGGTGTCACACATATAATCACATGTGGTTGTTTCCTGTAGTAGAGATGGTCTAGCAAGTAAAGCCACCAGATGTGATTATGTGACTGACACTACCTTTTGCTTTAAATCCACTGCAACACTTTAATGCCTTATCCTGGTTAACCTCATGAGTAAGCTATGTTCATTAGCTACGTTACCCAGTACAAGTTCAAAAAACCTGCTGTGAAACAGAAATCTCTGTGAGTGTGTGTTTCATATATATATATATATATATATATATATATATATATATATATATATATATATACATACATATACACACACATGCACACACACACACATATGTATGTGTGTATATATATATATATATATATATATATATATATATATATATATATAAAATATAACCTTCCATCAAAAAATAAACCATCTATCTTACAATAATCAACATGAAATTGTAAATATCAAATGCACTAAGCATCGATCTACAAAGGATGAAAGCACAAAATAACAAATTTCTTTTTCAGGGGGAAAACCCCCTGTACCCTTCCCTCACCCCCGCTAATTATGTATTTTGACTGTGAGATCACACAGTGGGGAAAACAGCTTATTCTCTGATCCCCACTATGCCACTATGTTGTAATAGCAAAGCCAGTATATTTCATCAGGTGATATTCGATCAGCTGTACCAGCTGTGTCAGCTTTCGATGGTTTGGTTTGACAATGAAAGATGCTGCTTCCATATATATAGATATATATATATATATATGTATATCCCAAAACAACACATTGGGTGCACGATACCCCAAAAGGAAGAGGATAACAACAAACTGTTACAAAAGATCCTGCACTTCCAAATACTTCATAGTAACGGCCAATTTATTACTAAACCCAACGCATGATTTTTTTTTAAAAATACAAGCGTTTAAATACACTACAATACTGTTACAGAACAACCAGTGAGGAAAAAAACAACAAACTGGTTTTGCCCAATGGCATCATCAGTGTTAAGCCAAAAGCTGCTTCTATGTGGTCAATAAAGATTCCATTTAAAGGTACAGTACACATTATCACGATATACCCTATTACCAGAAACCCAGTCAGTCGTTATAAATTAAACAAATAGATTTCAGGAAGAAACTAAACCTAAATCAATATAAAAAAAAAGTAAAAAACAAAACAAAACAAATAAATGCGAAAATATTAACTATCACCCAAATTTAGCCATCACTAGTGAATACAGACACATTTCAAAAATACATGCAAAAAGTGCTCATATATGTGTGTGTATATATATATATATATATATATATATATATATATATATATATAAATTTAAACATAAATCAAAACATACCCATGTCAACAAACTAAACATGAACAAAGTACTGTTGGCTAGATACCTCAACAATACTCATTAAGTCCCAGCTTAAAAAGTGCCCCTAAATTAATAATCCATAACCTCTCTTTTTGAGACAAAATCTTATGTTTTGATGCAACCAATAACCCCTCACCAACTACCATATCAGTACCCGCAAACATAAAATGTGCAGTAGAATGTTCCTCCATATGTTTGTAAGCACTCCTGGAGCGTTTACAATTAATATCACTTAAATGCACAGCTATTCTCTGTTTTAAGAGTCTTGACATCTGGCCAACGTAGAACACTCCCCATTGGCAAACAGTCATATAAATAACACAATCTGTAGTGCAAATGATCATATGTGTAATATCAAATACATTTGGGGTATTAACCAAGGTGAATGACCTAACTCTGGAAACAATTTTACAATAAGTACAGTTCCCACAAAAATTATTTCCACCTGATCTAATATTTCTTCTTCACACTGAACCACTTTTTTAAAGATGAAAAATATTCCTCCAAATTCTTATCTTTGCAACAACCATAGTGGCAAGAAACATCAATAAATTGTTCAAAAATGGATCACTTTTCAGGAGATTCAAATATTTATTGATCACCTCCTTAATGAAAGTATTAGATCCATAGGTTGTAATAAATCTAGGATTAGATTCCCTTCTATTATTTTCAACTCTTTCATCAGAAGTACCATTCAGCAGGACGTCCCCTTGCTGGGCCATAACCTTATTTAACACCTATCTTACTATTTTTTTATTATAACCTGTCTGTCAGAGGAGAAAGTGCCCAAAAATATAAAACTATACAAAAAGACGTGAGCTTTATTTATCTAATGTATTTTCAGGATACTGTATGCTTAGCCCTGGAATCCACCTTACCCAGTTTAGGTAGAGGTGGTACCATTTAATGGAAACCCAAGGAAGCATTGTTGCATAGCTTTTATGCTTAGCATCTTCTCCTATCCAGTAAAGTAGGTGTCAGCAGCATCTGACCAAACTAGGTATCCTGCCAAAGAGAAGTTGCTACCAGATTATACATCCTCTCAGAAGAGAAGCTTCTAGTTAACATTATGATACAGCCTAGCCTGTGAATATATTTATGTGTTTAGATCACACTGCCGTTACCCACCCAGCCTTTAAGGGAGGAGGCTATCAGTAAGGTAGAACACTCAACATCATAGTAAATTCTGTGATGTCACATTTCGTTTTTGGAACAATATGAACAACAGAATGTGATACTGATGTATCACGTCTCTATGTTCAGGGAGATGTAATTTGTTAATCTGTGGTTACAAAATGAGACATTTCAGCTATTAGTAGGTAAATAAATTTGTGCACAGCTGTAGTGAGTGTACGTTATGTGATTCACTGTGTTTGTGAAACTTTCATGAGTATCATCACCTACATGGGCATGACTTCCCCACACCTGACTTATACACGGGATCCTAGTGTGGGTCATGGTGTAATCCCTTCAGGTCATCCCTACCTGTAATCTCTGATGGCTCACTTTAGCACTAAATTGAATACATTGTTTATATGTCAATGGATACCTAGTTCTTGGTTCACAGGTTCTTAGGTAAGTACTAGGCTAGCTGCTTCTTCTTCTTCTTCTTCTTTCAGCTGCTCCCGTTAGGGGTCGCCACAGCAGATCAACTGTCTCCATTTCCTCCTGTCCTCTGCATCTTGCTCTGTCACACCAACCACCTGCATGTCCTCTCTTACCACATCCATAAACCTTATCTCAGGCTTTCCTCTTTTCCTGTTACCTGGCAGCTTCATCCTTAGCATCTTTTTCCCCACTATACTCTGCATCCCTCCTCAGCACATGTCCAAACCAACATAATCTTGCCTCTCTGGCTTTGTCTCCAAACCTTCCAACCTGGGCTGACCCTCTAATATACTTATTCCTAATCCTGTCCATCCTCATCACACCCAGTACAAATCTTAACATCTTACACTCTGCCACGTCAAGCTCTGACTCCTGCCTTTTTGTCAATGCCACTGTCTCCAACCCATATAACATAGCTGGTCTCATTACCCTCTTGTAGACCTTCCCTTTCACTCTTACTGGTACTCGTCTGTCACAAATCACTCCTGACACTCTTCTCTACCCACTCCATCCTGTCTGTACTCTCTTCTTCACCTCTCTTCCATACTCACCATTACTCTGAACTGTTGATTCCAAGTACTTAAACTCATCCACCTTCACCACCTCTACTCCCTGCATCCTCACCATTCCTCTATCCTCCCTCTCATTCACACAACTATATTCTGTCTTAGTCCTGCTGACCTTCATTCCTCTTCTCTCTAGAGCATATCTCCACCTCTCCAGGGTCTCCTCCACCTGTTCCCTACTCTCACTACAGATCACAATGTCATCTGCAAACATCATAGTCCACGGGGACTCCTGTCTGATCTCGTCTGTCAACCTGTCCATCACCATTGCAAATAAGAAAGGGCTCAGAGCTGATCCTTGATGTAACCCCACCTCCACCTTAAACGCATCCATCACTCCCACCGCAGACCTCACCACTGTCACACTGCCATTGTACATATCCTGTACCACTCTTATATACTTCTCTGACACTCCCGACTTCCTCATACAATACCACAACTCCTCTCTAGGCACCCTGCTGTCTCTAAGTCCACAAAGACACAATGCAACTCCTTCTGACCTTCTCTGTACTTCTCCATCAACACTCTCAGAGCAAACATCGCATCTGTAGTGCTCTTTCCTGGCATGAAACCATACTGCTGATCACTAATCATCACCTCCCTTCTTAACCTAGCTTCCAGTACTCTTAACCATAACTGCATGCTGTGACTGATCAGTTGCTAGCTGCTCTTGTGGGCAATTTTAAGCCTAGCCAGTTTCCCTTTTTATGCTTGAATTAACCTATCCCATTTGGTTATAGACTGGCCTTACCCATCCCATGGTCGATAATTATATATTAACCCTAATTAGAATAACTGGGATCATATCATAGACAGTTTGAGGGGACACATGCAATGGATAAAGCATTTAAGAACTGACTCTGTCCATTACTAGTACAGGGAACAGTCTTGGGGTAAATTTTCTGTTTCCCATCCATACATTTAAGTTGTACTTGAATATGAACAGGGATGAACTTTGTTTTATTTAGTCTGTTCCAGGGTAGCAGTAGCCCCTGCAAAATATACCTGTCCCTCCAAACTGTTCTAATGTTGCAAATGAGGTTTAAATCCCTAGATTGAGTATTTCTGATGCCATATGACTTGGCAATGTTCAGTAACTCCATCAGCAATAGGTCAGAGGATGTCTTGTATGTCAGACACAGGCCACCTCTTAGCAATCTGAAGGACACAAGAGTACAATGACAGGGCTTTGAGTCAGTCTATGCAGGACACATTGTTTAGGCCTTCTGTCCTTTTAGCAATGTATCTCTGTAGGCATTTTAATTGTTGTATGTGTCTGAACAGCTAAAGCCAAAGGGTGCATTATTTTAACTGATTGGTTTAATAAGTGCAGAATTTGTTTTTGCCTTTTTTGAGACCCACATTCTTATGGAATTAATATCCCTAATGTCACTCTCTAGAAGTGTAGACATTCAGCAATATATATGATACAAGAAAGAAGAAACAAAACAAATAACTTGTCCTGCAGGTATCTTGTAAATCTACTGCACTTGCTCTTTTGATGGGAAGGGAGGACAGTAGAAGACTGGCACGCATGATGTAAATGTGTGAACACAAATGTCCAACTTCTTTTTAGTGAACATAGTAATTCTAAGCTTACTGCATATTGGAGAATTCTCCTTGCTGATCAGTGTTGGGGTTAACAGATATAAGAACCCCTTATGCAGGAGAGCTTTATTTTAGTGTTTAACAGTGAATTTCATTTTTTGCTGATTTTTCCATGTTCATTACACTCTCGCGTTTACACTTTTGAACACTGAACACTAATGTGCCAGTGTTTTGTCATGCATTCTGGTAAGAGTCTGCTGTGTGAATAAAATAACAAGTTGTTTACATATCAAGAAGAGCAGCAGAAAAACTGGAACTGGCCCTGGAATACACAGAACAGATGCATTAAGACAGAAATGTGGAATGTGTGCAGGGCAAATGCAAGACTGGAGGGGGAGCCAGCTGTAGGAATAAAACAAGGGTACATGGGCACATGGGATGGTTAAGGTACTTAACTAGAAAAAGGGCATGAGTAGAACCGATTGAATTCATCTGGGAGGTCAGAAATTTTAAAAACTCCATTGCATTCAGCTTCATGAAGGAAAATGAGGGATGAGTACGGCCTGGGAAGGAAAAACAGAAAAAGATGGACAGAAGTGCTCAGATGAAGCTACTGGTGCTAGAAAAATGGAAGAGGAATGAGTTACCCTGAAAGGGCACCGTTATTATATATGATACTCTTTATAA
Organism: Protopterus annectens; assembly: GCF_019279795.1. Lineage (NCBI taxonomy): Eukaryota > Metazoa > Chordata > Ceratodontiformes > Protopteridae > Protopterus > Protopterus annectens. Next base: position 345,753,514 of record NC_056738.1, on the reverse strand, counting down.
TTCTCATTAGAGATGGAAACATATAAAGACATATTCTACAGACCATTGCCACTGGCGAGATTCTACAAGACTGGAAGAAGTCTAACACAATGCTATAAGGACCACATAGAATATCAACAAAAATTCTCAAATTTCTGGCCACAATCCCAGGGAGAACATTAACACTTCTGTCCATCTTTTTCTGTTTTTCCTTCCCAGGCCGTACTCATCCCTCATTTTCCTTCATGAAGCTGAATGCAATGGAGTTTTTAAAATTTCTGACCTCCCAGATGAATTCAATCGGTTCTACTCATGCCCTTTTTCTAGTTAAGTACCTTAACCATCCCATGTGCCCATGTACCCTTGTTTTATTCCAAGAGGATCCAAGAGGATCATGGGCTACAAACAGATGTCCTATGCAGCTCGACTAAAGAAACTCCAGCTCTACTCAGTTGCTTACCGCCTACTCAGAGGCGATCTATGCCTGACGTACAAAGCCATGTCAAACCCAGAATTAATGGACATGCTCCACCTCAAAAAATCCAAGTCCCTTAGAGCTACACGCTCCAGGGACCTAAACCTCAGCACAAAAATAAATAGGACATGCTGGAGGGACAGATTCATTTCCCAAAGGCTCCCCTCACTCTGGAATAGAATCCCAATTCATGTTAGACATAGCCCCTCGCTGACCCTCTTCAAGCGAAATTTGGACGTGTGGATGGGAAATCGCAAATTCACCCCTGGGATCTCTCCTGTGTCCCTGCTAGACAGAGGCACAGTAAACTAATCTTAAAAGGGTACCTTCTGTGACCTACTTTACAGAGGCACAGTAGGCTAATCTAATAGGGAGGCGGAAGCCAAATACACTCTGGCTAGGCTTATAAATGCCCTAGGGCAGATAGCCTAGTATCTACCCATGAACCTATGAACCTATGAACAAAGGCACTCAGCAAGTTACTGGCAGTGGGAGATTCTACAAAGCTGGAAGAATATGGCTGTACTGTCACTCCACAGAGTGAACACTGAGAGAACCAGAGAATTACAGACCAGAGAGTTGTTAAACTGCTTTGAAATTCCTTTGTTAGTGTTAGTTAGCTTGGGGGTTTCTGCTAGCATTAAAATCTGTGTTGGTTACATTTCTAGTAATGGAGAAGGTGCTGATTGGTTTGCATCTTAATGATGGCGGACAGTTTTTTAGCCATTCAACAGTCCAGAATGATGCATGTCTATATTGCTGTTTCACTCAGGGAAGAATTGATATGCAGAATTAAACAAACAAAAAATAAACTTCTTTCACTATTTAAACTTCTGTATTTTTTATGGACGATCGGCTTGTTAATATGCATTAACCAGGCTTGTTACCTGCATATGTTAAAAATTAATTTACACTATTTAGTATATCTTATTATGCATTCACAATGCATTTGATATCTAATTTTATATATATATATATATATATATATATATATATATATATATATGTGTGTGTATATATATATATATATATATATATATATATATATATATATATATATATATATATATATATATATATATATATATATGAAACAAGAAGCTTGTTTTCCACTGTCAGGGAGAAGTTGCAAATATCTTGTTATAACTTGCTGATGATACTTTAATAAAAAGCATGTGGTTAATGTAGTGCTTATGTATGGCTGTGCCTGAGTGACCAGACAAAAGTAGCTGTGGGTCAAACTGCATTAATCCAAACAAGCTTTATTGCGATTATGCAATTCACTTTTTTAAAAACAACTTCTTTAAGTTGTACTTTGAATGTTTTTTTTTTTAAATAGTGGTGCTGTATTTTAGGATTTATGCAATGCCTTTTTGCTGCAGTGCCATTTCACGCATGATTATTCTGACATCTATTGGCAGATAAGTGCAACTGTAATAGTCTGCACTTGTTTTCTTTGAATGGGTTCATCTTGTAGGATAATGGGTGCTGTCTTATTGCTTAGTAACAATGTGCTTGTATTTTTTTTTAAATAGGACACTTCTAATTAAACAAACCGATAAATAACTTAATCAATATCAGTTCTATATCAGTGCAGAGAGAGCACTTTTATTACTGAAGAAATTAGTCTGTATGGTTAGTGACTAACAACCGGACTGGCGTACTCATTATACATGTCAACAAATTCTACAGCATCATTATTTAAAAATATGTTTTTTGTTCTGTCCCTGTGGTTTGTTATTTTTGAGGCTATGTGTGGAATAAATTTGTTATATGAAAAAAATGGCATATTACATAAACTTATTTGGTTCAGTGACGTATGAATGATTATTGCTAATATTCCTTACATGCCTTAATGAACACATAAACCTGTAGCAAGCAGCTCACTCACATAACCAATCACTCACACACATGAAACTTCCATTCCAGAATACTAAATGTGCTGCACAGAACAGATATCCAATGAGAACTCCAAAAAACTGAAGCACCAGTTCGCCCTTTCACAGGCTACATGTCTACACTTGCACAATATCTTCAATGAGATGCCAACACACAATTTCTTTTTAGAGGTGCTTCCAGTTTACTTAATATATATCTCTTTAATCCATCCATCCATCCATCCATCCATCCATCCATCCATCCGTCCATCCATCCATCCATCCATCCATCCATCCATCCATCCATCCATCCATCCATCCATTCACCATCTATCTATCCATACAGCCACAATCCCTTTTCCTATTTTAGTACATGGGTTTGGGGGTGTCACTTCAACATTGACAATTGTTTAGAGCCAAGGTTCACACCACTGGGTGGCTACTGTCCTCTTACATTTCAGACATTACAATACTGCAGTCTATGATGCAAATATGTGCAAAGATAGGGACTGGTGACAAAGCATCCTTAATAAATACTAGGTTCTCAAAAGAAAAGAGGGTGCTTTATGCTAACAGTATACTTGTTCTAGTTGAAATGTGTTACAGGATACTCAGTTGTCTCTGTGTTAATAAAGTAAATCATAGAATCACAAAGCGAGAAAAGAGTAAATGAATTATGGATAGACAAAATCATAACATTAATGCAGAGGTATAAAGAGAAAGTGAGAGAGAGAGAGAGAGAGAGAGAGACAGGAAAATAACAACAGCAACAACAAAACACACTTGAAACAATTTGGTGGACTGCACACCATGAATCCCTGCAGACTAAATATTACCAAACTGGGTTGGACTATCTTACACCGTGCCTATGGCAGATAAAAGATACCCGCAACATGAAACTCATCACTTATTTGGTAAGTTAGTATATGAATGCATGTAGGCATGATGTTCTACATGTCATACAGTGAGAACTAAGTAACTGATAATTCCTTTTCTTTTTTTTTTTTTTTACTGGGGGGGAGGGCAAGATTCACAAGGATGCATTCATCTTCCACTATTGTAGAGCCCCATATAGTGAGAACAGCTGTATTTAATGGAGTTTGAAAACTGTTCATGGATTTATTTTGGGTATGGGGAAGCAGGTGATTCTAGAGTAAGCAAGATGTAGAAACTAGTGAGTGCAATGCTGCTGGGATGCAACAGTTCTGTGCAGGAACAAGATGAAAAAGCACACAGTTATGTGATTTCAAGTGTTCTGAAGGGAGATGACAAAGCTCTGTCTTATAATTAATCTATAAATTTACGCTAAACTCAATAATGCTCCAAAGGGCATTTAAACCGCACAGTTCTGCTCTTGGCATTTCATATAAATGTTTGCCATAGCAAAGTTCTCAAATCTCTAAGAAAATTATTCAAAATACTCGACAAGTGTTATGAGTCCCCTTAAATTAAATACTATCCCACAACAATCAACAAAAAGGAAATGCATTAAATTACACATTAGAATGCCTCGACCTTTTCACACTCAAATTTCTATTCTTCCACTGGATGTTTTTATGCACATTGGTGGCATTTATTTACACAGAACCAATCTCAGTCTCAGTCTATGAATTTCCAAAAGACTGAAAATGTGAGGACCCAACCAAGTTTGGTTTCATCAAGGGCAGATCATGCCTACTCAACCTGATGGACTTCTTTGAGAAGGTCATCAAAGCAATGGATGAGGGCAAAATGGTTCACACTGCCTACCTTGACCTGGCCAAGGCATTTGACACAATCCCCAGCTTGGGCACTGTTGACAAACTTAAGAGGTTAGGTACAACTTCTGGAAGATAGCCAGTTGACAGGGCCAGGAAGTTAGAACTCGTGAGTCCACCTTTACAAAGAGGCCAGTCACAAGCAGAGTCCCTCAGAGATCGGTCGTGGGACCACTCCTTTTTGCCATTTACTTCTCTGAAGTCAAGACCAATGTCAGTGGCCTCTGGCTGACTAAATTTGCAGATGATTGCAAATTAGGAACTGTCATTGAATCACCCACCAACACAAAGGTTCTCCAGGAAGGGCTGACACAGACAAACAACTGGTGCCAGAGCCATGGACTAAAACTAAATGCCAAGAATTGCACAATAGTATCCTTCAGGAAGTCATCCACATCTGGTAATTATCATATTGCCAATATACCCCTTAAAGTTGATCCAGTACTCAGGGACTTGGAAATACACATAGATAGTAATCTAGGTAGCGACCATCCTGTGTCTACAGTAGTGAGGAAATCATTCTATGTTGTGCAACTTATAAACAAAGGTATGGCATCTAGGTCTAAGGAATTCATTATTCCACTATATTCAGCATTCATCAGACCTATCATCGAGTACAATGCCCTCTTTGCTATGTACCTAACCAGACATATCCAACAACTGGAACGTCCACAGAGGTTCCTCAATAAAAGAATACAGGGCGGGAGTAACATGTCCTATGCAGACTTCCCTCAAAGCCTTATCCTCGTATTTTGTCTCCTACAGGCTGTTGAGGGGAGATATATGCCTGGCATACAAGGCATTGTCAGATCCCACTCTGCTGTACCTCCTGCATATCCACAAAACAAACAGCAGCAGAATTACACATTCTAAAGACTTAAACCTTGCTTGTTACATAAACAGGTCCTGCTGGAGAGACAGGTATGTATCCGAGACAGTACTCCTTCTCTGGAACAGGCTAATCCATGTAAAATAGAGTTCCTCCCTAACCCAATTCAAGTGTAATTTGGACAAGTGGATGAGGTACAAGAACTTCATGCGTGGTTTGGCACCTCTGTCTCTAATGGACACAGGCAGCTTGTAAATGGTTCATCTCCCAGGCCCCCGCTTGTAAAAGTTTCACCTCCTAAGCCCTTGCTTATACTTATCAAGGATACCAGAAATTGTCAGAGATTTAGGATGTATGGCTAGGCTTTAAAAAGGCCCTTGTGGTTGTTAGCCTAGTAAATACCTATGGGCCTATGAAAAAAAGATTTGTTTGGTTGAGTAAACTAAAGGTGTTTCTTTTCTTCTGTAGTGGAAGAAATGATTTACTGGCTGCATACTGGGTTCCTTCAAAGTGGCACCAAATGCACATCAAGTATTATGCAATATATTTACACACACACTATGAAGATAAGCTGAAAGTACACTAATACAATTCATTTTTTTTTTTTTTAAACGGGTATACTTTTATTTTTTCATATGTCTGAATATTTACTTATTTTGCAGCATGGTATGCTCTGTCTAGAGATTTTCCTATATCCTGTTTACAGTTTTTTCTTTGACTTGGATGCATTAATTGCCAATAACTTGTGGAGGGGTCTTGCACATTTATTGCTTGAAAAACAAAATGGAAAAAAAAAAAAGCATTCTCCTGTCTGTTTGAAAATATATAGGAAGGTGCTGTCATCTAGTGGTTATTATGTGTAATTACTAAAAGTGTATCCATACTTTTACTAATACTGTAAAAAAACAACTGTTCCGTGTTAACAGATGTATTTAACGTATCTCTAACGAACAGTATCTTTTCCATTATCATTCTGTATGTTACACTTTAATTCACCAGTAGATAACAATAATAATAATAATAATAATAATAATAATAATTAAGAAGCAGGTATTTTTATACAGCAATTATTTTAACCCATTTTAAGCAATGTCCTTCAGAGTGCTCTTAAACCTGGACAGCTCTCTCTGCTAGTCTAGATAATGACTTGTTTAGTATTTATTTTTGCTTAAATTAAAACGGCTGGACTAAAAAGGCCACCCTTACAGCTGCAACCTTATCAAAAAGTGAAAAATGTAAATTCATTTGAAAGTATAATACAGATACCTGCATGTAGGTGCAAATGTTGCCATGAACTAACAAATGACTAGTAATGCATGGCCAGACAACTAGATGAATGACTCTGATAAAATGACTCTAGAATATTAATGAACAAATCATGTACACCATGTTATTTCTAAAACACTGTGTAGGATGCCAATTAAATTAGTGGAAAGTGGGTAAACCTTGATGGCTAGTGGAAGAGAATTCCAGTTCCAGGCTCTGGGGCCTCAAAGCAAAAGGCTTTTCTGAAATCTTCAAGGAAATAGGGATGGACAGGACCACCACGCAGGCTGTGGGTGAAAGGTTTAAAGCAAAGCAATGAGTGATTGGTTGATTGATTGACTGATTGATTGATCGATTGATTTGACATTTGTTTACCGGAGTGGTCTGACTGGGTCTACAGAACCTGTTTTCAGGGGCCCTGGGAGAAAAGCTCTACATACAATACAATACAAATACAGTATAATACAATACAATACAAATTACATTAGAAATATTATGCAAAAAATAAGTTGAAAGAACAAACTGTTACAAGATGCTGCAATATATTACTACACATCTAGACAGTTCTATAGAGTTAAAACATTACAGACAATAATAGTCACTCTCACCACAGATGATGTAGATAGTGTCCAAAATAATAGTATGTAGGTAGTGCAATGTATGACATTGACTGTTATAGTACATGAAAAATAGAATGTTAGTTTGACTTGGGAAAATAGCAGCCAGAAAGTTAGTGATGCAGAAAGTGAGAGAGAGTGAGGAAGAACAGAAGCAATAAAGCCTGAGCCGTAGCTGAAGGATATGGTATAGAAGTAGAGAAGGAGTTAGAAGAGCCTTAGGATCTTGCAGTCTGTGAGGGACTGAAATGTAACAGAAGAGGACAATGAGGCTAGTGTAGAAGAAGAGGAAGACCTGGGCATTAGGCAGGCTTTATGTAGGAGCAGAGCCACGTCTTTTTGAGATGATTTTTTAAAGAGGCTTTGAAATTGGTTAGGCCAGGCATAGACCTGGTAGCTGGAGGTAGTGAATTCAAAAGTATAGATACATAGTATGAATACAGAGAGTGACCAGGTTTTCTTGTGGGTTTTGAAATAGCTAAGAGATTTTTGTCTTCTGATCGTAGGGATCGATTTGGTGTATAAGGTGTGACTAGACTGGTTAGTGCAGGGCAGGCAGTAAGCTTGAAAATAAGGTTGTGTAAGGTGGATAGCTGAATAAAGGCAAGTTGGTTGGGTAGTTCAAACCAGTTTAATTCTAGGAGTGGTTTACAATGGTGTGTGTGATATTTAGAGTTTGTGGCAAACTTTGCAACTTTGTTGTACCACTGTTCCATCTTGCTTAGGGTAGAATTTTGTAAGTTAGTTAAAATAGGGGCACCATAAAGAAGGGAGGGAAGTAAAAATGTTTTTGCAAGGGTAGTTTTGGTTGCTGCAGTAAAGAAATGTTTGTTTCTATATAACAGTCCCAGTTTTTGATGATTTTTCTTTATATTTTGCTGTATATGGAGGTCAAATGAATGTTTATTGTCAATTATAACACCTAGAAGTTTGGCTTCCTGCACTGTTTCTATGACAGTGTTGTCAGATGCAAGGATGTTGAAATGATCAGTGACAGGGGCAGTGTTTTTGGAATGAGAGTACTAGTTTTGTCTTCTTTGGATTAAGAAAGATTTGGGCATTTCTTAGCCAGGATGCTACTGCAGGAAAGGCCTGTTGCGTTTTTTAGAGTAGTTCTGGTAGTGATTGAGCAGTGCAGATTATGGTGGAATCATCAGCGCATTGAATGAGGATCCCAGGGTGAGAGGCAGTGTGAAGGTTGTGAAAATGTTGAAGAGTAGGGGTCCTAGGATGGTGCCTTGGGGGACTCCAGTAGGGTTGTGGGGAAAAGGGTGGGAGTTCATTGGATCATTTCACTGCTTGTTTATGATCCTTGAGGTAGCTCTGAAACCATTTTACTGTGTTATCTGAGAAGCCTAGGTTAGTGTTCAAAAGTAAGGGGTGAGACACTGTGTCAAAGGCCTTGGAGAGATCAAGGAATACTAAGGCTGTATAGCATCCTGCATCTCTGGCCTTGTTCACAGTGTCTGTAAAGGATAACAGGGCTCTAGCTGTGCTGTGGCTAGGTCGGAAGTCATGTTGGGTTTTGGTTAAAAGATAGTTTTGCAATAGATATTGCATTACCTGCTGATGTATACCTCTCTTGAGAATTTTGGATATGGGTGACAAGATGGTTATAGGATGGAAACTGGATGAATCAAAAGAATTGCCTCCTTTGTGGATGGGGTGATGTGAGATTGTTTCCATATGGTAGGTACTTCTGATTCAGATTAAGAACTATTTATAAGGGCACTGACTGGGTAGGCGATTGAGTTAGCAGCCAGTGTGAGGTAGTATGGGGAGAGATTGTCAGCTGAGGTAGAGCAGGGTTTTAGTTTTTTTTTAGTAGTTTCTTAATAGTGTCAGTGGGTATGGGCTAAAATGAGATTGGGGTTTGTATGACTTTCTGTTGAGTAGGTGGTTAGTAATGACAGGGTTAGAAGTAGTTGATGGCCTGGGGGTTGGTGTCTGAATAGATTGAAGGGGGTCCAGCATTAGTGTTGCTAGTTAGTAGGTCCGAAATTGATTTTATGTGAAACAGAGCACCTCTGTCACTGTTCAAAAGGAACCTGAAACAGAGCATCTCTGTGTCACTGTTCAAAAGGAACCTGGACGAGTGGATGGGGCACAGTAAATTGTTACCGGGACTAGCACCCACAGGCCTCCTGCACATGGGCAGTCATTACTAAATGCAATCTTTGGTATTAACTAACATTTGTATGTTATTATATTGGGATGAAACGGCTAGGCTTGAAATGACCTCCATGTCAATAGCATGGTACTCTCCTATGCTCCTATGAAGTGCTTGTTAAAGTTTTCAGCTATTTGTGATGGAGAGGTATCAGGTGATAGGGTGTGCTCTCCATTTCTTCTAGGGTTAAGTAGAGAAGATATGGAGTGCCAAGATTTACTGGGGTTGATTTTATGCTGGAATTGAAACTGGGAATAATATGACTTCTTATCTCTGCTGATTAGTTTTGTCACTTTGTTACATAGTGTTTTGAAATTAACATGATTTTGTTCATTTTTGTTTTGTTTACAGGTTGACCAGGCTAGGCCCCTCTTTGTTTCATTATGTGTTTAAATTCCTTAGAGATCCATGGTGCTGAGTTCATTTTGATTCTTTTCATACGAATGGGAGCTGGGGTATTAAGTATGTGAAGGAAGGTGTTATTAAAGTATAGTACAGCATCATTAAGGGGTAGTTGTTTAAGGGGTGTCCAGTCTATGTCCTGTAGGAGATTGTTGAATTTATGCTGACAAAAATTAGTTGAGTTCCTAACTGATTTTATAGTGTGTACTTTTAGTTGTTGGGAGTTTATTCTAAAGGAGTAAGTTGGTAGATGATCACTCAGGGAGCTAGGCAGTGTACCAGAAGAGGGGTAATTGGCAGGGTGGGATACTAGGATCCAGTCTAGGGTGGATTGGCAGGCAAGATCTTTGCTGTAACTTGTTGGAGCATTGATAAGCCGAGAAAAAACATACAGATTTATACTATTTGTAGGGGAGTTGGAAGCTGTGGTTTGCCAATCTATATTTACATCTGCTAAGATTGTTGTTTCATGGTTTATTGTTTGGGTTGTCCAGGATACAATTTTTTCCAACACTGGTATATTGTTACCTGGTGGGATATATATTACTATTATGCAAATTCTTTTTGGTATGTTGAGGTTCAAAAATGAGATTAGTACCTCAGCATTAGAAAATATGTTTGTATTACTGGTGTAGGGTGTGATGTTGAGTGTAGAGGGATGTAGAAGTGCTATCCCTCCCCCCTTTTTTTAGATCTGTCTCTTCTGGTTATTGCAAAATTTGGAGGTATTATTTCTGAGTCTTTTACATTGTGCTGTAGCCATGTTTCAGTAAGGGCTAGTATGTCAGGTTTATTTTGATCAATCCAAGCATGCAGTGGGGCTATTTTATTATATATACGTCTGAGGTTCAGTGTAAGCATGTTTAAGTCTTTGGGGATACTCTTGTGGTTAGGATTAGAGGGTGGGCCTGGGTTAGGATGTGTGTCTCCACATTTGAGTAAACAAGTAATGAGGAATGAGTACCATGGGATGTGTTTTTTTTTATTAATAGGTGATGGTGTCAAGTGTGGTTTCATAGGAGGTGAGAAGGCCAGTTTGTGGCTTGAATAGAATGGGAGGGTATAGGGGAAAAGTTGGGAGGAGATATGTGAGAAGCTGTGTTGTTTATTGGGGAGGGGGTTAGAGGAGGTTGTTGATGTGTATTGGTATGTGGGGTATGCACAGATACAGCTGTAGTGAGGTTGGGAATTAAGAGTAAAGAGGCTAGACAAGTTAGGGGAGCATGTCAACTGTGATAGTGGGTTTAACAATAGTAAACGTGGAATGTGAGTGTTTGAATGTAGTATCAGGTATAAATAGAGATTATTTAAGGGTGGAGCAAGGATACAGAGAAAGGAGCAGGATGAAAAGGTTACTGTTTTGGTGACTGCCAGAGTAGCTCTTCTGAAGGTCACTCAGTGATGTTCAGTTTTGGGCACCATGAAATTTGTTATTTTACTTAGAAGTTTCTATAATTTGTTGCAGCTGAAAATTTAGCTATTTGTAATAAGAAAGGCTGAGAAGTACTTTGTCCTTAATATAGTGGCTTTAGCACCAGGAGTTAGCATACCTCTCAATGTCTTAGTGAAAGAAATCTGGACACAGCTAAAATAATAGGGGACAAAGGCCCCAATATTAAATATTTCTTATAAACTTAGAAAGTTGTTAGAATAAAAGGATTTGTTTTAGCAATCATTTTCTGAAGGATATGAAGACTGAAAAGCAATGGTATGCAATTATTTAATGACATTAATTCTCAGCGATTTTCCAGATAACAAATATTTTATGAGGAAAAGATCAAAACTATAAGGCAAAAAATCTGGATATTTTGCAAAAATCAAGACAGTTAAGAGATATGGGGGTTAGTGATCAGGAAAGCTTTTAGGAGTTTTCTAATAAAATGATTTTATTACATAGCTTGTCTAGATGGACAGCAAAGATGGGTCTGGGGTCCAGTTTGAACACTTAATTATATGATGAGGTAAATAGAGTAGAAGTGCCCTTTTTGTGGTGTTGAAACTACCCAGTCAATGGGACAGGGGCAAGACGCTTGTCTGTGCCAACAAGCATGGCTTCTGTTTTTAAGGCTTAGTGAGAGACTAAACCTTACCAGAAGAATCCATGGTATAAACACATTGTCCTATACAGATCACCATAAAGCCCTATCTCTGTACTCTGTCTCCTACAAGTTATTAACAGGTGATGTATGCCTGGCATACAAGCATCCTTGGATCCAGCTCTGATGGACTTTTTGCACATCCACAAAATGAACAGCATCAGAACCACTAGATTCAAGGATTTAAATTTTGCTTGTGACATAAATAAGACATATTGGCGAGACAGATGGGTATCTCAGTGGACCCCCATGCTCTGGAGCAGGCTTTCTATCCATATAAAGCAGAGCCCATTCCTAACCTTACTTAAGCATAACCTTGACCAATGGATGGGAAATTGGAAAGTCACCCTGGGTCTGGCCCTCATGTCTCATATAGACAGAGGAAGGCAGTAATGCCCAAGCTGACATATCACACACATAATCCCTATTAACTTCCTGACTAACGTATCCCCCTAAATAAAAGTCAACAATACATAGGGACACAGTTGGGTTGGATTGCACATCTAGGCATATAAAGACACTGGCGGTCATTATCCTAGTGTATAACTATGAACTATGAACTAAGATAATCAAACCATTAGTGGAAAACTGTGTGGTAATGGGGAAGTATTTTCCTGTTTGTAGGAGACTTGCTATCTACCCAGACAACCATGTCACTTTTACAGAAAAAGCTAAGATAGTGGGATGTGATATTCTGCACATGTTTATAAAGTTGATGAATAACAGTAAATCCAGAAACCCATGACTTGGCCCTGTGGCCCTTTTGTGGTGACATGTTCTGAGAGGGAAGAAGACAATTTTGTGTTCTGGAGGAGAGATCATTATTGGACAATTCAGATAAGGGCTTGGGATGGTGGACTGAAAATGTCTTTGCTAAATTTACACAGAAGGCAGTGGTTAGTTTCCAAGCCTTCATGTTTTGCAGGATGTCGATTGTCAAGAAGAGAGCTGCATTTAGGATGCTGTGACCCTTTATGAAGCCACATTGCTGTTTGACTGTAAGACAACATGTGATAATGTTGGAAGAGAGCTGTGTAGAGACTACTCATTCTAAGATTTTTTATCACCAATGTACTAGAGAAATGAGGTGGTAAAAAGTCAATAGTAGTGAAATCCTTGTTTTGTAAGTAATTCAGTTAGGATCCTTATTTTGGAAATGGAGCAAGCAGGGTCCTTATTTTGAAAGGATAACAACTGTTGAGGATTTCCACAGAGTATGAAAATAACTACAGAACAAAGATTGTGTTTTAGAGGTACAGCCTGGAAGGTGATGCAGATCTTAAAAATTTTCCGGGTGAGTTGTTAGATTCAGCAGGGCCACAGTTTATTAGATTCCATTGCCACCCATTAATGTCTTGTATGGTTACTGGCTTGGGATTCAGCATAGGCAGTATGAACAAGGTATTGTGTTGAAGGGAGGTTGTGGATTATTAAAATGCTGTACAAATAAGTCAGCCATGGTAGAATAGTTAGAATTTAACTGTCCATTGTGTTCATTTTTGAGCACAAGGGTTATTTTATTTTTGCCAGGGAAGTAGCACAGTTTGCTTTTATTTCAAGTAAAATGTTTAAAAGATGTTTTAGTGCTGTGCCGCAGGCCATTTGTGTTGAGATATATCTACAATTGGCACTTTTAGCTCTAGCAGCAAGGAAGCTTTTTTCTTTGTTGAAAGGGCCTATAAGTTGTGATGCAGTCAATAGTTTTAAGGTGTTTTTGAAGAGACGTTTGTAGAAATGGTGGACTGGACACTGAAAATGGGTAAGTGGAAGACTGCTGTGGATAGTCTATGTAGGGAATTGGCAAGGATCCAGTCTGGAAGTGCATGCTTTGATGAGTTTGAGTATGGTTGTCTGGGCTGTACTGCCATTTATATGAGCATATGCTTCTTCTCACCTTAGATACAGGGACTACACAAATGAATAGGCAGGAATATTTGTAACAGAAATGATACATGAACTGCAATTTCACACATGCTTATCTCTATGGCATTCTTCTGATTGCTGAACAACAGGTGGAAATCAGACTTCTTGGGTGGCTAGAACTGACTAGCCTACTTCTGTTCAATCAGCTTATAGTAGCACACAAAATTCTGTGCCATCCTGAAAATACTCCGGCGTAAATATCATAAAGCCATACAGTAATTCAAGGCAACTACGATCATCCAATAAACTGTTGGTCCAAACCCACAAAGCCATTAACTCAGCTGGCAACACCCTGTTTGCCAACATCATTGGTAAAACTTGGAATTCACTTCCATCTTACCTTACCCTTGAACCTTCTTTAAGTCTCTTCAAAAAAGGCTTTAAACAGTATTTTAAAGAGCACTGGCTTTGTCCCTGTACTAACCCTCATTAATCACTACTTATTCAATGCCTTATTTAAATTAATATTTTACGCATCTCTTGCTCATAACAGCTTGCTGTAACCTGTTGTTTTTGTATACTATTACACACTGCGTGTATTGTGAGTACCTACTAGAGGGCTTTGTAAATATGTTTGACTCATATCTGTTATGTTCTATCTGTGTTATCTGGAGCTTTTCTTCCTGGGCCTCCACTGAAAATGGACATATATGCAGTCGGACTATCCCAGTCAACAAATGTAAAATAAATAAATAACTAAATAAAATATGGTAAGATAAGAATGGGATCACAGCAGTAGTGCTAACAATATATATCACAACTAGACTGATGGTGACTGTCATGTGTATTGTTTGTAGTAGTGAATGACTATCACATGGGCACATATGAAGTACAGTCTGTTTTACAATGGGGATACAGCTACAGTTTTGTTATCCAGGCTGAGATTTAGTGTATGCATGTCCCTGCGTACTGAAGTTGTGGTTACACTGTACTATCCGCATGTTAAAACACTTCATAGGTTTGGCTTTTAAACCCTCTAAGCAATACAGTTTGTACTGTTGTGAGATTACTTGTATTCAGAGTGCTTTACTAATGTACTTTGAAATGATACCCATGGTACTGTGTTCCTGTAATGCCATGTCTCTTTCCTTATATTGGCATTTCATACAGGTGAGTCCCCACACTGCAATGCTACAACACAGAATCAACCCACACACACTCACTTGCAGGTGACCTCGACAGCTTATCAGTCTAACTGTACCATATTAACTCACCTCATAGGCTATAGTGCAGGGATCACAATCTCTCCCTCATAACTCTGGTTCATTCCTCACCTATCAGTACCCTCTATGTGGAGTCTGTATGTGCTTCCCATGTCTGAAGGGTTTCTCGGGATACTCTGATTTCCTCCCAAAAGTATACAGGCCGATTGTCTACTCTAAACTGTCCTAATATATTATATTCACCTGTGTCTCTGTGTCTGAAAAGATCCATGATGGCCAGTGCCCTTAATTAACAAATGAATAAATTAAAAAAAAAGATAAGCAGTACTTCTGAATTTCTCCTGTCAGATCTGTAATAAATTTAAGTTACTCTTATTGTAATTAGATACAACTAATAGAAGTCCAGGAAATGGCAAGATATTTACTTTTAAATGATTGAATGTAAGACAACTCTCTTGGCGTAGACATTTAATGCCTGACTAAGCCAGTAGTAGCCACCTGAGTTCCAGAAGAAAGCCTGGATACCAGAAGAGATAGTCAGGGAGATGGGAGGGAGCAGCAGTGGATTTGATTTTCCAACTTGGTGAGGAGGAGGGGCTTTCCTGCTGTGGCACTAGTGGCTATTAAATGGTGAGAAGGAGCAAATTTTCTGCTGTGACACTCATGGCTGTTAAATGGTGGGAGGATCATTTCATCCATAAAGATGATCCCAATCTTGTTCCAGAGCTGCGTTTATGTGTGCGCAGTAGCACGCAGACATACAGTTCTTAGATGCAGTTAGAATGTGGCAAAAGGGACGTAGGAAGCAAGCATGTCCTGCTGGCCATCAGTAGTAGTCCACTGTCTGTGGCACTCTCATGTGGTTTTAGAGTAGCTATACCTGATCTTAGCCCAACAATGTCAGCGAATTAGTGGCTGGGTTAAAACTAGAGTTACAGGAATGATGCATATGATGAACAAAGATGGATGGCAGAAGCTGACTGGGGGTGAAGAGAATAAACATACCATTATATGAAAATATGTAGCATGTATAACAAACATTTCTAATGAAAATTAAATCAGTAATAGCCATCTAGTTGACCTAAAATGAACTATTTACACAAAACTTATTCACAGAATTGCTTCTTACCACAATGACCTTCTGCTCCCTCCCACATTGCTACATATTTAAGCAACCAGCAGCCTATGTCCTTTATTCCTACAGTAGCAACCTATTTATACTTTAGCAAAGCTTTCTGTGAAAGAAAATCTCTGCGCAAGCATTTTAAACCTTCTCATGACCAACTTCTGCTTACTGAGCTTAGGTTCTCTATTCTATACATCTATTAAACAGCCTTCCACAATTCAGATGTGTGCAACTTCTTCAGAGGCACAAATATTTCTGTTATCCATGATTTCTAATTTCATTTCTAGTAAATACATTTTCATTAACTCTTTACAGTTGTTACAAAACCTCCCCCACTGTTTTTAAACATTGTATGTTCTCTTGATTGGCTCTGTCATTTTTTATGTTAAGACTGCAGAAATTAGTACAACATTCTAGATGCGATCACAACCATGATGTACACAACAGGTAACAGAATTAGCATTTTACTTGTTATAAATACCATTTCCAACACATTGTAGCTTCCTGTTAGTGTTACTACATGTGTAGTGACAGTGAGTGAGATTAAAGATGACAGAAGACAGGCTGGCAGCTTTTCTAGAACTCAGTACATTGCAGCACACAAGTAAGCATGGCTTAAGAGCAGGCAGATGTTGCCAAATTAATTAATTCTAGTCTAGTAATGGGTATGAATGATAAGAAGGATGAATGCAAGGCACTCTGCTTATGTAATCTTTTTGGATATTAGCAAAACCATTGTTGCAAATTTGCAAACACTCAGGCTTGAAGACTGAATTGGACAGAGTGGTACTTGGTAGATGAGCTGAGATCTTACAGATAAGCATACCACTGCTTGTAATGATATCTGAACATTACATTAAGCAGCAATAAGTAACACAGTACCTCAGGGCTCAGTGTAGATTCTGCTTGGCCTAGTCATACCTGATGTAACAACTAAGCTTGGAAGCCATTTAGTCATACTGTCACAGCAGTGTTTACTGATGAGGGACAGGACCAGCTGTGTTAAGATGACGAAAGGTACTACTGTTAAAGCTCTGCATTTTGGCCAAAATCAGCAAGATGCTCAATATGGAAAGGCTGTGTGACTGGATAGTGCTAGAGAGAAAAGTAAGCTGAGAATTGCAGTAGGAGGGAACATGAGCCACTCTGTGCAGTCTAGCAGGGCAGCTACCATGACAAATCACAGGCATTTATAGGCTGCTGCCAAGATAAACCATCTGTATATATGGTCAGCTACTCAGAGGCATAGCTAGGGTGGGATGAAGGGGGCAGCTGCCCTGGCTGCAAAGTATTAGAGGGCACAATCAGTGCCTGCTGACCAGTCTTCAGTGCATTAATGCTGGTATTGCATTTGCTGTCAGAAGTGAACCACTTTTACACTCCATGTGTGCGGCATGGTTTTGCTCCTCAAGTCTGGAGAGAGGAACCTTTTACTGGCTTCTTAACTTAAATTGTGTGTGTGTGTGTGTGGGGGGGGACCACTTCAGGTGACAGAACCAGGTGCTAGAATATCTATCTGTACTTCTGTCTACTATGATGAAGTGTGTATATCTGACTGCACAGTGATTTACTTCAAGTATGTACAGACATTTCATTCCCTGAAAAAAGCACAGATGAGGCTGCTGTGTGTATTTCACAGAGCTGTTGAGGCTGTTAGTAAAACAGATCTTTATTTACAATGGTAACCATGCACAGACTTCCACAGAAACACAAGACCAAGGATATCAAGCATATGTAGGCAATCTGAATACCTAGAGTTGTATTTTAATATGTTGTCTCACAGATAAGAAATCCATGCTTATTGTAATCTTTCTGAATACAAACAATGTCCAGATGTCATATTTTTTTTTTACTTATAACAGATGCAGACTCTTTGTGTTTGACTCCGAAATGTATTTGCTGCACCTTGTACCTAGATACAGATTTCACCATTTGTCCTAAATCTACACTTAGAAAAAAAAACTAAAACAAAAGATAAGAAAGTGATTGCATTTCCCATTCACTTAAATGTAAAAAAGCTCACCACATACTGCACACACAAAGCACACTGAGCTCCCCTTGGACAACAATGTTTATTTAAATCAATTTCTTAGAAATTAATTTCACTAACAATAAAATGAAAAAGTAAAATAGAAGAATGCAAAATAAAACACTGCCCACAGCCTCCCAATTGGAAAACAACTTTAGCAGTAAATCAAATTTGATCGTAGCTAAGCTAAGCTTAATCAAGTTGAAGACAAAACAAAACAAAACTATGAAACAAACAAATCCCATCATAACATGTGGTACATGATGTATTATGCATAAGACAATCCATTAAAAACATAGAAAGTACCTAAATTCCTGTTCAATAGGTAACTTAATCCTTTGTTCCTACCGACCTGTCTTAACCTTATACCTTGACATAAGTCACCTACAAATAATTCTAGCTATGTTTAAAGCCCAGGTTTTTCTTGTCAAGATGTAACAAATTTGTATGTTCTTATGTATACTACATTTTGTTTACGTTATTGATTATTGTAATGTGTGCATGAAAATTTACTGTTACTCATGGAGCTTTTCTCCCTGGGCCTCTGCTGAAAAAGGACCTGTGTCCAGCCAGACTTTCTCGGTAAACAAATGTTAAATAAATAAAATAAATAAATAAACTTATGCTGTGATTATCACCCAGTGAAATCAATGGGAAACAACAATAAAAAAAAAAACAGAAGAAAAGGGATAAATGGAACTTGGAAGAACTGCTATCCATGATACATGCAATAATGTGTATTTATTTAAAGGAAGTATACTTTTTTCAGTACATCCAATTTCAGTGGTTACTTCTCATATAACAGTAAATTGCTATGCTTTGTCACTGTTAAATGGATGAAAGCATGTCGGAATATCTTTATGTTTTCAGTAGTGACCTTGAGGTTATAATTTGCTTAGACTATCCCATACTATTCAGGGAGAATTTGACATTATCAAACCACGGCCTACAGCATATAACCAGCTCAGTATTCATTGATTTGTAGACAGAGTTATGATAAAGAAAAAGACCTTCATGAAATAGAAGGCAACTTAAAAAGGCAATCAACTATATCAACTAAAGCGGAATGAACAGAATAACAATGACTTGGAGTGAAAAGACAAACAGCAGCAACAGGAGTAAACATTTTCGTGGATACTGTCTGAAAAGTCACATATAAGAAACACTCTGAGGCTTAGCGAAGGGTGAACATTTGTGAACCGAAGGTGACTGAGAAAGGGCTGAAATGCTGAATGACTACATTTGCTTAGTTTCCATAAATAAACAGAGAAATAGAGATACCAAAAGTGAATAGAAACATACCAAAATAGAACCAGTTTGACCAAAAAAAGATCCTTTGCAGAGGACAAAGGTCTTAGAACCACTATTAAAAGTAAAGACAAACAAGAGAATAGGAAAGGACAGAACCAACGCAACAATTTTAAAAGAAATGGGAGTGAAATGGCCAAAAAAAGCTTACAAATCCCCTTTTGAAATCTTGTGAAGATGTGTGATTCTTCTGAACTGGTGGAGGACAGCTATGGTTTTATCTTCACGACAGAGGAAAAAGATAAAGGTAAAAAATATCTGACATAAGTCTGATTTCTCCCTTCAAAAATAGGAATTTCTTAAGGAAAGATCTGCTGAATACTGAAGAACTACTGGAATGCACAACTCTCAAGGCAATGTGAAGTTTATTGCTATTATTATTATTATTATTATTATTATTATTATTATTACTATTATTATTTTCATTTATTAGTTTTTCAACTGGGTAAGTGAAGTTGTCATCAAAACCCCTTTCAGCCATGATACTGGCTACAATCAATCGTCATATTCTTGGACAGCTCAGTGGTGCAGCAGTAGCATTGTCGCCTCACCGCAAGAGGTTCTCCGGTTCAAATCTTGCCTGGGGTGCTTTCTGTGTGGAGTTTGCATGTCCTTGCTGCGTTCTTGTGGGTTTCCTCTGGGTGATCTGGCTTCCTCCTACATTACAAAGACATGCATCTGGAGCCTTTCTCCCCGGGCCTCCACTGAAAATTGTCTTTGTTCCAAGTTGGGCTTTTCCAGTTAACAAATGTTAAATAAATAAAATGTTTTTGGAAGTAGGAGAAAACCAGAGTACTCAAAGAAAATCCATGCAAACACTGGGGGAACATGCAAACTTCACATGTAACCAGAGATCAAGACTGAACCCCAAACCCTAAGGAGCAGATCATAATCACTGTGTCACTTAATGTCACAGCAAATGATACAGCATGAATCTCTGAATTGAAAACCTAGCTAGTATAGTAAGACTGGGTTGCAAATGCAACCTGTTTATTTTTTAACAAAGCATTGAGCTACCATGGTGTCACATAAAAGCATCAGTTCAGAAATTGTGCAGTTTTACAATGGGTTACAAGGTAGTAGCCTGACAAAAAACAGGAAAATGTACAATATAACATGTGGAGGTGCAAGGAAACCTTTTGGGGCCACCATACAACTTAGTGTTGGGGGCTGCTCCCCTACAGTATCTGTGCAAGTCACACTGTGCAGGGACTGGAATTAAATGTGTTTCTGCAATGAAAAACTGTAGATATACAAGGATGCATAAAAGGCTCAAAGAGACTTAGCAGTAACATACATCATAGACAGATACATACATACATACATACATATGTACATACATACAAACATACATACATACATAAATACACAGAGATGTTTCATGCCAAAACAGATTATTTTTTGTGAGCATTTGTTTACTATAAATGTAATATGTGTGGGGGTAGGGAGTTAAAGGAAGATTCAGCCACCCTTAAAAAAGCATATTTTGCACCTGAAAGTGGTAAAAAGCTTAATTGTTGCTAAAGTACCATACTGTATAGGCATTTTTAGACCCTGCAGGTTGGGGGGGGGTCCTATAAGTTATTTATCCCTGCAGATCTACCTAGTCAGATTCCATCTTGAGAATTTTGTGCATTTTTGCACCTTCATTTCTGTAATGACACAGGAATGAGGTGGCTTAGGAAAGGTCATTTAACTGTGCATGGTCTATAAAAGATGCTATATGACATGTACTTTGTTAGTAAAGGTGAAAGAGTGAAACAATAAAATAAACTTGTGAGTATCTTAAAGGATAAAGTTAAGGATGATATCATGATTCAGAAAAAGGCTTGTACAAGAAAAATGTTACACAAAAGTTGAAACAACAGTGGGGAAGGTTGATGTGAGCAACTATTCCATCACTGAAAGGGTAGTTGATGCATAGAACAATCTTTGACAGATGACAATATCATAAAAAATCTGTTGTAATTCAAAAAGGCATTCACTATAGTTAAGCTTGTTTTAGAGAAGGTTACAAGGAAATAAATATATAACTGAGCCAGTACAATACCTTTTATCAATTTTTTGTTTATCTGACCCACTTAGCCATGTTGAAAGCTATGACTGGGACTTATTAAAATAATTTCTTAAAGGATTGCAGACTGAAGTATTACAGTGGAAAATGTCAAACTAATCTCACAGAAGAGTTGTGATTCCTAACTCAGTGTTACTTGTTACTTTATGTGTATATGCTTGATGGCTGCATTGTGTAATTAAGCAAAAGAAGGCAGTATGGAAATAAAGAAATGAGAATGCATATGAAAACGAGTATGTTCTCAACTAAAAAATAATTCTTGAGGAATGTAAAAGCTTGCAGCTTTAAAGGTGCTGGAAGGGAATGTATTCCAGCAAAGGAATGCAGCAGCATAGATACTATATGTTCCATTTATGACAGCCAGAATAAATTCTGTGGATGGTGGTGTGGCTTAAAGCAATATTGGTAAATACGTACTAGACAAAGCTACATGATGATTGATAAGGAAATCCTTCATTGTAACAAGGTGGCTAGAGCTATGCTGGATACCATGTACTAAGCAAACGTCATGCCAAATGGACCCCATAGCTGGATGATATGAGCTTTAAATAAGGTTGGAAATACACTCCCCATTATAGCGACAGTGACACTCCAGTGGCTTACGAGTTTGTACTATGTATATCCCAGTCATGTGCTTCAAATGTTCTGAATGCAATCCTCATTTGTGTGTTGTGATATAGAGGAAAGTATATCACATTGCTCATTAACTGTCTAAGAATAGCTAAATATCATGACATCATTCCACAGTGTAACAGGTCTAGTGGTGATATTCAGTTATACAGATTCCATCTGAGTGCCTTGAGACATTCCATAGGTTGAAACTGCAGTCCTCAGAATAATGATCCAGTTATCATGAATAAGAATGATATCTATCTATCTATCTATAAAATCTGGGGTTACAGTACCTCACATTATTTTCCCCAGGCTCGAGGTACAGTAAAGTTTATTTATTTATACAATTTGTTAATTGGGTAGAGCACTGATCCCACTGGACCAATTTCATTCTCAACCCAGAATGTGAACACACGTCAAGTGGAACAAATAAAAATAATTTATACAATAAAATAGCACATTAAAATATAGGCACAGGTAATGTACTATAGAACAAAATGATTTAAGAAGGCAGGCGGCAGAAACAGAGTGGCGACATGTTAGGAGTTGGGTGCTATAGTGAAAATGGTAGGCAGTATGTGTCGGAGATTAGGGAGACTAGGTTATGTGACTGAAACAGAGCATTTACAACCAGTTTGTGTTGTGAAATGTTCTTTAAGTTGTTCTCAAAAGGAAGAGTAGTTAGAGAGGTCTTTTAGATTTGATGGAAGATCCCGCAGGAGTTTGGGTCCAAGGGTAGAAAAGGAGTGATTAGAGCAGGACAATCTGGTTTTAGGTGCTTAAAAGAGAGGCCCTGATTGGCTATGAGATCTGTGGTTGTATGGTGGAGGTTGTCTGAGTAAGTTAGATGAAAGCAAAGGACAGCAGTTTTCTTTTCAGGAACCAGAAATGCTGGGAGTTCATTGCTGAACTGGCAGCCATTTGGCTTTGGCTAGTGTAAGACAGTGGTGTTCATACTTTGGAGAAAAGGTAGTGAAGTGGCAGATGGAGACAGAGATTGTTTACATGGTGATTGGGTTTTTTTTTTGGAGGCAGATGCTATAAAAGTTAGGCAGTACTCAAGTTGGGCTAGAATAATCCCTTTGCCAATAGCATTTCTTCTTGAATGGGAGATAAAACAGGACATTTTATTGGCCCAAAAGAATATAGATAATTTATCTTTTACCAGGTGTTTTTCAAGATAATAGTGAAAGTTAAGTGAGAGATTAAACCAGATTCCTATGGATCTGACTGTATTAACCTCCTCAGTGGCACTATTTTGAGGTGGTCATGAATAAGAAATGAGTTGGAAATCTTTTGTCTTTTAGTGGAGGTGCCAAAGAGCATAGTTTTTCTTTTTAAGGAGTTATGTAATAGTTTTTTTGCTACTGAACCATTTAATGAGGGAGATGAAATGGTTTTGCAGATGCTATTGAATTGAGTAGGGTGTGTGGTTGGAGCAGAAGATAACAATGTCATCAGCATATAATAAGATTGGAAGCTGGGGAAGGTCAAGGCGCAGTAAAGTTTATTTACTTCTTTATACAATTTGTTAGCTAGAGTAGAACACTGATCCCAATGGAGAAAATAGGCAGGCCTCTAGGGAGCCTTGAAGGACTCCTTTAAGTAAGGGAGTGGGGGCTGATGTACTGTCGTAAAACTTTACTGAGAAGTGTTGATTGGATATGTAATTTTGGAAACAGGGAATAGCTTCAGGGCTAATCCTAATGTTAATGATGTGGTTAAATAGGACTGTGTGGCAAACCAGGTCAAAGGATCTGGTAAGGTCTATAAACATGGCTCCAGTTAGAAGGCCTTTGTCTATAGCTAAAAGGGAGTGATTAGTGAAGGTCCAAAGTGCAGTAGAAGTTCTGCAGCTGGACCAGAAACCATGTGGCATGGAAGAGAAATGGTAATGTTGACTGTGAGAGTATGCATAAATATCAGGGGTGTGGGAGTGCCACCCTCTTGTCATGGGTGCAGGGTGATAAAGGCCCACTGTAAGAAATGTTTTGATGGTGGTTGTGACAATGTGAGGTATTGCCAGCTGTACCAGGAGAAGTAGGGCAGTGGATGTGTAACATATGCCAGCAGAGCTAGCTGGAATTCTGTAAATAATAATATGCCATTTGTATATCAATCTGATTTGTACAGATGCTTATGTTGAAAAATGTACTTGTAAAGCTGCTTGTGTTAAAAATGTATTGACAGTGTGTCCTGCTGGACAGAAAAGAAATATACATGTATAATAGACTATCTTGTATTGTAACTGATTAAATGTATACATTGTAACAGAGAATACTGAAAGAGAAGAGGTTAAGCTCAGCTCCACCTAACTTTGAGAAATAGTAAGACATTAAATTACTTAATTTGGCCATAAAGATTGCTTCTTACAGTTCTGATTGCAGCCAGCCTTCTGTTTTTCTCTTTGGCAGTGAACTAACTGCTAATCTGGAAGGGTAGAGGTCTGAAATTGTTTTATGACTTTCAGGAGCAGCAGTAGATCTTAGCAAGACTGTGTGTAGGAGCTGCAGCAGATCTTAGCAAGGCTGTGTGTGTTTGTGTGTGTGTGTGTGTGTGTGTGTGTGTGTGTGTGTGTGTGTGTGTGTGTGTGTGTGTGTGTGTGTGGGTGTGTGTGTATTATTGACACATATGTGCTAAATCCTGACAGCTTCTTGCCATGGGGGGAAGCATGGGAATCAGAAGTCAGATGACCAGATGTATGTGATATCATTCTGTAATCCATCACCAAAAATAATGTTTAACACTGGGTGAAAGTGAAGTCTCAGAACACTCTATTTTTGTAACCTGACAAAGAAGGATCTCTCACCAACTTCATCTTGCCTTGCTCTAGTAAGTAACCAGGGAATAATAATTCTTTAGGTCAGTCAGGAAAATATAGTGAGATTAGTTAAGTATTGTTTTTTTGTAGCTGTGTGAACCTGTCTAAGTGTGTTATTTTTAATATTTCCTGTGACTTGAACTCTGGTGTTTATTGTAAATAGATATTTAATATTTTCATGTTCTTTTCTTATTTACTATTAAATATATTTAAACTTTTAATTGTGCTTGATCTTTTAGAGAATATTTTAATCTCTGAGCGTACTTTTATATATATATATATATATATATATATATATATATATATATATATATATATAAATAATTTTATTTTTAATATTCCTGTTCTGAAACTCTGGTGTTTATTGTAAATAGATATTCAGTATTTTCATGTTCTTTTCTTATTTATTATTAAACATATTTAAACTTTTCATTGTGGCTGGACTTTTAGAGAATATTTTAATTACTGAGAGTACTCATATATATTTGGTGACAGCTCTGGCTGCTCCTGAAAGCCTTGCTGTTGGTCAAACGACCATTTGTGTTAATATTCATTTCACTCAGTATAATTGCATACCCTTGCAAGAGCCTTAGAGTAGCTGGCTTTAGAGTGTCTGATGGTGCAACTACCTTATACTCTGAGCAGAATGGAACATAGCTAGTAACTCTGTGCCAACCTTTCCCAGGTGTGTGTGTGTGTGTGTGTGTGTGTGTGTGTGTGTGTATGAAAATCAAATCTCAAAGAGTGTGTGTGTGTGTGTGTGTGTGTGTGTGTGTGTCAGCTGCTTGGAGCAGGGACATAAAGTACTGGTTTCTCAGACAGGGTGCTGGAGGACTTGGCTTGGACACTTGGTTGAGGGCTCAACCCTACACCTGTGCTAGTGGGGAGTCTCACTGGGGATCTGGAAAGAGAGAGAGAGAGAGAGGACCCAACCCCTGGACTGACTGTGTTCCCTGTGTGCTCTTAAGGGAAATTGTGCTTGATGTATAGATCTGCATCTGGAAATATTACATGTATACATTTTTGTTCCAAATGAATGTCCCTTTCTAGTGCCAGTGATGAGGATTCAGGCTGTTGATTACTGGCCCAGAGTGGAGACATCACATATTGGTGGCAGTGGTGGGATATTGATTGAACTTCTGTAGCCTGTAGGCAGTTGTCATTGAAGGTATGTATTGTCAGCAGCCACAAGGTAAACATTCAGAGTTTCATTTCACAACAGTTTTATTTATTTATGTATGGTTAGTTTCATTTAGTCAGGGAAAGCAGGCAAAGACATCAGCAAATGATTATGGCAAGCTGACAAAGAACCAGTTGGCAAAGTTGTGTGAAGCCAAAGGACTAATGCATGCCAACCTGACTAAAGAAGAAATGATTTCAGCCTTAATCACAGCTCAGACCAGCAACCAGGAGGATAACCAGTCTGATGATGGGAATTTGCAGCCCTCAGAAACAGGATAGTTCACATTTTCCTCATAGGACTTAAAAAATATGTCTGGAGTTAAAGAGACTTGAATTGGAGGCCAAATATTTATCAGCAGAGAGACTGTGGTGTTTCAAGGATGAAGAAAAAGAGAGACTGGGGTGTTTGGAGGTCAAAGAGAATGAGACACTGCTGCATTTGGAGGCTGAAGAAAATGGGAAGTAGTATTAGCATGAGAGGGAGATGCTGACTCTTCATAGAGTTATGGAGGTACTGCAGAAGGGAATAACTGAACCCCAGAAGCAATAATGGTCAATACATTTCTTTCACAATTTACAGAGGGTGATAATTTTGATAGTTTTATTTATATATTTGAAAGAGTATGTAAGCAATATAATGTTAACTCCATGGTAAAGCTGTAAGTACTGTTTCTAAATTGTCAGATATTTATTGTTTAAACTATGATAGAGTAAAGCAATGTTTACTTGAATGATTTAAGTTAACACCTGAAGCTTAGAGAAAGAAAGCTTTGTGAGCAACCAAGCAAGGCAAATGAAAGTGTGTGTGATTATATTGCTGAGTTAAGCACTTATTTTCATAGGTGGGTGACTGGGTGTCAGATCACGACTTTTGAAGGGCTGGCAGGCCCTTTGATGAGGGAACAAGCCCTTAGCACTTTGCCTGAAGACATAAAAATCTGGTTGGCAGACTGTGAGTGTAACTCTGCAGATGAGCTCTGGAAAAAGGAGGATCTCTACTTACCAAGTAGGGCATCAATGCACAAAAAAGGGGGTACCCAGTGCTGCACATAAATAATAAGGGAAGCCATGGTGGGCATCCTAAAACACTCCAACAGAGTCCACCAGTAACAGGGGAAGCCACTAGTTCAGGTACACAGCCAGGATCAAGGGTTTACTGTTTTAACTGTAACCAGTGGGGCCATGTATCCTATGGATGTCCATGGAGGCAAGGTAGGGAACAAAAGGTGGGGGAGCCAGCAAGTGGAAATAACAGTATGCCAGTGGTAAGTTCTCTGGAGACAACAGGGGTACAAAACTATCACTAGAGTTTATACCCTGTCATAGTGGATGGAAAACAGGCTACTGCTATGAGAAATACAGCCTCTGACATAACCATTGTGAAGCATGCAGTGGTTAAAGAGGAGCAATACTTTCTTGGGCAGTTCACTTTAGTCAGAGCTTTAAGAGGGACCCCATTCCAAATATCTTTGGCCAGGGTTCACATTGACTGGGAGTGTGGAAAAGGAAGGAAGCAAGTAGGTGTGTTTGAGGATATCCCTGTAGATGTCTTGATAGGGAATGATTTTGATAATGCAGTACCTTTTCTGCATGCAGTTGCATACAGTCAGGCTTGGAGACAGGGATGTGGGTCTGGTAGCCTGGGGAGACCCAGACAGACCCCACACCTGAAGCTAGGGCTGGTGAGGTGGCTATGTCAGGGAGGGAGCTACCCTGTTGCAGTGAGCCTGAAGGTGAGCCACAGCTGTTGGTAGGTACTGATGTTTCCTAGGACAGAGCGACTGCAAAGGCAGAGGTGAGTGGTAGTACCCAGGCTGACAGTGAGGTACTGCTGTCAGAGGATACCAGACTTTCTCTGGAAGGGGAACTGGGAAGAGTTACAAAGATAGAGTTGAGAGTTACAAAGATAGAGTTGATACAGGCTGCTCTTGGACTCTACACTAGGAGGCTTGAGAAACTAGCTAGGGACATGCTTGACTCTCAAGGAAAACAGGAGTCTGTATACTGGAACAAAGGGTTACTGTATAGAGAGTGGACCCCTGAGGGAGGGCTAGAGGGTGAGGTAATACAGCAGTTGGTAGTGCCTAGAGCCTACCACCTGCACTTGTAGCCATAACTCATAACATTCCTTTTGCAGGTCATATGGGCATAAAGCATACCAAGAGGCATACTATGCAGAACCTTTACTGGCCTGGGATTGCAAGGCATGTAACAGGCTACTGCAGGACCTGTGAGCAGTGGCAAAAAGTCGACAAGGCAGGAGACAAGGTCAAAGCTCCTTTGGTGCCTTTGCCTGTGATTGTGGAGCCATTTCTGAGGGTTGCTATGGATATTGTGGGGCCTCTGAGTACCCCAAGTTCCACAGGGGAAGAAGTATATCCTGTTGGTAGTAGATTATGCCACTAGATACCCTGATGTGGTGGCTCTGTCCTCCATTGAGGCAGAGAAGGTGGCAAATGCTTTGTTAGATATTTTCAGCAGGGTAGTTTTCCAGGAGAAATACTGAATGACAGTGGTGGCAATTTCATGTTAGACCTGCTCGCTTGTCTGTGGGAGCACTGTGGGGTGAAGCACTTAAAAAACACCCCCTACCATCAACAGACTAATGGTCTTGTGGAGATGTTAAATTCTATCCTGAAGACCATGCTATGGGCATTTGCAGACCAGTTTAAGGAAGAGGGGGATAAATATTTGCCCCATCTGCTGTTTGCATACAGACAGGTACCCCAAGAATCCACAGGTTTTTCACTCTTTAAGTTACTGTATTGGCATAGGGTGAGGGGACATTCAATTTGATCCATGATGAGTGGGAAGGTGAGTGTGAATCTCACAAGGAGTCTGTTGTGGAATATGTCCTAAGCCTCAGGACAATGCTTAGGGACCTCATGGGCTTGGCTCAGGAGAACCTGGCAGGAGCCCAACAGCAGAAAAAGGTCTGGTATGACAGGAATTCTCGAGCCCGAGAGTATACTGTAGGGCAGCAGGTTATGGTTCTCATTCTTGTCAGACACAATAAGCTGCAGGCAGCTTGGGAGGAACCATTCAAACTGGTAAGGAAGATCAAGGGTGTTAACTACATTGTACAACTGCTAGGCAGGAGGCAGGAGGCAGGGGCACACACTTTACTATGTTAACATGATGAAACCTTACCATGACAGGGAGGCCCTTGTGCTAAGTATTTGCAGTGGGAGGCAGGATTAGTCTGAGGGTGATCTATACCTAAGCCAGCCAGCCAGCAAAATGTCAAGTTACTATGGCAAAGCCTAGGATTGCAGGCATATGATATGACAGTACAGCATTGTAGTGGGATCGGCAATGCCAATGCAGATGGGTTCTCAGGCCAGAGTATGGGTTAATGTATCCCGGATAGCTCATTCCTCCCAAGCAATGTTGCTCACGGGTCACTTGAAAAAACTAGCTTGATTGTAAAAAGGTGGGAGACATGTCATGATGTAAGGTATTGCCAGCTATCCCTGGAGTAGTAGGGCTGTGGATGTATAACATATGCCAGCACAGCTAACTGGAATTTTGTAAATAATTATATCTCATTTGTATAATAAAACTGAATTATACAGCTGCTTGTCTTGAAAAATGTATTTGTAAAGTTGCTTGTATTAAAAATGCATCGACAGTGTATCCTGCTGGACAGAAAAGAAATATACATGTATATCAGACTGTACTGCATTGTAACTGATTAAATGTAAACATTGTAATAGATAATACTGGAAGAGAAGAGGTTAAGCTCAACTCCAGCTAACTTTGAGAAATAGTAAGAAATTAAATTACTTAATTTAGGCCATAAAGATTGCATCTTACAGTTCTGATTGCAGCCAAAGACAAAATGTCTGGGAAAACAAGCATTAGGAAGCATTCTGTATTGTCTTTAGCAGTGAACTAATTGCTATTCTGGAAGGCTAGAAGTTTGAAGTTGTTTTAAGACTTCCAGAAGCTGCAGCAGATCTTAGCAAGGCTCTGTGTGTGTATTATTGACACATATGTGCCAAATCCTGACAGCTTCTAGTTAAGGGGTGAAGCATGGGAACCAGAAGTCAGATGATTAGATGTATGTGATGTCATTCTGTAATCCATCACTAAAAATAATGTTTAATACTAGGTGAGACGGAAGTCTGGAGCACTCTGTTTTTGAGACCTGACAAAGAAGGATCTCTTACCTACCTCATCTTGCCTTGCTCTAGTAAGTAACCAGGGAATATTAAATCTTTAGATTAGTCAGGAAAATATAGAGAGATTAGTTAAGTATTGTTTTTCTGTAAATGTGCGAACCTGTCCACCTGTGTTATTTTTAATATTTCCTGTGATTGAAACTCTGGTATTTATTGTAAATAGATATTTAGTATTTTCAAATTCTATTCTTATTTACTATTAAAGATATTTAAACTTTTAATTGTGCTTGGTCTTTTGGAGAATATTTTAATCTCTGAGAGTACTTATACTTATATAAATGTATGTATAAATATATATGGATCACCTACACAACACCAACATCCCAGAATATCGACACCCATATGGCTAACACCATATGGTCGATACTCAGAATGCTGACATCATCAAAACACCACAAAAAGGAAAACAAAATTTCCTTTAAACTGCTCCTCCCCCCATAACTTTAATATACCATCTCTGAGATCACACTACAGTGCAGGAATGGAAATATTTCCATTCCGCACTACAGTGAGATACCATTTCCCCATTGTCGGCATTCTGAGTGTCGACCATATGGTGTTGGCCATATGGGTGTCGACATTCTGGGATGTCGGTGTTGTGTAGGGGACCTATATATATATATATATATATATATATATATATATATATATATATATATATATATATATATATATATAGATATAGATATATAGATATACATTTTTAAACAATCAGGAGATCTGTTTAATTGTGGAGTTGATGGAATTGACTGGCAATAATAATTTTATTTATTTTAAGAGAACAGTTTAAACAATGTAAAGGGGTTACACAGGGTGCTATTTGTGCCCTAGTATATTTAAATATGGCTATTCTTGCTTGAGAGAACAGGCTCCTTTTTAATTCCAAATTTCAGAACTGTTGGGAGCTTTACGTTCATTTTTTGGATGATATTTTTATGTTTTGGAAGAGTTCAACTGATGATTTCAATTACTTTTATGATTATATAAATTCTACCAGAGATTTTTTTTGAAGTTTACTTTCAAACATTCCTCTGTGAATATAAATTATTTAGCTGTCTTGATTAGCAAACAAGTTGAAGGTGAGGGATTTTCATCAAATATATACAGGAAGCCTACCTTTTCTAATTCCTACCTACACTTTAATAGTGGTCATCCCCTTCATCAGGAAAGGAGTTGAAAGGATAATTCATGAGGCTGGCTAGAATGGTGTCAGACAATTCAGAATTCAGGACTCAATGTGGCATTTTGTCTGATATGTTTTATGAGAGAGGTTATCCTCACAAAACAGTCAGTGAGTTCAGACCTGAAGTTAAGAATGGTTGGCATGGTAGGTTTAAAGTCCTGCTTGGTGAAGACTTTATGAATGTTAATAATGAGAATATTTTGGATATTACTGAAACAAATAATAGACCCTTTAATTCAGCTTTTATTTTAGAGTATTTTCCCAACTGTTTTAATATTAGGAGGATTATCAAAATGAACTGGGGTATTTTTAGTTTTGATCAGGACTTCTTAGGCTGACTGGGCAGTTATCCACAAAATGTTTACAAGAGAGGCTAGAACTTGAAAATTAGTTCTGAAAACAAGAAGAATATATCTAATCTATGTATGGATACTATTTACGGCTATAATACGAACAAATGTGGACATTGTAACCGATGTGATGACATCTTGGTAGGGAACACTATTAAGATAAGTGAAAACAATGTGATGTTAGCTAGAAATGCTAACTATATGTCTAAAGGGATGGTGTATATATTCATTTGTGTGTTACGTGTGATACCTTTTATGTTGGGAAAACTGAAAGGCTATTAAATAAAAGGATTTATGAGCACTTTTAAGACTTTAGAAAGTGCAATGATAATAATGTTCTTTATAAACATATTAAGTCCTTTCCGAATCATAATAACTTTTAATTTTGCCAGAAGTGGTCTGTGGGAAACTATTGTGGAATATAAGGAATTACAGTGGCAGTTAAAGTTAAATGCTGGCAAACCACCTGGCTTGAATGATAATATTTCGATCAATAGTGTATTAAAGCTGAGGGCAGCTAAATTATAATTCCCTAATTTTTTATAGATATTTCATTATATGTAATGTATATGCACATTTTTATCACTGTTTTTCATTTTTCAACAATTTTTAATGAGAGTTTATTCAGGCATCAATATTTTTAATTGATGGACATTTTCTTAGAGGCCTTGTATGCTCTACAATTTATATTATCATTTCATTATTTCTTTTTACTTGTGGTGCTATGTATAAGAATGTTTTTTAGTGCTATTAACTATGGACTTGTCCCCTTTAAGGTTTTTGTTCTGACTCATTTTTTGCTGCTTACTTCTTCATGTATTAGTGTGAATATTCATTAAGTTTCTTCTGTAATTTTAACTATGATTGGTTGGTTTGGATATCCTGTGTCAAAGTTTTTATCATTTAAACGTTGAATCAATTGTGGACATTCATTTCTGAAGAAGTCCTATCTTCTAATGATGAAAGAGCTTAATTTATTTACTGTTTTAATAATAATAATAATAATAATAATAATAATAATAATAATAATAATAACGCATTAAAATATCAACTTCTTTTTCTCTGTTCATACAGATGGGTTGTTGGGGGTAGCAAATCCTTTTTTGGTTTACTGTTTTTACTGCTGAGCTGGTGTTTGTGCTCTAAGGACTGAATATTCATAACTAACAGTGCATCATACCAAAATGGCTTCATGCAAATTCATGCAATCAGCCATAAGGTTTACCTCTCAGAATGGCTGTGCCATTTGAGGATATACTTCACTGACAAGCACATTTTGATACAGTGCACTCTTCAATTCCCAACATCCCTTAATTTGTCTTGTGCAGTCTTGCACAGTACTTCATAGGTTCATAGAGTATTACTAGGTTAACTGCCCTTGTGGGCCATTTTAAGCCTAGCCAATTACCCCATGTGAGAATCAAACCCTGCCCCTTGTGTC
Source organism: Protopterus annectens (assembly GCF_019279795.1). Lineage (NCBI taxonomy): Eukaryota > Metazoa > Chordata > Ceratodontiformes > Protopteridae > Protopterus > Protopterus annectens. Next base: position 345,720,650 of record NC_056738.1, on the reverse strand, counting down.
TGTAAAGTAAACACCTTAACCATTATGCCAACCTTCCTCTGTGCACTCCTGTACAAATGAAGCTGGGCACGTACTGTACATGTTGAAACTTGCAACAGTGTTATATAAGGTTACACAAGGCACATGAGAGTAATTAGAGTTACCAATGATTTTATCAACCCTAGTGCCTACATTACCTGACTTGACTCATTGTGTCTTGGCCAGACCTAGGAAAATGCTAGCAAAACTACTTGTCTCATCCACATTATGCTCAAGTCTTTTGTAACAAAACTGCATGAAGCAAGTCTGCAGTTCTGCGTGGATCTAGTCTGCAGTTATGCATGTGGCTTGACTGCAGTTTTGCATGGATCTAGTCTGTAGTTATGTATGGGGCTTGTCTGCAGTTCTGCATGGATCTAGTCTGCAGTTCTTCATGGGGCTTGTCTGCAGTTTTGTGGTCACTTCAGTGAAAATGAGAAGACTGGTTGGTACCTAACCTATCAGTAATACTGCGCATCCTTCAAAGTAAGGAACAGTGCTAAATGGAATGACTAACAATGATGTTTCCCTATGAAATAGCAAAATACTATAAACTGTATAGCAATCACAACTGATTCATAGCATACAATCCTACAATTCTATCTACTCAGATCAAAAAAAAAAATATATATATATATATATATATATATATATATATATATATATATTGTTGTTTCTTTTTTTTTTTTTTTTTTTTTTTTTTTTTTGCAAAGGTTTAATCTTTGTCTCCCTTACTTACATATAAACTTCCTGGTCACACAACACTGACAATAGGAGAAAACACCCAAGACTGTATACATCAGTACCTTAATACATACATACAAAAAAAAAAAAAAACTTCAAGGAAATAGAACAATATAACACTGAAGAGATTTAATTGGGAACTTTGAAATTGATCTAATTTCCAAAATATCTCATAGGAAAAATACCATTCCCTGTAATTTATACCTTATGAAGCTTTACATTCTGGTTATTTTGCTGTTTTGTAGAATTAGGCTTTCTACTAATGCTGGGCTGCTGTATATTTAGTAAAGAGAATCTGTTTAAAATGGTTGTGTGAAATTTGCAGTGCAGCAATGTTTCATAACTGTCAGGTGAAGTTTGAAATGTAGAAACATTTCAAAACAGTCAGATAAAATAAACATTTCTGAGATAATTTAATACATTATCATGGAAATGAAGATGTTTACATGTACTAGATAGTTAAATTTCAGTCATTGTTCTGTATTCTGTTTTATATATATATATATATATATATGTATGTATGTATGGGCCTACTGTATAAGTTCGAAAATACACTTCTTTGAACTCACACAGTAGACCCTGGGTTACGCGAAACTGCACTTAATCGAAAGTGCACTTTCGCAAAACCCACTTCAGCGAACAAGCTACTACTGACTTAAGTCCAGTAGTTACGGACCTTAGAGTTAGGGCGCGGGTCATGGTAAGGGGATAGCTAGTAGGGCTATCCTCCACTGTGGCGCGGTAGTCATGGACCTTAGGGTTAGGGCGCGGGTCATGGTAAGGGGATAGCCCTACTAGCTATCCCCTTACCATGACCCGCGCCCGAACCCTAAGGTTCGTAACCTCCACTGTGGCGCGGTAGTCATGGACCTTAGGGTTAGAGCGCGGATCATGGTAAGGGGATAGCCCTACTAGCTATCCCCTTACCATGACCCACGCCCTAACCCTAAGGTCCATAACTACCGCACCACAGTGGAGGGAATAGCATGTTTTCCTGCTGTCCTCCACTGTGGTGCGATCCATTCATTGAAGCTGCATTCGCGAAAGTGCACTTTCGAATAAGTGCACTTTTGCATAACTGAGCGGTCTACTGCTTTTTTTCGAATACGTGGTATTCGATGAAAAGCAGTAGACCCATATATATATATATATATATATATATATATATATATATATATATATATATACATACACACACACACACACACACACACACACACACATATATATATATATATATATATATATATATATATATATATATATGTATAAAATGTTTTCACAGGTTTAGTACTAAGCAAACTTTGGACAGCCAGCATATTTTAGAGGCATGCACATCTGTTCTTTTATGTAATGCAGATATTTTCTCATTGTGACATGAAATGGAGATTTCTCCACATTTTTAAGACAGCTTTACCTGCTGGGAGTGCAGCTGGTAGGAAAAGCAGTTTTTTTTTTAATTCAGAAGTCTACAGAACCAGGCCTGATTTGGATGGGGGGGGGGGGGGCTGCTGTGAATCCTCATATACTGTCTATGGTGAGAAGTGGAAACATTTTGTTTACATACATGAATAGTTATTTGATTGCCTGTAAAGAAAATTAAAAATTAATTAAAAATGGTTACAATTTTCCTGAAGCATTCTTATTACAATGCATTCTCTTTACCTGTGGCTGAGGATTTTAATATTTGCCTTGCTGCAAGAAAACACATTTAAAGTAATCGGACAGATGCAGCAGAAATGCCACAACAATTGATGACCTCCACTGCATGCTACTGCAGAATAAGGCATTTTGTTACTCTAGTTGCTGCTATTTAATACTGTATCTTAAACATAGGCTAATTAAGAAATAACTTAATGATTATTTCAGTTCTGAGGGTGAAAACTTAGACTGTAGCAGTTCATGTAGATGTGCTTCAGTCTCTCCACAAAAAGGTAAGTTTTTTCAGTCTCACCAACAGTAAAATTAGGAGCTGCTTTCTACCCAAAGGTACTGGCAATCTGAAGAAATTATTTTATACAATTTGTGTAAAGTTTCTGAACCTACAGGTTCATTGAAGAATTTTAACTTATTCTTTGGGAACTTTATATGCTGGGTACAAACATTCCAAATATATATCAGAAGAATTATGTTTTATTCTTTTTTTTTTATCAAAAAAAATTCAAATTCTGTTATTGCCTTGTTGCATCCTAAAAGATAATTCATTTTTTTGCAACTACTGCTGGTCTTATATCAATCTTTAGTTTAAATTACTTTTTTAAAACTTTTGGACTCTATTCATAGATGCTGATGCACAGTGGAACATGATTGTACAAAATATATCTGAGTAGAAAAAAAACTTAAAATAATAAAAAAAAAAATTATGCAGCATGGCAAGGCCCTGCATGAGGGCTTACCCAATGGCGCAGGCATTGTACTCCATGCATTGGGTACATATGCAAAGTAGCACCCTCCTAATTATATGTGGTTCAGTAAGAAGTAAGGCAACAAATACTGCCTGGTCCATAATGCAACGGTAATCTGACAGCAGAACAGCAACTCCTCTACTCTGTTAATATGCTGCTCAGCATACAGTGCTGAACAATATATTATAACTGAAAAAAACACCATTGCACAGTAAGATGATCCTTATCACCAACAGAGTTTCCTACTGTGCAGGCAAATTTACTACCTCAAGAAAACTTGTCCTTTCTCCACAGGTGATGCTGTCATTTTTATTCTAGACTCTCAGACTTAGCAGTAGTTCTCACTACATCCATTCTAAGTATACAGAACTGAGATCAGACAGGAGAGACTAGTGCCAATCAACTTTATCAGCTGTGCTCTCACAATGCATTATTGGCTTAACAAGTAAACAAGATTCCCTCAACATATCTGCTCCCATGATGGCATTCAGAATTAGAACAAAATTTAAAATGAATAACAACTAGTTATGTTGTAGGAAGGTTTGGGTTGTTTAAAACTTCACAGTAGGCTTAAAATATGTTTATTCATTTTCTACTCCGAGTAGCCCTTTAAGTGCTTAAATAATTGTGCTAGACATTTGTCTGTTTTATGTGCTGCAGTATTTATAGTTCCATTTATTTAAATTTATAACTTTCAATTTAATATATATATTAAGATTATTAACTTCTAACTTAGCTGTTTCAAAATATATATTGATATTAGTGTTTTTTTACATAACAATTGTGAGCTTCCATGATGAAATGTATTAATTCTTTCTTTCTTTTTTTTCTTTTCTTTCGGCATAAATTAATTACTGCTTATCTGTAGGCCTTGAACATAAAGTGGTACAACAGAGGGCATGTAACAGTATGGTATGAATGACAGCTACAGCAGCTTTTGCTGAGCTACGTGGTATAATGGTAAGTGACACAGCCTCTTAGATACAATAATAGTAGCTTGGTTCTGGGCAGATGCTGTTTTGTTTGTTTTTTACATTATTGAACCTCAAAGCTGATCAATGTTATGATTACCGGTGTGTGTGTGTGAAAGTTCTTTGTCAATTTGTCAGTTTATGCACTTTGTTAATTTGAGTGTTGTCAATTTGATTTCATGGAGCAGACTATGCAGATGGTTACTTCCTCTGGGGTTATTTAATTACCTGTTGTATTTATGTATTCTTTACTATGAGATTTTATGGTTGTGTCTATTTACTTACTTACTTAGTTAATTTGCTTACTTGTGTGTTGATATTCTGAAGTTGCCAATGCTTTGCCTATTCAGCAAAGGAGATCTTGGGCAACTTCAGAATGACATTACGCCATTTGAGGTATCCTACTTCAATTATACCTACATGAGCTTAACCAATGGCTCATAAACCACAAATTACCTCTCAGCCCTACCAAGACCAAAACTATGCTTTTTGGAACTCCTGCTGTCCTAACAATTTGCATATCATGTTAAGTTTTCCAGAAAAGTGTATTTGTAGCAATAACACCACAGTAAGGTATGTAACATATAAGAATAGACAGGTGATGATTTTGTTTCCTGTTTTCCACTGTTTTGTCACAGATGACCATGAGTTATCCAGTCACTGAGATCAGATAGTGAGTCAAGTGATAACCTTGTTAAGCCATCCGCTGCTGGCTGTGATGAGCCTTGGCAGGCAGAGAACAGAAATGAGCCACCAAAGGGCCTTGCAGGTGGCTCCGAGCATGCATCATGGACATTGCCACTCCAACTTGTCCTTAAACAGGTCAGATGAAGTTGCATAGGTGGATGAGGCACTGATGAAACATTTATAGTTCTTAAGGCATGTGTCCAGGACTTTGTGTATCATGATAAGGACTGGAGTGGTTTACGCAGTCATACAGTCCAGGACAAGACATCTGCTATGATGTTATATATTATGCTTGGACTAGCAGGGTGCAAAAGTAGAGGATGGAGGGGAAGCACAGATACTCATCACTGGCAATGAGTGGCTGAATTGCAGATGCCTCGTTATTCTCAGCACCTGATGGTGGTGAAGAAGCACTGGTAGTTTATCCAACAGGTTACCTTACTTCATTACGTATCCATAGGGGTAGTTGTTCTAATCTCATTTATTATGTATCCATAGAGGTAGTTGTTTTAATCTCATTTGGACCTATGCATACTGAACAGACATAGGCTCGCATCAGTGAAGGAACTGTCTACGTACCAGCTACAGATCTCGTTCTGGGGGGCTACGGAGGGCCCCTACATTCTATATGTGCATGGGATATTTCCATTGTGCATGTTATGTTGCCATTCCTCTTGCCACATGGTTCATCTACTGTCCTTAGGGCCACATAGCCACTATCATGCTTCTCTGTGTTGTGTTTACATATGCACATATAATACATAACCTAAAGATTTGCATTCTTGTATATACATATATTTCTGAGTATGTTTTCCATACCTGTGAGTGTCCTATTTTTATCTTTTTACACTGCTTGCTTACATCTTAGATGTGCTATGCAGGCCTCCAGGCCTGTGTGTAATCATTTAGGAGGTGGATTGTGTACAAGGAATTTAGTTGTTTCTTTAGATTAATTTATATTGAATAATTAATCTACATTTGATCAAATATTCAGCGTAGTGAACCTATCTCAGTCAAATGCAATCCTACCAACCAAATCCATCAAACACAAAATAATCTTAAACAGTGCTTTCCATCCTTTATATGGGGAGCTGCACTCTTCCACCCTAAATATGCCAACTCCAAGATAAACACAATAGTGAGAAAAAGGGCAAATTCCCTTATCTCACTGCCTGAAATCTCAATAAAAACATACACCATGCAGTAATTTACTAGCAGTGTAAGTGAATGGAACAGACTGATTCACCTGCAGTGCTAAATGCAAATATACTACATGGTGTTATTAGCTGTGTATATCAATAAGCCAGACTTCAGTGCAATGCAGCCAACTATCTGCTCAAGTGAGTGCAGATCAACCCATTGAATGACACTGATTTCTTTAACATTTACGCTGCTGACCTACTTTTACTGCACATCTTCAGGTACAGTCCTGGCAACATGGTACACATAGAATTTAGCCTTTAGCCCATGCTAACATGATATAGAGCATTATGATCGGATCACTGATCATAACGAGCATATTATGTGTTTTTGACATGGATGCCAAGAAATTCACCTTGAGAGTGAAGCTCAAGAACTGAATCTTAACATCCATTTTGAGAACACATAAATCTTCATTACGACTGGGGATCCAATCATAATTTATTTTCTCCATGTACTACTAGTTAGTCAAAAATTAGACTCCAAGAAAAAAAAAATGATGTGTTGTTCCGGCTTTGAAAGCGGGTAAAGCAGTGGGGAAGTGGTTGACATCCTTATGCATTCCATGTCTAAGGGAAGCAGTTTAATAAAAAATGTGTGTGTAGTTTTGCAGACAGCAGGCAGAAACAAGAGCTGAAATAAAGCTGATTCATACACTGCTTCTGCTATCTACTGGTCAGTGTTGTTCACAGGTTCATAGGTGTGTACTAGGATAATGGCCCTGGAGCCTTTACAAGCCTAGCCCATAGGATTACCCTGGCATCGTGCCACCCGACCTTAGTTCCCAGTGGCTCAATCGAGTAAAGCAACTGGAGTGATCTCTGGGGTGAATTTTCTATTTCCCATCCACTCATCAAGATTTCTCTTGAATAGGGCCAGTGAGATGCTCTGCTTGACATGTATGGGAAGTCTACTCCATAGCATGGGCAATCTCTGGGTTATGAATTTGTCCCACCAGCATGTTCTGTTGATTGTGGTAATGAGGTTGAGGTCTCTAGAGCGTGTGGTGCGGAGGGATTGGGATTTCTTTAGATGCAGCATTTCTAGCAGAGCTAGGTCAGACATGGCTTTGTAAGTCAAGCAGAGATCACCTCTAAGTAGGCAATATGAGACAGAGAATAGTTGGACTTTTTTTAGTCTGTCCACATAGGAAAAATGTTTAAGGCCTAGGATCCTCTTTCTGAGGCGCTTTTGTGGCCTCTCCAGTTGTTGCAGGTGTTTAGTGAGGTACGTGCCAAATGGGGCATTGTACTCACTGACTGGCCTAATTAGGGAAGATTAGAGGGAGACAACGACCTCTTTCTTCCTGGATGCAAAACCCTTAGTAATGAGATGTGCCACATAGGACTTTCTGACCACAGTGGCAATGTGGTGGTGAAAAGAGAGGTTGCTGTCAACCTGTGTTCCCAGATCTTATATAACACCTTCGGTGTTCAGTGGACTACCATCGATGTGGTTATTCATGGAAACCAGGTTTTTCCCAAAGGGGATGATGACACATTTTTTGGCATTGAGCTTAAGGCTATGGTTCTGACACCAGCCGTTGGTCTCAGTGAAGCCTTTCTGTAGGATGTCAACATAATTCCGGGAGTTAATAATAGCTCTCAACTTTTAATCATCTGCAAACTTTGTCAACCAGAGTCCTTTTGTGTTGGCCTGGACTTCAGAGAAGTAGATACCAAACAGGAGAGGACCTAGGACCTAACTTTGTGGGACTCCACTCATGACTAGTTGGCAGTCTTACTTGGAGTCAACTATTTTCACACTGTGGGTTCTGCATGTCAGCCAGTTTGCAACCCACCTAGTGATATAGGGGTTGATACCTAGCTTAGTGAGTTTTTCTATGATTCCTGAATGGGGAATGGTATCAAAGGCCTTGGCCAGATCAAGGTAGGCTGTATGAACCACCTTGTCTTTATCCACATCTCTGGTGACTGACTCAAAGAAGTTGACCAAGTTGAGCAGGCATGATCTACCCTTCACAAAACCAAACTGTGTGGGATCCAGAGTTTGGAGATTCCCTATATCCTTGTTTATTAGGTTCATGGTGATGCATTCCATAGCTTTGCATATCAGACTCATCAAGCTAATGGGGCAATAGTTCCAAGAGTCTGTAGTTGCTCCTCCTTTGTGGAGAGGGATGACTGTAGCAGTGCGTCATTCAGTAGGGACAAAGCCTGAGGTGAGGCTGTGATTGAACAGGGCACACAGGTGAGGTGCCAGTTCACTCTGTAGTTCATGTAGAACACAGCCAGGGATATTGTCAGGTCCCATAGAAGCTGTATTCTTGGCCTTGGACAGTGTTGTTTTAACCTGTGCAGCAGTAATACTGGGTGCCTAGCAATCTACTGGTATTGTGGCTGGTCCCTTGGGGGGAGAGAGGGGTAAAGTTGGCACTGAATCTGTTGGCCAGTATATTGGCAATATCTGTTGGCTCAGTATAGGAGGTACCATTGTGCAGTAGCGCAGAGCAAATCTGGGTATTGCTGTGGAGATTCTTTACATAACTATAGAAGGCTTTGTGGTTGTCTTTACTATCTGCTGCAGTTCTGTTTTCATACCTATCTTTAGAGGATTTCATGAAGGCTCTCAACTTTTTGTTGAGGCTGATAAGGGAGTTTTTTCCAGTCTTGAGACTTCACCTTATTCCGCGTCAGTTTCCTCCTTCTGTTACAGAGTTTGTTTATGGCAGGGGACCAGCAGATTGACTTTCTTTTTTTGGAGGAGAGCATCTTGGTTCTTTTGGGTATGGTGAGATCCATGCATTTGTGCATGTGTTCGTACAGTGCATTGGTGTATGATTCGGCAGTCATACAACTGATCTCCATTTGCATGGGTGCCATGAAGTTAGCCACCTCTGTTTTTAGGAGCCCAAAGTTAGCTTTGGGGAAGTTTTTCATGTTGGCTACCTTTACGAGGGGGTGGGGGTGGGGGTGGGGATATGAATTTCCAAGGTGATTAGTTTGTGGTTGGATCTATCTAGGGAGGAGTTGACTACTGGTGTAGAGCAACAGTCGCCCATGTTAGTAATGACCAGGTCATGGATGTTGCTACCTCTAGTGGGGGTAAGAACGAGCTGATCTTATTTTAGTGCAAACCCAACCTTAACAATGCATAGGGGGTGCTTAATTGTGAGGTTAAGGTCGAATCGCATTATAGCAGTGCTGAACCAGGATATAACTTAGCCATTTTGTGAGCGTAATCAGGGAGCTCCGCATACTACACATGAATTAACATGAAATTGGTCATATGCAACTATGTAGTGTGAGAATAAAGCATGCACAGTGCTTAATGTATGTGTAATCAACATCAGCCACAGCATTTCAGGAGAGTAGAGTCATATATGTAAATGTTAGATGATGCATGACAGCAAATATCTGCTTAAAGCTTATTCAGTATGCATTGCTTTAATAATAATGTTTTAGTCACTGCATATCTGTTTAACTTGTATAGTGTGGATCGTATATAGTTTCATAGTTTCATAGTTTAGTACTAGGCTATCTGCCCTGGGGCATTTGTAAGCCTAGCCATAGTGATGTGGCTTTCGCCACCCCATGAAATGGTACAAAAAATGCACAGTATAGATTTAGAATACTGTGCCTCTGTCTAGTAGTGACACAGTGAAGGTCCCCTTATATAATAGAATTAGTTTACTGTGCCCCTGTCTAGTAGTGACACAGATGTGACCCGTGGGGTAAACTTACGATTTCCCATCCACTCATCAAGATTTCTCTTGAAGAGAGTCAGTGAGGAGCTCTGCCTAACATGAACTGGGATTTTGTTCCAGAGCATGGGAAGCCTCTGGGTTATGAATCTATCCCTCCAGCATGTCCTATTCATACTTGTGCCGAGGTTTAAGTCTTTAGCTCTTGTGGTTCTGATGGATTTGGATTTTTTGAGGTGGAGCATGTCCATCAGTTCCTGATTGGACATGGCCTTGTACGTCAGGCACAGATCACCTCTGAGCAGGCGGTATGCTACTGAATAGAGCTGGAGTTTCTTTAGTCTGGCAGAATAAGACATATGTTGGAGACCCTTGATCCTCTTGGTGAGGTACTTTTGTGGTCTCTCCAGTTGTTGCAAATGCCTGGTGAGGTACATACCAAATGGGGCATTGTACTCAATCATGGGTCTGATGAGGGAGGAGTATAGGGGTACAATGACATCCTTGGATCTGGATGTGAGCTGTAGTAATTGGTTGTTTTTGGACCATTTCTAGCTCCTTTGAAGTTCCCTGTTTAAAATCCACCTCTGGGCATTTTTTTCTGGCTATACTACTCAGACAAGCTCCTCGTGGTCCTGCAGTGTGGTCCTAGCTACAGAGAACTCAGAAAAGCGACTACTTTCTGGATTTAAGTATCTTTGCTGCTTTTTTACTTGAAATAGCTTCTCTAGCTTACCCTAAACAAGCTTAAACTGTTTTTTTAGCTGTTTGCTGCATTATTTTAAAATCTGCACTTAAAGTTACTTTTTAGTCGAATTTGATCGAAAGTTTGTTTGTTTAATTTAACTGTTGAGGCTGCCCACTAAAGTGTGCTAGCCTGTGTAACTGATTTATTGCTGTTTCTGCATTTTCTGTGTTTCTATCTAAAAACAAAAATAAATAAATAAATAAATAAATAAATGTTTTCCTGTGTAAATTCTTGAACTGGTCAAGAAAAAGAATGGCAGGTGGCTTTGTGTCACATTTATGGAATCATATCAGTTGCTGTTGTCTTTATTGTAGCTGGATCCAATCCTTCTATGTTTTATCTTTACAGAACAGATGCTGTTTGTGCCGAGCTGTTCTACCTCTTCCCCCAGTGCTGCCGCAGCTTACCTTGGAGTTTGAATTGTTTATTACTGTTTTGAAATAAGGAATGGGCTCACTGGTTTAGTAGCAATTCTCTAAAACCAAACAAATGCATTGAAGTGTACATTTTACTGTCCGCAATACATTGTGCTAAGTTGACAAATACCACATAATGTAAAAGAACTATATAAATTTCAGAAGGAGCAGAAATTAGCAGTGAGTCTGGCAAACAGAATTACCTTCCTGGACAGTAAGAACTGTAGAAATGTGTTAACGTTAGTTCTTCGGCTAATGTTTTTTGATTGTTAATGTTCGCACAAAGTAGCACAAAAAATACATATAATTAGGAAAGTGTTTCCTGCCCTCATGCCTCTTCTGTGCATAAGCTGCATCAATGGCAACATCACTAGTAAAGTAAACTACTTGCATTTATTGGAATATGAAATAAAAAAATAAAGAGTTATGATTTAGTTTCTACAATATGTGATCTGATAGTGCTTACTGTTACTCATTTGTATAGAGTAATTTAATATTCAATATCTACAGTGATGTAATACACCTCGGGTGGGGTCTGGGTGGTGCTTGCTACTGCGCATCTGGTGAGCCAGTGAACTACAATATCGCCCTGCCATGAACTGATCCTGTTTAGAAAAATTGATCAGTTTGTCATTCTGTAGATTGAAATACAGTCAACCACTTGCTTCTATTACTGGTGTCCCTTCCCACTTTAAAATAAAAACATATATTTCCAAATAGTCCACCAGATCCAGGAAAGTTAGATGTTTCCTACATGACACATCTGCTTTCAAAATAACTTACAGATATGCCTGTTTATAAAAAGTAATATTTACACAGAGTGGACAGTGTTAGCTCAGAAGATACTCTTAGCCAGAAATGCAACATGAGTGGAAAAATATCATTTGTGATGAGTCTTCAGCAAAACATTACACAAATGAATTTACTGTGTATGCCAACGTGTTGCCTGCTGTTTCGTGTTACACAATATCTTTATTTTTTATCTCTGTGTTTGGTTGTCTTGGAAAATTAAACTTCTTGGTCAGCTCTGAAAAAAAACACTGTTTGAGAAATAATGTCTCATCAGTATCTGGCAAAACATATTTTCAAACAAAGCCTGATTTGTCCAGCACCCCTATCACCAGGAAGGATAAAAGATTACATTAAAATGCAAGTTTATTTTCACTCCTCCATCTTAAGAAGTCTATGCCAAGATATGTCTGAGTCACGCTGTTTACATAATGAAGGAATGAGCTGTTCTTACTTTTTTGGAAGCATGAACTAATGTTTGGGACACACATGAGCATGTGAAAAGATTTAACAAGATTCTCACAGGTCATTTAGTCTCTGTCCATCCTCTTTTCAGCTTAACAAGAGAAACAAATTTGAAATGTCTAAAATTGTGAGATAGTTTTGATAAATTATTTCCATAGTTTTGAATATCTTGAGCTAATGTAACTGGTCAGTTTGCTATTTTTTTGAGGTTCCAAAAACAGAGATTGTCTGTAGCAGTGTTCCTATGATGATCTTTCCTACATTCTGCATTTATAAAGGTGGAGCAGTACGTGCACACCTCTCAACTGTCCCTGACTATGCAGAATGTCACTGATTTTGTCTTTTATTTTTGCCTTGTTGCATATAACATTTTTGATTTTCTGACAAATCACTGAGGATTACAGTTATCAATAATGCCAGACAAAATTTCATAATTATTGTTCAGAAAATGCATGCTGATGGTAATTCTATTATTCTTATAACCTTTTGAGTGAATTAGAGTAATATTTCAAATTCTCGCTCATTTTGAGCCTTTGTTTTTCCATTTTCATTTGGCTTTGTCCAACTTTCTTGAAGGAGAACTCCACCCAAAAGTCAATTTTTTTTCTTTCCAAAAAATGTTTTTCCTTCCCTGTAATCCAACACTAAACACTTCACATATGGAAAAACATTGCTTAATACATTGTTTGCCTTTCTATCCTGCATTTGTCTCACGTGTTCCATCACAACAGGCACTAAGAGTGGCACAGTAAGTTAGGACACATCCCAACAACAGAGCCATTAAGAAAACAATGACAATTAAATGTGCCTTATCAGTTATAGATTGCCAGCATCACCCCCTCAGATAAATAGTGTAGCCTGGAGTCTGAACAAAGGCAGCGCTTTCAAACTTAGTTTTCCAATGTAAATGTCTTTCAATTAAATAAAACTCAGTGTCACAAAGAAAGAAAGCATACCAGTATATGATTTTGTATTTTCTCTACACTGTAATTTCTGCAAAAGTGCATGTTTCTTCTAGATTTGAGGAAAGAAGATTAACATCAAAAACTTTAATTCTAGCTACAATATTTATAACTGTTAATGCAACACAAACAATCTCAGCCCAAGTAGCACCTATTAATCACAGGGGTCAGATTTCTCATACTTGGACATTGAACTATACAGTTGTTACTTTGAAAAGAACAATTAACTCAGTTACATTTTCAAGCCTGTCATTCAAACATTCCTTAAAATGCAACAGAAAAATAACCACTAATGAAAATTAAAGGAAGCAAAGTTACTAAAAATGCGGATTAATGCTGACAGTGAAAAGTAAGCAGTCACAGCGATGTTGTAAACTGATGAGAGAGAAAACTACAGTAAATGATCGCCTCATCATAAGGATTTCTTTTTGTCCCTCTAACATGACATGAGGAAGGTGAAGGCATTAGCAGCAAAACAAAATAATGCTAGCCATGGCAGCCTCCTTTAGATTATTTTCGGGTATAACAAATTAGAAAATAACAGTAACCATTTACTTTGATACAGAGGCATTAGCAATGCAGAAAAGTTCAAGATTTGCTGAAAAACATTTTTTTTTCAGTTTTTGGGTGCGGTTCTCCTTTGAGCAGAGAAGTCTGGAGGTATGAGTACATAGAACATGAGGAACACAAATGCTGAATAATGTGAAATTAGTCTTTGCAGACACCAAAGTTTTGTCAAAGAGTGTGTGCACCTGCATGTGTGTGTGGAAGGAGGTGGGGGTGGTGGTTTGTGTGCATGTGCAAACATGTGTGTATATTGGGGGGGGCTACAACAAGGACCTTAGACCTCACATTCTATGTTTTAGTATAATTTCCAATGTCCGGGAGTTCAAATGCAGAATTCAGAAATGCACAATTATATATGCAACACAGCTACATGCAGAAATGTGGGGTTACACTGACAATTTTGAAAGGTATAACTATATACAAATGTACTTTAAATATAAATGAGAAATGCAGACATAACAGATCTCCTTGCTGCTTATCTGTTTAAAACTTTCATTTAGTGTCTCACTGCTGTTTTTCTGCTCTGATAAACATTTCTGTAGTGTTTTCTGCCTAAAATAGTGTAACTAGTAGCTGTAGCACAGTTCCTCACCCTCCATATTGTTGTCTTGTTCTTAAACTTGGTGGCTTTGCAGTTGCCCACCCCTTCTGTAAATTTGATTTGGGACACTCCTCCCAGTCCTGTGTCATTAGCTCATTCTACCTAATATAGAGAGAACATTTCGGAAGGCCAACCCCCTTAGTTTCTTAACCTAGAATTATCTTCTGTTCCTCCCTTCTCCCTTTCCATTTTACTAACAAAAAAAAAATATTCAACTGCTTTTACAGTATTTCTGTTTCCTCCTCCTACTCTGTTACTTCATCTTGGTTTTTCTCTTACTTGTTCTCTAAAGTGTTCAATTGCATCTTCTCTGCTGAATTTATTACTGCTTGTTTTTAGCCTGATTAAACTTTTAAGCATTATTCTAAGCCTCTTAGTTTTGGTTTAAGCACTAGAGCTTTAGGCCTACCCCCTTAGCTGTCCCTAGCCTCTTTCCCTCAGATTCTGACAAATATAGATGGACAATTTCATACGGTTTCTCCTGCTAACCTGGTTGATATGGGCATCCTGAGACAGTGTAGCAACTGCCTCATGTACACGGACAATCATCTACTACTACCATCTAGGAACACAATTTGTGAGAGATGCAATTACATAAAGAAGCTAGACTCTGTGCTCTCTCCCTCACAAGCCAGTACATCTGGCACTGAGAAGGTTGTCAATACAATCACTACACCTCAAACACCACCCACAACTACACAACACACACCCACATATGTGGAGGTTCTCAACAAAAACAACCCCAAACAAAGGATACCTGAGAGGCAAAAATACATGTGAACTCCACAACCCTCCACACCACATGCCATGCATAGTCCACACACCAGTGTCTCGCAACCACTAAGGCCTAACCATAAACCCAACATATTAGTCATAGGAGACGCCATTGTGAGACACACAGAGATGTGCCTCTTACCAGGCTGAATAAGGAGTAAGTCACGGTTAGTTGTTTGTCAGGTGCCAGAATCCGCCATATCACACACGTACTCAATTCTCTCAACAACAGGTACTGTCATGACTCTGTCATAGTCCGTGTTGGCATGAATGACCTGAGATGTACCTCCCTGGACTATATGAAGACAGACATGATTCAGCTCACTGAATATGTGTCCCAGGCAGGTATGTCCCTAGCCTTAAGCAGCATTCTACCGTCACCCAGAATGATGCCTCATTATAAACAGAAAATGATTGACTTTAACAATTGGATTAGTTTCTGGTGTCATTCTAGGGGGATCCAGAACCTGACAGCCTGGGAAGATATGATCGACAGACCATGATGTTTTGCTAGAGATGGCCTGCATCTGTCTCACTTGGGCTTCAGGCTTCTGGCAAAGGCCCTTGCTTTCCCCATAGTGCCTTTTTTAGGAAAAGTCATGAGCTCAATACTACCATCATAAAAATTTCAACGAAAAGCAAATTAAAGGTCATGCTGTTAAATGCTAGGAGTCTAAAACATGAAACTGCACTCATTGCAAGCATTCTTAACCCTGTACGATGCTGACATTTGTGCAGTCACAGAAACCTAGTTCAAAGCTACAGAGAGAATCCCAGCCTTACCTGGTTACTCATCCTATCATACATTCAGACCCCAAACTGTGGGCAGCAAAGCCAAAGGAGGTGGAGTTTTAATATATATTAAAGACACACACACCTGCAGGCTGATCAAACAGTATGATGCAGAGAAAACACTCCAGGTGCAAATAACCTTAATATTCAAATTATAGCTAGCTACAGGCCCCAAATTTGACTCAAGATGCCCGCGCCACCTATCTGGACCTCTTCAAATCTATCAAGATTCAACCCTTTACCCTAATCCTGGGTGTTTTTAATTACCCAACCATAGACTGAAAAAACTACTCATGCCAGAACACAAATGCCCAGAGATTCTTTGATTTTTATCAATGCAAATGTCTTGGAACAGCTAGTTGATACCCCCACAAGAGGTGATAATATATTGGACTTAGTTTCAACCAACATGAGTAACCACTAAAGCACCACTACAGTACCATCCTCCCTGGTTAGATCCGACCATAAAGCGGCCCCTTTCAAAGTCACCATCTCCCCTCAGCTAGGGTAAAACAAAAACACTTCTCCAAAGCTGATTACAACCTCCTAAGGGATGGTTTAAACAGCTTCATAGCCCCCTCTGTAGGAACTGGCACCAATGTCCAAATCTACACCAAAGTACTATAAGAGCATTTATATAGATGCATGGAATCAGGAATACCTGACAGGACAAAATTATCCTTGGCAAGGAAGAGTAAACCTGTCTGGTGGACATCTGCAATAAGTAAACTATATAACAAAAGAAAAAAAAATGCTGTCCAGGACCAAGAAGGAGCAGGTGCCCAACTGGAAGCAATATTTCCTTAGCCTGAACAACCAAATAAGAGCACTAGTGAAATCCTCAAAAGCTAGTTCCGAGTCCAAATTGGACATATCTACTAGAGACAATTATAAGGCTTCTTCACATATGTCCGCAGTCTCAAAGGAAGCACCCAGATCTGTTCAGAACTGTTGGTCAAGGACACCACATACACAATTGCTGTAGACATAGCCAAACTACTGGCTGACAGGTTCAGTGAAAACTTCTCCCCTCTGTCCCCCGCATCATTACATCAGTACACACCCAGTACCTGCCCCCCACCTCTTATCTCTAAGGAACAAGTCATCACTGCCCTCTCAAAGGCAAAACATACAGCCTCCATGGGACCTGATAACATCCCAGGCTGCATCCTACATGAACTCAGGCATGAACTTGCAGCACCATTAGGCACCCTATTCAACCAAAGTCTGAGTACTGGCTTTGTTTCAGCCAAGTGGAGGACAGCCACTGCCATCCCTTTACTCAAAGTTGGAGCATCCACCAATCCAGGAAATTATAGACCCATCAGCCTAAGTAGCCTGATCTGCAAGGCCATAGAATAGATTATCATGGACTTCATTAACAGGGACATTGGCAACCTCCAAACACTCAACCCCACACAGTTTGGCTTTGTCAAGGGGAGGTCATGTCTGTTAAATATGGTTGACTTCTTTGAGATAATCACCAAAGCCATGGGCGAAGGGAAGATGGTGCACACCACCTACCTTGACCAGGCCAAAGCCTTCGACACTATTCCTCACTCAGACAAAATAGATAAACTCTCTCCACTGGCATCAATCCATATGTTACCAGATGGGCAGCAAACTGGCTCACTGATAGAATCCACCTAACCAAAATAGGGCAAGCCATGCCAAGCAGTAGACCCATAACAAGAGGAGTACCCCGGGATCAGTCTTGGGGCCTCTGTTATTTGGGATATACGTCTCTGAGGAGCAGGCCAAAACCATTGGGTTATGGCTGACCAAGTTTATGTATGACTGCAAGCTGGGTGCAGTCATCAATTCCCTAAGTGATGTGGACATCCTCCAAGAGGGTCTCACCCAAACAAATGACTGGTGCTAGAAACATGGCCTCACGCTGAATGCCAGAAAATGCGTCATCATTATCATCCCCTTTGGAGAGAGTGACATCCCCACATATTATCGCACTGATAACAATGTCCTAAGTACACAATCAGTAGTGAGGGATTTGGGCACCCAGGTTGACAGCAACCTGACTTTTGACCACCATGTTGCTTCCATTGTACTGAAAACTTTCTACATGGCCAACCTCATAAGTAAGGGTATCTCATCCAGGGACAAAGAGGTTATAACATCCCTGTATTTTTCCCTTATAAGGCCAATTACTAAGTAAACCTCCCCCTTCAGCATGTACCTCGCAAAGCACATGCAGCAGCTGGAGAGACCACAGAGGTTCCTCATTAGGAGAATCCAGGGCCTCAAACATCTACCCTACACAGATAGGCTAAAAGCCCTGTCCCACTACGGGCTCCTCAGAGGTGACCTCTGTCTGGCATACAAAGCAATCCCAGACCCCGCCTTGATGGGACTGCTGCATATTCACAAGTTAAGCTCCACTCAAATAACCCGTACATGCGACCTCAACCTAGTCTGTGCTATCAATAGGACTTGTTGGCAGGACAGATTTGTGTCACAGAGACTCCCCCATCTGTGGAATGGACTCTCTCTCCACATCAAGCAGAGTACCTCATTAACCCATTTTAAACACAACCTGGATAACTGGATGGGAAACAGAAATACACCCCTAGGATTCCACCTGTGTCCCTGCTGGACAGGAGCTTTGGGTGCTGACTTGTCTAAACATGGGCTAAACTCTTGACTAGGCTTATAAGGGCCTCAGGGCCAATAGCCTAGTAACCACCTATGATCCTATGCTGAACCACAGAAGCAGATAAGGACATCTTGGCCTACCGTGTTTGCCTATTTGCTTACTTTCTGGATATGATGTAGACTTTGTTTAACCAGCTACATCTTTTTTCTTCCACTGAATTCTAAGATTTGCCTTAGTTCTCTTTCAAGCACTCATAGATTATGTCACTAATTTTGATTATAGGAAGGCTGGTCTAGTCATCCACTACTCTTTCCGGGAAGAAAAGTTTGAAGCCTCCTCCCTCCCTTCAGGCTTCCACCTTGTATGCTCAGATTGTGTGTTCTTGTTCCCATGTTTTTCTTTACTAAATGTGCAAACTCATGCAGACTGTGATAACTCTGTAGGAGAGCTTGCATATATCAAGCCCCTTACTTGCTTGCATTCTTCAAGACTAGTGTATATGTTATGCTGCTGTACTCTTTTATATGGAGTCTGGTGAGCCAAGATGGCATACTGTTTATTTATTTATTTACACGTGTTTATTTACATTTATCTTACCAGCCGAGTACTAGAGTTGGGGTTAGGGTTAGCAAACAGTAAGGTGGTGTAGGGGCTATAAATGGGAAGGAAATGGTATAGGCAGAAATGGGGGAAGAGCAAGCAGAGGAACACACAGAAGGACAACAATGAAAGGAAGTCTGGAGTCAGGAGGGGAAAGAAAGATACTTTTCCTGTTGGAGAAGTGCATATTTTGTATGTTTTCAAGAAGAGTAGACAGGGGAAAGTAGCATGGGGAGAGTGTGGGAAGGAAGCTGAGTACAGAGTTAGCAGGAGAGGAAGACAAACCAACACAAGAATTAGACAAACAGGGAAGGTGCTGACACAGATAGGAGGACCACAAAGGAGATACACAAACAGAATGATACCAGTGGGTGATACAGATTTCTGGGCTAGAAATTGGGGAGGAAAATGAAATGCAAGGAAAGGAAAAACACAATTTGAGATATAGTGGGGTGATGGCTGACTGCTAAGTTGCACAGGGCTGCACCCAACCAGAAGTCAGTCACTTAATTCCATGACCAGCCTCATGGCTGACCCAAGCAAGCCACTGTTGAGCTAGTAGACATGGTCAAGCAGTTCTGTTACTTTGTGGGTTTCCAGCTGCCAGTTCACCAAGGCCTATTCCATCCTGCTGGGTGACCCAGTGGCCCCTGGTGATGGCCCCCCAATGGAGGCCTACTCCCCCTGCTGTAAATGCATGAGAGGGCACCATCAAGCTCTCCAAGTCACCATCCCCTGCAGGATGACTGTCGTCACCCTACAAAGATGTGGGCCTGGAGACTACTGAGGCAAGTGATGCTGAGGAAGGTGTAGAGAGGGATGGCCTCTGCTACACCTCATCCATTGCCATGGCAGACACTGCAGAAAAATGAATGTAATGGACAGAATCAGTTTGGCAGTTATCTCAGATAATTATGGCTATGAGAATGAGTTGCTAACAAAATGCTTCCGATAGTCCAGGCTTTGATTCCTTCAGTGTGACCCTGAGCAAGTCACTTGATCAGACAGTGCACTGAGGCAAATGGGAAATTGGGCCAGGTTCCGAGGTTTCAATTGTCACCTCAACTGCAAGTCTAGTAACCATATATGAACATATGAGCAAAGGACAAAAAAAAAGATAATAAATAAAAAACAAAAACAAAAGCAGTTAATCAGCAGTGCATGCTACAGTCATTGGCAGTACTGGCCTTGGAAGAATAAGAGGTATAGTATTTTGTAATGAATATACAGGAAGGTATAACAGAGGACAGTTGCAACTGAATTAAAGGTGGCAATTAGGCATAAAGACTTTACCTCTGTCCAGATGTTCTGTTCAGAACTGTAGTTAGTTCCTTTGGAGCCCTGTGCATTTCCCTCATGTGGCATTCCCTTCAGCTCATAGCTGAGGAACAAAATAACATGTAGGCCTTGTCAAATTTGAAAACCAAGAAAAGCTCCTTTGCTCTGAAACTGTACCAAGCTGTTTGCTACAAATGTAACAAGCAGCTTACTACAGAACCACCACACACTTCATTCCTGACCACAAATGCAGTATCTGCATTCATTTATGAAGCTGTGATATCCTTGCAGCTTCAAACATGCTTGTGCTGCATTCTCACACCATTGGTACCTGCTATTGCCATCCACTAATATCTTGCATCTGGGCCAGATTCTTTCTTTGCCTGACCAATGTTATGGCTCTGCCCCTTTTAAGTCCATATTGTGATGTATGAAACAGTTGCAATAAAAATATATCTCCATTCTTTTCTTTTCCTGTATGACTTGACATTTCTTGTTCATGTGATAGCTCTAAATTCCTTGATGTTGGGTTGATTATTACAAAACTGTGCTGCTACTCAGGCATCAGTTTATATTTATTTTTTAAGTTCATTGTCATTAAATTGAACATGCTGAATTATGAGTCAGATATATCTTTCCTAATTTCACCCTGTTCAGTTCGCTGTCATAGAAGGTTGCAGATGACCTAATGCATGCAGAGTCCTTTCAGGTTTCTTAGCACACACTTGTAATAGACATAGCATTAGATAGCTGTATTCATTTTTTTCATGGAAAGGGTGGTATGTTACTCTACATAAAGGATACATGGTAAGTGCTCCCAGTCACTGGATCAGCTAGATAGTTTCCAGTTTGGTCCTGGCTAGCAGCAATTATGATCACAACAGCAATATTCTTAAGGACCATAATTTTCACTGATTGTCACATATTTGTTAGCACTTGACTATTTTAATTGTGGCAAATAACATATCACATCAGAGACAAGATGAAGTACTAGTAGATATATATATATATAATCAGTGACAAGATTTTTATAATGTGTTTGCACTGATTAGGCACTAGCTATATAAGTTAAGAATATAACACATGAGTTATACTCTATTAGCTACCAAAGGAGTAGATACGCAGATTAGGTGTGAAAAATGAGACCCGTTGCACTATACCTTGGTCAAACAGTATAAGGTTTACATTTACAACCCCAGCTCAAGAGTATTGATAATGAATTATGAGTTAAAGCATACAAATACTACGCTATGTAAATGGAGTCAGATCTGTTGAAGCCCAATTAAGGGTAAAAGTACTCATTTTTTTAATATCTTTTATTTTCAATAATTAAGTACCACTTTCTAAACAAGTTATATATGCTTGATTACACTGAAATCTCAAATGAGCTTCTTTACAGTTCGTGGTTCTTTTTCCCTAATTTTAACGAGTCAAAGCCAACAGCTTCATTGCTCACAAAGTACCATATTTCCCTATGTAGATAAACACACACACACACACACACACACACACACACACACACACACACACACACACACACACACACACACACACACACACACACACACACACACACACACATACGCACACACACAAGGATTTGTGCATGCATACACTACTGTAACATGTATTTTAGTAAAGCAATAACAGGATCTTAAAGGACAGTGAGTTCAATGAACCTACCTTCATACAATTTTTTGTTTGGTTTTGTCTTAGTTCATCTTCAGTGTTTGCAGAGAGGTTGGAGCATCTGGGATTTATATATGTGGGTATGTGGGCCTGCACACGTGTGTATATGTGTGTGTGTGTCTCTGTGTGTGCATCTCTATACATATTCTTACAACTCCTATTGCAGATGAACATGCTAAACATACATCTCATTCTTCATTGCTTTAAGATTTTCTTTCACAGATTCAGATCATGTCAAAATGAGAACACACCTTGACAGTCAGTATAAAATGTTGCACTAATACTGACATTTAACTCCTTCACACCTAGCCTGAGTGGAATGTCACACCCCCTGACACATGCAGATTTTTCTGCCTAGACAGCTTTGGCCTGAGCCAAAATGCTGAAAATATAATGTTCCAACTACCCGTAAAAAAAAAAAAAAAAAAAAAAATATATATATATATATATATATATATATATATATATATATATATATAGTCATAGTTACTAGGCTAGTGACCACTATGGTCCTTACAAGCCTAGCTGTGCACCCCAGAATCATCTGGGGCCTGAATATCACAGGCATCTATACAGGAAGGGGCATGTTAGTAAGGAGGTAACTAAGGATTTATAGGGGAGTGTTAGATAACTATTATTTCCACACACAAAAAAGGTATACACACTCCTGTGTATATGTATGTATATATATATATATATATATATATATATATATATATATATATATATATATACACACACACACAAACAAGTTTATCTATCTATATATACATATATATGTGTGTGTGTGTGTGTGTGTGTGTGTGTGTGTATATATATATATATATATATATATATATATATATATATATATTGAAAAGCACCTAAAAATTTGTGTTTTTTTTTTTTTTAGTAAATTATGCTTCTTAATGCTATCCTTGGCAACTTAAGTATTTAAAGCATAACATTGAGGATTGTAGTTATTAAATAATGACAGAGATTTACACTTGCAACTTCATAACACCTGTGACAGTGCTTGCTGATACAATACCTGCTATTCTGGCAACTCTCTAAGTATATGAGTGCTATGTTTCAGCTCTGGTCATAATTACTGTAGCCTTTTTCATTCTCTTCTGGCTTTCTTTTTAATTCCTGCACTCAGCGTTTGAGAGGTATGGATTAAAAACTGCTCACCACTTAAGACCATTGTATACAAACAGCACTGCGAAATTGCAGGAATGGATCTGTGGTGACCATCGCACCCTATACCTGGAACTGCAGTAATGTATGACATCACCACACAGTGAGTCAATCGAATTGTCAGGTATCTGAACCTGTACGATGCAGCTTTCCAATGCAGTAAGGGACTTTCTCACAGAAAAAATAGAAATAAATATTCAAGTTTGCATGCCACTGCATCAACAATGATACGTAGAATGGTTTCTTTACTGGAGGAGATTTCTGCTGTGTTTAGCATGTTTACATTGCCACTGGGGGACCAACCAGATTAAAGGAAAAGGTACTGTAAAATTACATTTTACTCCATTTTTTTTAAATGGCAACTATGTTTTTAATTGTTTATAGCTAAACATGCACTGTCATGGAATTCAGCTTTCATGACTGCTAATCTTTACCTGCTTAGTCTTGGCAATATTTTTCATTTTTATTAGAGACCACGTAATGGGGCTGTAGATGTAAGAGGAAGCCTTTCATTTTGGAATTCATGCTGTAGGTGTATATCAGGCATTTAATAGATGGTGCTGTAGTTGAAAATGAGGTAAATGCGTATCTCTCAAAATCCAAATGCAAGTTTCAAGGAAAAAGCCAGAAAACAGTAAAGGAGGACACAAAAATTAGTAATAGAGCTAAAGTATTGTTTTGATATACTTATAAAGTTGTCAGAATAACAGGTACTGTGTCAGCATGCACTTTCAAAAATGTTTAAAGTCACAAACACAAATTTCTGCCATAATTTAATAAATCAAAGACCAAGCGGGGGAGGGGGAGGGGGTTGGGACTTTCCTCCCTGCACCTTCCACACCTCCATAACTCTAAGTCTACTAATTTTGACATTGGTCAACCTCAGGAGTAATAGAATATTCCCTTACCTAGAGTCTTAACAACCATGTAGTTAGCGCTTTAACAAGCTTCAATGTTAGTGCACATCAATGTTTTTTCCAGTATGTTCACACACAAAAAAGGAAGCATTCAAAAGAATGACATAATTTCATTTTTTACAGATGTCAAACGTGTAGTTCTTCATTTTGGTAAGATATTTTTAAACCATGGACATGTTTCACTATGTAGATCAGTGCATGCTACACCATGCATCTTATGACTATTTTTTCCTTCTTTTTTTAAATTTCATTTACTTTGCTAGCAAAGCATAAACCACTGCCTTAAGTGAATAAATTAGAGCCATACAGAAAACAAATGGAGACTGAATGAATTAAACAGAGGACTAAAGGATGAAGCTTATTAGCAACTCTTAGCCATAATCTTACTCAAAAACTACCACACAATACAGCCACGTGTCATGCATTTTGACGCTTATATACATTTATTGCATACATTTTTGTACACATTAATGTTTTTTAGGGTAATACTATTACACAAACACACATTTTATATATATATATATATATATATATATATATATATATATATATATATATGTATATGTGAGTGTGTGTGTGTGTGTGTGTGTGTGTGTGTGTGTGTGTGTGTGTGTGTGTGCATATATATATATATGTGTGTGTGTGTGTGTGTGTGTGTGTGTGTGTGTGTGTGTGTATATATAAACAGAAGACAGAGAGATTGATAGATTATATATACAATTACTGGTAATGCTGATTTGCTTCTTTGGCTAGGGTTACTTAAAGCATGCAATTTGATGCTCTGCAGAAATAGTGTAACTGTGAGTTATGCCAAGAAAGAGACGACTCTGTTGATTCTGAAGTGAGAGGTACACAGATTGAGGTAGTTAATTCACTTTACTGTATTTTTGGGGGATTGGGTTAGATTTTTAGAGTTAGGATGGAGTTTTAGGGTTAGGGAGAGAGTTAGGCTTAAGGACATAACTTTAAAGGGACAATCCCAGTGTTTACAATTAGGGTCTGAGTTAAGCTGGCAGAAGTCACACCCACTTTAACACGTCACTTTCATTCCCACCCACAGTGTCATTTTACTTTTACATATCCTGTAAATCCACAGTTCCAGTCTTGTTTCAGGTCCCAAGATAAACTAATCTTTGGATTTGTGTTCTTCTCTGACTTACATTGGATTGGGGAACTATGCCCCCAGCTCCTGGCTCATATTTAAAATAAAGAAAGCTGCGCCAGGGAAAAGGGACATCAGTGTATACTAATTTTTTAAATTTTCATCACTCGTGCTTCTACAGATGTACAAGCAGCCTGCTCATAAAAAAGTAGTGCATTTGTCTAGCTACTCAGAAATCAGCACATATCAAACTAGAAGCTGAAAAAGGAACAGAAGAAGGTGTCTACTAATGCTCCAGCCTTCTGTCAGACACTTGCTTTCTATGGAACTACTAGCAGGTCAGAGATTCACTACACCAGGCTAGTATTAAAAAATCAGTACACAGTAAAACATGAAAGAAAGAGAAATATGGTTTCCACTACTGTTTGCCTGACTCAGATGCTTTTTATAGCTAGAAGCCATGCCATAAAATTGTTGTAGATAGCCAGGATTCACAATCACCACAGAATAAAATATGAAATGAAAGAAACATAAAACTCTGTTTACTAATGTTTTAAAAGCCTTGCATTACTGACGTGCTTTGTAGGGTAGCAGCAGCAGTTAGGTCATAAAATGTCTGAAAGGCTACTTTCCTCAATGGGTAAAATGCACAGATTAAATGAATGGCTCACAGGGAGAGCAGTTGTCAGTGCAACTGCAATTTGAGATGGAATTTGGCCAACATCCCTGAAACATCCTTCAGGCACACTTCCCCCACCCCCCCCCTCAGCCAAATGTAAGCATGCTCTGAAAGGCAAACCTGAAATGTAAACAAAAGCTGACTCAAAACAAAAAATACCTGGGACTGTCCCTTTAACATTAGGATTTGGATGGAGTTTTAGGTTAGGGAGGGACTGTTCACATAGTACATTTAACTGGCTTTGGTTACTGACAGTGAGATGGAGTAACGTGTTTGCATTTCAGGAAGTAGGACATGCAGACATGTTGTGCCTGCATAGCGTAAGTTTCCATCACCAGTTTCTTCTAATCTTGTGGCTCACTTGACGGCATACACTGTTTCCTGCTTGCTCCAAGGCAAGTGGAATGTAATCCTGATCCTAAGTTACTTTGTAGTGGCTTTTGTCATGATGCAACTCAGGTGAATACTGGCCACTTCACTATAGCTAGTTATCATACTTAGGCCTTAGGAGGTGCAGACAGGTGGAGTTATGCTTCATAAGGAGAGAGAGAGAGAGAGAGTGTGAGTGTGTGTGTGTGTGTGTGTGTGTGTGTGTGTGTGTGTGTGTGTGTGTGTGTGTGTGTGTGTGTGTGTGTATGCTCTCTAGCCAGGAAATAGAAATATGGAAACATGCCTGGATGCAAGTCCGGTACTGTAGTCATTGTATGATTGTTTTCCAGACCATGAAGAGCAGGTGAAGGGGTATGTACTAAAAAAATTTTAAGTTCTTCTGAACTTCTAAAACAGCTGAAAAATACTCGCAGAGAATAGCTATGGACTGTGCAGAGATGTACAAGGAAAAAAGTTAGCAAAATGGGAATACTAGCATGGTGTGGTGGGAATCAAGGCCAGAACAGTACAATCAGTGTTTCTATTGTTGACTAATAACCTTTGACCCTACCCAGGGATTTAGTGGTTAGTTATTCTTAGTTGTAACATGATTAAGTGTGGCACTCTACTGGGGTCCGGCCACATTTTCTAAATCCCACTCCTTCACTTCTTTTTATTCAGTTTCTTCAATAGATGGGCAATAGCAACCCTATAGAGGGCTTTAATTTTAAATTTTTATATGCTGCACCAACTGAAATGGGATCAAAGAGGGAAAATTCAACTTGATATCATGGCTAACAAATAAGTAATAAAGGCTTTTATCTGAGCCTTGAAAGTTGAGAGGGTCTGCCTTCTGAACAGGAGGTTTGGTGGTGAGACCTGTATATGAAAAATCAGAGAAATGCTGGAATAGGTTCATAGGTTCATAGGTAGGTACTAGGCTATTGGCCCTAGGGCCTATATAAGCCTAGCCAAAAAATGTACCCTGGCTTTCGCCACCCAAGAAAATTATTTTCCTGTGCCCCTGTCGAGCAGAGCCACAGAAGTGATCCCTGGGGTGAATTTCCCATTTCCCATCTAATCATCAAGATTTTTCTTGAAGAGTGCTAATGAGGAGCTCAGTTTGACATACATAGGTAGTCTGTTCCAGTGTATGGGAAGTCTCTGGGACAGGAATCTATCCCTCCAACATGTTCTGTTTATTGTGGTGTCAAGGTTTAGGTCCCTAGAGCGTGTAGCTCGGAGGGATTGGGATTTCTTTAAGTGGAGCATGTCCAACAGCTTTGGGTTTGACATAGCTTTGTATGTTAGGCAGAGATCGCCCATGAGTAGGCGATTTGCGATGGAGTAAAGCTGTAGTTTTTTGAGAGTCTAATAATAGGATTGTCACCATTTGAGCATTAAATGCTTCTGTCATTGATAAATTTGATAAGGGCCATTAATCCAGTCTGGTGTTGAACATGAAGATGAGATTGGGGGGGGGGGTAAATATTCTCCCACTGGGGGTTTGTTAATTTTCATAAATTTGACAAGAATAAAGATATGCTGTTGTCATTAATGATTTTCAGGCCTCCAGTGAGGTTATCTTGCTTTACTTTTTCTCTACAAATGCAGCATTTAGTTCACATGTATAATGACCAGGGAATTGCTGAGGTGGTATGCAGAAACAGTGGCATTTATGTGAAATGCTAGTTAACATGATCTGGCATTGCCTTCATTTTTTACATTAATTCAAGGAATGTGTCTTAATATGTATCCATGTGAAGTACTAATTAATGTGCTCTGGTGTTTCTTTCATTTCACATTATTTCATAGAATGTGTCTCGATATATATATGCATGCAAAATGTTAATTAACATAAACTGTTTTTTTTTTCTCATTTTACATTGTTTCAAGGATTGTTTCGATATGCATGTTAAATACAAGCCTTTGCACTTAATATTTGAGATGAATAACTAGCCACTATAGCAACATTCTGTGGAAAACGATAAAATGATAGAAACATTAAATCAAAAAATAAATAAATAAATAAAAAATAAAAGCAGCAATGACCACACTGGACATAGTCCACACACATTCAAACACACACATCATACAAAACATGAATAACACAGAAGTGGTGGGCAAATCACTTGATCTCCCATGTGGCAAGCTATGGCTTTCACCATGCCAGCAATGACCAAAAAATGGCTTTTAACATTCGTGTGTGTGTGTGTATGTGTGTGTGAGTGTGTGCATATATATATATATATATATATATATATATATATATATATTTGTGTGTGTGTGTGTGTGTGTGTGTGTGTGTGTGTGTGTGTGTGTGTGTATATATATAAACAGAAGACAGAGAGATTGATAGATTATATATACAATTACTGGTAATGCTGATTTGCTTCTTTGGCTAGGGTTACTTAAAGCATGCAATTTGATGCTCTGCAGAAATAGTGTAACTGTGAGTTATGCCAAGAAAGAGACGACTGTGTCGATTCTGAAGTGAGAGGTACACAGACTGAGGTAGTTAATTCACTTTACTGTATTTTTTGGGGATTGGGTTAGATTTTTAGAGTTAGGATGGAGTTTTAGGGTTAGGGAGAGGGTTAGGCTTAAGGACATAACTTTAAAGGGACAATCCCAGTGTTTACAATTAGGGTCTGAGTTAAGCTGGCAGAAGTCACACCCACTTTAACACGTCACTTTCATTCCCACCCACAGTGTCATTTTACTTTTAAATATCCTGTAAATCCACAGTTCCAGTCTTGTTTCAGCTCCCAAGATATACTAATCTTTGGATTTGTGTTCTTCTCTGACTTACATTGGATTGGGGAACTATGCCCCCAGCTCCTGGCTCATATTTAAAATAAAGAAAGCTGTGCCAGGGAAAAGGGGCATCAGTGTATACTAATTTTTAAATTTTTCATCACTCATGCTTCTACAGATGTACAAGGAGCCTGCTCATAAAAAATAGTGCATTTGTCTAGCTACTCAGAAATCAGCACATATCAAACTAGAAGCTGAAAAAGGAACAGAAGAGGGAGTCTACTAATGCTCCAGCCTTCTGTCAGACACTTGCTTTCTATGGAACTACTAGCAGGTCAGAGATTCACTACACCAGGCTAGTATTAAAAAATTAGTATACAGTAAAACATGAAAGAAAGAGAAATATGGTTTCCACTACTGTTTGCCTGACTCAGATGTTTTTTATAGCTAGAAGCCATGTCATAAAATTGTTGTAGATAGCCAGGATTCACAATCACCACCAGACCTCCCAACCGTTCCGAATTACTCGGATTTTACCGAGTTTTGGGGTCCAAATGAAGGGGTTCCACGATTCCCGAGTGGCACCCCTTCATTTCCGATTTTTTTCTTTTGCTTTTCTAATTTTTTTAAAATATCCCGCTGTCGGAGCTGACGTCATCACGTGCGCAATGACGTCAGCGCCGTCAGGCTACCAGCCAGTCGGAATTGAGCTCAAGGAGCTTACATCATCATTTCCGGCTGGCTGGCTGGCAGTTAAGTTTATGGCGGGATTCGCAAGCCGCGATTCCGTGAAGCTGGGATTAATGGCAGGCAGAGCTGGGAATGGATTAATGGTAGCAGCCGACAGCAACAGCAGCGCTGCATGGGCAACACAGACACAGAAGAGGGCCTGGGAATGGATACAGACTGCGGGGAAAATGCGTGTATAACTTTTGCAGAGTCCGGCGTCCACATCTCCAGGTAAGAACATTCATTGTTCTTCGGCTTCTCTCTATTATTTTAAATGTTGGCTGGGCATTACCATTTTACCTGCTACTACTACTATTGGGCCGCTGACTAGGCATTACCCTTTTAGCTGCTACTGTTGAGCTGCTCGGTTTGCTCTTTGGTTGTTTGTTTTATCTCCTGAGCTGGCTGTTCTTTAAGTTTTGAGCTGTATGTGTGTGTGTTTTTAAATGCTCGATTTATCTGCTGCTGCCGTGAACATGTTTAATTTATCTGCCGAGTTGGGCTGGGCTGTCCATCCTTTCTTTATTCTGAGCTAGCTATGCGTTTTTAATTATTTGCTGAATTAGAGCTGTGTTTTTAAATGCTGATGATTTATCTGCCAAGTTAGAGCTGCCCATTATTTTTTATTCGGAGCTGTGTGTTTTTAATTATCTGCTGAATTAGGGCTGTGTTTTCAAATGCTCGCGAAGTTGCGATTTATTTGCCGAGTTAGAGCTGGCCGTTATTTCTTTATTCTGAGCTGTGTGTTTTTAAAGCAGGTATGGGCTGTGGCTGTTTCAATTATGAGTTGTGTGTGTGTGTGTTTAAATTCTCTATTTATCTGCTGCTACCGTGAGCTTGTTTAATTTATCTGCCGAATAATATTCAGGAACTGCCTTTTGAACTCTTCATAAACTGCTGATGCATTTGATGTTTCAACCCGATAAATGTTTAGTTTTTATTTTAGAATGACTCGAGTAGACCTATGCCAGTTAATTCTGTCTTGTATTATTGTGGATAATACAGGTTTCTTCTCTAATGTTGGTAACCCATGATCTACTGATGTGAAGTCGTATGACAAACCAGCAAATTTACTTTTGCTGTTAGTGTGTATAGATGTAAAGTGCAGTGTTTGATTTTTTTCATACATTTATCTCCTGTTTTCTTTCTAAAATACTGATGATATTCATTCTTGGCTACCATTGCTATTTATTTATTTTTTTACAGTGTTACTTTAACTATTTTTTATGAACTGAGGTTTGCAGTTGCATTTCTGTTTGTTCGTTGCACTTATTTGTGTTTTCTTTTGATATCACAGTTAGACTTTACAATTCAGAGCTCGCTCTACTAGCAATTTAACCGTCAAGGGCAACCAGCACTTTATTTGTAGATGAAACAGTGAAATCTAAAGCTGTTTGCTAGCAACAGTCTCCATTAGTTACAGAGCTCTTTAATGTGGAATTATTTAGATGACTGACTTCTGCAGAGATTGTGTAAATTTACTGATACTGGTGGATTGTAGAAGTTTAAGTAAACTCTTATGATGGAAATGCTCTGAATTGAGCAGTTTTGTCATTATTGGTTCATGCATTTTGTCTCAGTTTACTGGAAAAATGTTAACAATAAATGTAAAATGCGCTTTAAGAACTGTGCTGTATTGTACAAGGAATATAATATAATTTAGTACAGTCAGGAAGGTGTATCATAGAAAATATGTTTGGTGTGCAAACTGCAAAGGGCCTATGATTTGAAAACAGCCCAAAGGTAATCTCTCTCTGCCACTGGTCAGATGCATTTTCTTTGAATGCAGGTTTCAATGCTGTTTCAGTGAATGTGAGTTTCAAGGGCAGAGAAGCTTTAATGCAAAGTCTGTTTTCACTGAGACTTGTGTTGCTTTGTTTGGCAAATATCTGACTATCTGAATAATCATTGTACAAGTAAAGCGGACACTATGCACATTAAGACCGTCTGTGTTAGCTCAACAGGTAGTATACCTGCTTTTGATGCAGAAGGCTGTGGGTTCTAGTCTCGTAGTATGTAGATGGATTGCTGATAATATGAATCTGTTATCAGTTTGCCATCCATTCCCTATTGCAATATTACTAGTAGCTTATTTTCTTTTAATGTAACACAGGCAATGTATTCAAGGGCCACAGGCACTTTATTTGTAGATGAAACAAAATATAAAGTTGTTTGCTAGCAGCAACCTCTTTGTTAGTTCAGATCTCTCTAATGTGGAATTGTTTGAGTTTTGCATTTTCTTTAAATGTGGGTTTCAGTGCTATTTCAATGAATGTGAGTTCGAGGGCAAAGACGTTTTAATGCTAAGTCTATTTTCATTGTGAGACTGCATTGGTTGGTTTAGCAGATGTCTTTGTTTATGCTATAAAATGTAAAACAAATAAGTTTCAAATGAAAACCAAATAATCACTGTAGAAGTAAAGCAGTGTGCACATTACAGTGTTTATGGTAAATGGGGTGAAATAAAGTAATGGGACATTGGAATCACACCCGGGCCATTTTTTGGTTATTTGTTCTTCAGTTTGAGTTTAAAAGCTGATATCCCACAATTCCATTGGAGTGGGCGGGGTTACATAATTATGTATGTAAATTTTATGTTAATCATTGTACAGATTTGTACCTATTTTTCATGGGCCTTTGCCCAGATTTTTGATGTTTCCAGGTTGAGAGGTATGATCACCACAGAATAAAATATGAAATGAAAGAAACATAAAACTCTGTTTACTAATGTTTTAATAGCCTTGCATTACTGACGTGCTTTGTAGGGTAGCAGCAGCAGTCAGGTCATAAAATGTCTGAAAGGCTACTTTCCTCAATGGGTAAAATGCACAGATTAAATGAATGGCTCACAGGGAGAGCGGTTGTCAATGCAACTGCAATTTGAGATGGAATTTGGCCAACATCCCTGAAACATCCTTTAGACACACTTCCCCCACCCCCCTCAGCCAAAGGTAAGCATGCTCTGAAAGGCAAACCTGAAATGTAAACAAAAGCTGACTCAAAGCAAAAAATACCTGGGACTGTCCCTTTAACATTAGGATTTGGATGGAGTTTTAGGTTAGGGAGGGACTGTTCACATAGTACATTTAACTGGCTTTGGTTACTGACAGCGAGTTGGAGTAACGTGTTTGCATTTCAGGAAGTAGGACATGCAGACATGTTGTGCCTGCATAGCGTAAGTTTCCATCACCAGTTTCTTCTAATCTTGTGGCTCACTTGACAGCATACACAGTTTCCTGCTTGCGCCAAGGCAAGTGGAATGTAATCCTGATCCTAAGTTGCTTTGTAGTGGCTTTTGTCATGATGCAACTCAGGTGAATACTGGCCACTTCACTATAGCTAGTTATCATACTTAGGCCTTAGGAGGTGCAGACAGGTGGAGTTATGCTTCATAAGGAGAGAGAGAGAGTGTGAGTGTGAGTGTGTGTGTGTGTGTGTGTGTGTGTGTGTGTGTGTGTGTGTGTGTGTGTGTGTGTGTGTGTGTGTATGCTCTCTAGCCAGGAAATAGAAATATGGAAACATGCCTGGATGCAAGTCCAGCACTGTAGTCATTGTATGATTGTTTTCCAGACCATGAAGAGCAGGTGAAGGGGTATGTACTAAAAGATTTTAAAGTTCTTCTGAGCTTCTAAAACAGCTGAAAAATACTCGCAGAGAATAGCTATGGACTGTGCAGAGATGTACAAGGAAAAAGTTAGCAAAATGGGAATACTAGCATGGTGTGGTGGGAATCAAGGCCAGAACAGTACAATCAGTGTTTCTATTGTTGACTAATAACCTTTGACCCTACCCAGGGATTTAGTGGTTAGTTATTCTTAGTTGTAACATGATTAAGTGTGGCACTCTACTGGGGTCCGGCCACATTTTCTAAATCACACTCCTTCACTTCTTTTTATTCAGTTTCTTCAATAGATGGGCAATAGCAACCCTATAGAGGGCTTGCATTTTAAATTTTTATATGCTGCACCAACTGAAATGGGATCAAAGAGGGAAAATTCAACTTGATATCATGGCTAACAAATAAGTAATAAAGGCTTTTATCTGAGCCTTGGAAGTTGAGAGGGTCTGCCTTCTGAACAGGAGGTTTGGTGGTGAGATCTGTATATGAAAAATCAGAGAAATGCTGGAATAGGTTCAAAGGTTCATAGGTAGGTACTAGGCTATTGGCCCTAGGGCCTATATAAGCCTAGCCAAAAAATATACCCTGGCTTTCGCCACCCAAGAAAATTATTTTCCTGTGCCCCTGTCGAGCAGAGCCACAGAAGTGATCCCTGGGGTGAATTTCCCATTTCCCATCCAATCATCAAGATTTTTCTTGAAGAGTGCTAATGAGGAGCTCTGTTTGACAAAGACAGGTAGTCTGTTCCAGAGTATGGGAAGTCTTTGGGACAGGAATCTATCCCTCCAACATGTTCTGTTTATTGTGGTGACAAGGTTTAGGTCCCTAGAGCGTGTAGCTCGGAGGGATTGGGATTTCTTTAAGTGGAGCATGTCCAACAGCTCTGGGTTTGACATAGCTTTGTATGTTAGGCAGAGATCGCCCATGAGTAGGCGATATGCGATAGAGTAAAGCTGTAGTTTTTTGAGAGTCTAATACTAAGATTGTCACCATCTGAGCATTAAATGCTTCTGTCATTGATAAACTTGATAAGGGCCATTAATCCAGTCTGGTGTTGAACATGAAGATGAGATTGGGGGGGGGGGTAAATATTCTCCCACTGGGGGTTTGTTAATTTTCATAAATTTGACAAGAATAAAGATATGCTGTTGTCATTAATGATTGTCAGGCCTCCGGTGAGGTTATCTTGCTTTACTTTTTCTCTACAAATGCAGCATTTAGTTCACATGTATAATGACCAGGGAATTGCTGAGGTGATATGCAGAAACAGTGGCATTTATGTGAAATGCTAATTAACATGATCTGGCATTGCCTTCATTTTTTACATTAATTCAAGGAATGTGTCTTAATATGTATCCACGTGAAGTACTAATTAATGTGCTCTGGTGTTTCTTTCATTTCACATTATTTCATAGAATGTGTCTCGATATATATATCCATGCGAAATGTTAATTAACATAAACTGTTTTTTTTTTTCTCATTTTACATTGTTTCAAGGATTGTTTCGATACGCATGTTAAATACAAACCTTTGCACTTAATATTTGAGATGAATAACTAGCCACTATAGCCACATTCTGTGGAAAATGATAAAATGATAGAAACATTAAATCAAAAAATAAATAAATAAATAAAAAATAAAAGCAGCAATGACCACACTGGACATAGTCTACACACATTCAAACACACACAACATACAAAACATGAATAACACAGAAGTGCTGGGCAAATCACTTGATCTCCCATGTGGCAAGCTATGGCTTTCACCATGCTTCATCTGAGATCAGAGTACCTTGAAGTCAGCTATATATCATTAACATGTTGTTTAAATTAGTGAACTGTCTCGCTTTCCCCAGTCAAAAAGGCAATAGATTCATAGGTTCTTATGTAAGAATAACAATCAGTCTACAGACCAAAACAAGCCTAGCCGGGTCTATATTACGTGATCGAATGATTAGGTGATCGAACACCTAAACATCGACCACGTAACATCGAACTGCAAAATAGTGAACGCCTCCTGGAAACATCTCTGTTGGCCACAAAAAAAAATTTACTTTACAGCCAAACTAAGTGGAGACTTTGCCTCCCACACCCCCCCTGTGTGGGGGGTTGTGCCCCCCCCCACCCCCAACTAAATATACCAACTCCGAGATCGCTCCATAGTGGAGAAAATGGCAAATTCCAGCAAATGGCCAAGGGAAATCTTTCCCTGCGTTAAATTGGCTGTTCACTGTTTTTTGTTTTCAATATTACATGGTCGATGTTTAGGTATTCGATCACCTAATCATTCGATCACATAATATAGACCCGCCTAACCAATAAACCACATTCAGAATTTCTCTCCAGCTTTGATGAGGACAACACAAGATAGATTTGATAAGAATATGAAGTTGCACAATATATTTTTTAGCAAAGTGATGCATTCAATAAACAACTTTCTATGTAATAGTGCCAAACCAAATTGTCTCTGGTGAAATAAATTATTCCAGGTTTTACAAATGTGGAAGCTTAAAGTGCAAAGGCAAATAAGACATTAAAAAGGCAACACACCATATAACAGATTCAGGACTTAAGTAGTTACACTGCAGCATAGAATAGTGAGAGGTACTAAGAATATAATACACATTTGCAACTGCATTATGACAACTGAATGTGACATTCAATAAAATCATGTAGATGGACATTAGACAACTGCCTGAACTATGTTCAGTTCCAAAAGAGGGCTCCATGTAAAGCCCAGTGAATAATTAATTACAGACTTTGGCATTTTGCACTAAGCTACATTTCAGCTTAGAGCAGCCCTCCTCACCTAGATCATGACATTGCACCAGCATTCTGATACTGTAGAGATGTTAGGTTGTGGTGTGGTTACCTGATCAACATGGCATATCAGGAGGTATGAAATGTTAATTACTGTACTGAAACTATCAGTTAAGGAAAATTGTAACTTTCTGTACTTCTCCAAAGTGGTTTCATTATGTTTGCTTTTGACACTGTCTCTCACTCTCTCCTGCTGGATAAACTGTCTAACATTAATTTCTCCTCTGAAACTGTTGCATGGTTCTCAAGCTACCTCACTGACAGGTTTCAATCAGTAAGATGGCACTGTGCACTATCCCCTCCTCTCCCAGTAAAAATGAGGGTTTCACCAAGGATCTATCCTTGGGCCACTACTACAATATCTACTCTATACTTCTTGCCCTCTGTCTTCCCTAGTTCAGTATACTGATGACTACAGTCATCACCATTGCCAACTCTCCTTCTGAACTCTTATCAGCTATCCAGACATCCTTTAACTCAGTGGAAACCTGGCTCTCCAATAATCAGCTTATCCTTAACCCCCAAAAATGAAACTGTTACTCTTTCTCCCCAAAAATGCTAGCTATATTAAAACCACCTTCTCCATAATGTCACTCAGTACCACTTCCATCAAAGTGGAAACCAGTACTAAGTTCGACGGCATTACCATTGATGACCAACTAAAATTTGACTTACATGTAAACAACTGTATCAGGAAAAACCCACCAGAAAATAGGGCTTTTGTACAGAAACAAAACGTTTCTCACTGCTAAAGCTATGATTACTCTGTCCCATTCTTACCTCCTACCCAGCCTAATGTATAGCTCCCAAATTCTCACTAATCTCAACTCCTCTCTACTAACCAAACTAGAGTCTACTTACAATAAGCATGCTAGATTCGCTGCCCAACAAATCTACAAATCCCACCACTGCCTCTCTCTAAAACACCTAAACTGGCTTGAACTACCCCAACAACTTCTCCTCTCTCAGCTACAGATCATCCACTCTATCCTATTCCAGCCTTCCTACTGCCCAGCCCGATCCTCCCTCATCTCCCACTATTCCCCTACAATAC
Organism: Protopterus annectens; assembly: GCF_019279795.1. Lineage (NCBI taxonomy): Eukaryota > Metazoa > Chordata > Ceratodontiformes > Protopteridae > Protopterus > Protopterus annectens. Next base: position 345,683,445 of record NC_056738.1, on the reverse strand, counting down.
CCCTCCAGAGCTCTATTCAAGACCTATTACATATTTTCAAACCAAAGGCCAAAGCTGGATGTAATATTTACAGCTACAATCCCTCCATTGCTTGGAATAAACTCCCACTTGAAATTAGGACCCTCACACATCCCAGACAATTCAGAGCAGCCATCAAAGAGTATCTTATAAGTCACTGGACTTGCCACTGTACTCACCCCTGAATAATTGCCCCCACATAAACTACAATCTTCCTCCTGCCAGACACAAGCCCACTCTATCCTCCTTAACTAATCCCTCAGCTGTCTTCTTAACCCAATCTGTTTACATCTTTGAGTAATACTCAGTTTGCACATATCTTGACTAATCTGTATTTTCCAAACTGAGCTCTAAAGCATAAAGTATTGGTTAATATCTATTTGTCATAATGACATATCTCTTAATTCTAGTTGGTGTTTTCTTCGAATTATGTATCATCACCTGTGTTTAATTTGCATTTGTTTTTCATATTTTATTCTTTGAAATGTGTATTATCATTTGTGTTTAATCGGCATTTGTCATATATTAAATGTATACATTTATGAAGCTTTTCTCCCCGGGCCTCCACTGAAAAAGAGCTCTTCAACTCAGTCGGACATACCCGGTCAACAAATGTAAAATAAATAAATAAATGAAAATAAAGCTGTGCTTCATGTAGTATATACCCAGCCCTGTAGTGGTGCACTGGGAATCATGCCTTGCAATGACGAGCCCTCTCCACTTGGGAGCATTCACCATGACTATATGGAATGTACGCAACCTCCTCTCCCCAACAAACAGTGGTGATTGCTACCTGGACCAGAAGTAATTAATTATAGCCCATGTACCACTCTGGGTAGCAGGACCTCTTTACCAAATGAACTTTTAACATCAGTAGTTAGCAAATAAGATAGCTTAGGACAAGAACTAACTAGTCCTTTTACATTGGTAAGCTCTTTATATTTGTGTATGGAGTAGGGGAGGTCCTGGTCAAATAAAATGTCAAAATATTTAAATTGTTTCACAGAGATGATAAGCCCTCATTCACAGGAGGTTATAGCCCAGGGCTTAATTATATATTCAATCCATTTAGGAGTGTCAAATGACATAGCATAGTATTTTTTTAAATTAGTGGGGGCCCCAACTTTGCTAAATTATTAGTATATTTTTATAAGGTCAAGCCATAGGATTTTACTGAATTGTTTCACACAACTTAGTTGGGAGCTGACCAAATGGCTAGATTATCTGCATAGAAAGGGTGTGAGGAATTCAAAGCCATACATGAAGGTTAAAATAGCATGGTATGCAGTGCATAATATTGAGTGCACAATGACATGTAAATAAGGAACTCCATGCAAATCAGCCAAACAATGTATGCCCCTTTTTTTTACATTGAGGATCACTGTGTATAAGAGGGGAATGACATTTGGGATAGAAGCCACTACAGCTCAGCAGAATGTGTTAACAACTGTTCTCAAAGCATGTGCCCAAAATGTTGCATGCCACATTCAAATGCACCCAATGAGGAGGTACAGACAGTATCTAATGTACTACTAGATGAGTGACATTGGGAGTTGGCATAATGGTTAAGGTATTTACCTCACAGACACAAAGTACAGGGTTTGATTCTCACCTTTCATGGAAATTGGCTAGGCTTAAAATGGCCCACAAGTATAGCTAGCCTAACCCATTCATATGGAGGAGAGTTTCCCCTTAACCCTATTTAAGCACAACTTGGACCAATGGACGGGTACTCGGAAATTCACTCAGGTCTAGTACCTATGTATCTGATTGACAGAGACAGTCAGTAAATCACTTCCTATATAAATCAAATTTGTGGTCACATTTGGGTTCCACAGCTAGGCTTATAAGGGCCCTAGTGATGGATAGCCTAGTATATCTCCATAAACCTATTATTTAGTTTTGGAAGCAAAAAGCAAGATGCAGTACTGTGAAGCTGTCCCAGCAGACGGAATGATCCATGGTGAATCAGCTGCTGAGACAAAGGCCATAGAAGGAGCAGTCAAAAAGTCTTACCCTACTGGTGGACCAAGATTGAACGTTCATGCTTCACTTGCCCGAGATTCAGCCTGCCGATGATTTAAGTTCCTACATAGGAAATCATAGGCAAGTTGTGCAGGCAGTAATGCCCTCTTTGGGGGAATTTCCCCCTTCTTCAAGTTGGTGCAACCTTGATGTTGGCATATATAACTTTAGGGGTATGTGGGGTTTGCTCCCCATGTCAGGGGGTGCAGGGGAGCTTGCCCTCCATGCAAAAACTTAAAAAGTGTTTTTTGGCAGTTTTTTTTTTTTTGACAAAAGCAATTCAGGGGTTCCAGTGCTCAGTGCATTCTCTTTCATCCACTCATAACGAAGCATCAAAAATGATTTAACTATAACAAAATTATTTTACAAAATGCAAGGGGCTATCATTATTAAATACAATGGAAAAGTCAGCACAGCACACTTCTGCAAACAAACACATTTTTGAAGGGCAAACAGCTGCACAGATATCTGCACATGATGAGTAAATTTTAATTGATGAGCCCATACTGATGGCACAGAGGGAAGAAAGTCTTAATTGTGGCCAAGGGAACCTGAGTTTGATTAGCAGCTGCTTGATGGTGCAGGCAGGGTAGGTAGGCATGCCTATCCCAGGGGAAAGTGAGTATGCATGCCCAAGGGCACGTGCACAATTTAATTGTCTTGGTGGAGACTAGAAAAACAACCATATGGTGCCTTCTGTGGGTTCGCAGGGACATCCTTTTGAAAGTGAGGGGCAGTGCATTACTAATGATCACTGCATGCTCCATCCACATGTTCTTGCTTAGGCAGGTACAAAGGGATTAGGGCTTAAAAAATGCTAAACCGCCTTGATGGCTGGCATAATAATAGCCTCATTTAGTCAACCATTACTCCTGGTGATGCAGGAATGAATAGGCTGATAAGCAACAGACTGCCCTCAGTCTAGACAAAATCTTATTTTTATTTTACATAAATTAAACTGAACTCAGGGGACATCCACAGATGTTTAGTCATGTGCCCTTTGTAAATGTATTTGACTAAAGCTGTATGTGATGACTTACCAAACAGCAGCTTATTACAATGGCACCATTACTAAGTCATGTTTGTCATTTAACAGGAGGTGAAGACAGAATATAGCAGAAATTGAAGTATATTATTGCAATCTGGCTCTCTATGAAGAAAGATTTCTACCAAACAGGTTAAAAAATCAGTTTAATATAGTTTCACCTTACTTCTTTGGTAATGGCTCATTAAATCTTACTGAAGTATTTGTTATATTCTTACACAAATAATAATACTTGCTCTATTGTAACAGGTTTTGATAGTGTCATTATGAAAATGTATTTGATTTCTAGAACAATCCTAGCACCTTCTAGCTGAACACAGAAAACAGCAAAACAGTTAACAGCCCCTATATACTATTGCTTTGAAATGTTTATTGAGTTAGTTAATACTATTCCATGCATAACCTTGTCAGTGCTTAAATATGGCTATGGTATTTAGGACTAAAGGTTTGGGCAGCCATGGTGGTGCAGTGGTTAGCATTGTCACCTCACAGCAAGAGGTTCTCCAGTTCAATTCTTGGCTGGGGTGCCTTCTGTGCGGAGTCTGCATGTCCTCCCTGTGGTCCCGTGGGTTTCCTCCAGGGCTCCGGTTTTCTCCCACATGCCAAAGACATGCTGCAGGTGGATTGAACACTCTAAATTGGCCCTAGGTGTGAGTGCGTGTGTGTGTGCCTTCTGTGGAAGGTTGGGCGCCGGTTTGGCAACTCTACACTGAAAAACTCCACTGCCAATCATGAGCAGACAGGTGATCCGCTATGGCGACCCCTAACCGGGAAAAGCTGAAAGAAGAAGCTTTAGGACTAAAGGTTTGTTTATTATTTATTTATTTGACATTTTTTTACTAGGAAAGTCTGACTGGGCCAAAAAGTACTCATTTTCAGCAGAGGCTGGGGGAGAAAAGCTCCACAGCCACAATCTATCAAAAGACAATTACAGATATTTTAAATCATGCAACACTACAAAACTGAGGAGTGAAAAATGTAATGAAAATCATAGAACATATGTTTCATAGTGAAGTGCAATGAAAAACAATAACATGAGTTAGAGCAAATATGTGATGAAAATCTCCTTAGTCATATTATTTGCTACATAGATTATTATGCAATAAATGAGACCGGAGACAATTCTATTTAAAAGAGATATTAGAGATTACACGAGGGGACGATGAGGGGAAATTCAGTGATGTCTTAGTATGAGAGAGGGTGTTCATATTAGGGTTATAGAAGGAATTAAGGATGAAGATAAAAGGAGATTGTAAGAAGAGTGCAGGATAGGATGTCTTCGGGTAGCTTGGGTGAATAAAGTGGAAAGAGAAAGCGGTAGGTGAAAGGTCTGTATGCAGAAAATGGATAAGGTAAGGTAGTAGGAAAATAAATCAAAGGAGTGGAGTAGGAGGCTGGAGAGGGTTGTGAGGTGTGACTTAGGCTGAAGGGGAGTTAGTGTAATATGGTGAGTGAGTTCGGGCAGGAATGGCACAGGAGCCGCTCCACGATCAATTAGTATTCCAAAACTAAGGAAGTAGCCTGACCGATCCTACTCAGAGATGAAAAACACATATGGCAACTTGTGTCAGAAATGGAACATACATTTTGTTTTTGTTTTTTCCTTGCTTTTTTGCTTTTATAAATGCTTAAGAAATAATCCGTGTAATAAACTTTAATTTGAACTAGCTCTTTTATCCTGATTATTTTCTGCTTGGTTTGGTAAGTGAAAGGCTTAAAGATTCTGACACCCTTATTTTAGAATAATGTTGCCTGCTCCTCTATATCAGAATGATTTTGTCTGTGCAACTAAGTCTTACACTTTTCAAATGACTAACATTTCTTGATCTAGCAATGTGGGCTGGGGTTAGGGAAGATGATTTTACTTATCAGTTTTATATAAAATTTGTTTATGAGACCAATTCAATTTAAGCACAATATTACTGAGTGTGTGGACAGTGATACTTTTCTGCAGCAGCACAAGTACTTTAATTTATGCTTGTTGTAATACCTTGCTTTTTAAGTAATATTTGCCTGTATGCCCATTAACCATTAGTCCCCTGTTATTGGTACTCAATCCATTCACTCCTCTGTACTGGGTATCCCCAGCACAAATAGGGAGAGGCCATCATCTAGGCAGCCATTAAGGATGTCTTGTACGCTCATTGGTATCTTGGCCATGAGGGCGCTTCTCACCACTTACTCATACCCTCCCCTACCTGCTCGTTCAGTGCCAGAACTGCTAGTCGAAGTTTGGTCATCTGGATCACGGTCATGGTTCTGTCCTTTTATGCAAAAGAGGCATGCTTCACAGTGATATCTTGTGGTAAACACTATTGTATATTTAATTGCATGGCATCATAAATAATGCAAACATGCCCCTACATTGGTTACAATGATATTTTGCTGGAAAACGAAAAGAAAAAAATGTTACACATGGATGTTTCTGGTTACGACAGTACATTATGATAGATTCTGTTGTTTAAGGGCATAGTGACACTTTGTAAGAATTATCAGCTCTCTATCACACACATAGTCAAAAAAGAATATGGAGGTATGCATGGTACAAATATTACTATATACCCATGCAATGCTTTACAATCCATGGGTAAGAAGTAATATCTGGCCTATGGAAACCCATACCTTAATGCGTTTATAAACAATAGGGGTCTGTAGTATATTGCAGTTTAAAGTTCATGTTTATGAGTTTGTATATGATAATTATATGTTTTGTAATATATTTTAAAGCAATATAGTTCCTTCACCCATTTCCACTATCTGGTTGCTGGGAAGGATTATAGCATTTTAACTAGAAATTTTGTGTGAAATATTCAAGATAGTTTTTTAGGGGGTAATAAAATAACCAACTAGCATTCAGAAAATGAAATGTACTAAAACACAAACAAAAACATCTCTAGTGCTACCGGTAGACATTCAAAGGAGTAACAAAACAGGCCACACTATTAAGTAGTTTAAAATAGAGCGATAATCAAATACTATCCAGTAGATTACAACAGACAATAGAATGCAAGCAAATAAAATAAAAATGTAAATGAAGCAGGCATTTTCAGATTATCTCACTGTTTAAGTCTTTGGGGTAAAAGATATTGTACTTCAATAAAACTAATCTTCCCTTCTGTAAAAGTACATATTTAATTTCCCTACCACCTCTAACATTACTCTTATGTTGTCCTAACGTGCTAACTCTAAGTTCCTTATGTGAACCAGTATGTTAGGGTAAAAATGCATTGCAATATTTCTGTCAGGATACGATTCATAAACACTGCTGCAGAGTGGAGCAGAGCTGAGAGTTGTTTGTGCACACTTATAAATGATTCAAGAATTCAGCACCTTTGGAGTACCAGCTGGTTTTAACAGGGTGAACTACTGGGCACCAACTGCATTTTACATAATGATGCTGCTCTTGTCAGTACCGTGATCACTTTCCCTGCTATAGTGCTGCTGAGCACCATACTAGTGCCCCCCCGAGCATCAATTATATGACAGGAAAATTACAAGTGGCAATAGAATAACCTTTGGTGCAGAAAAAACTGCTACATCACACAAACTTGTCCCATTCTCATGCAGTGATGTCACTGAGCACTGCCAATGGGAATTTTCATGCTTCCAGAACTCCCTTATTACCATATTTTAGTAATGAACATTGTCCACTGTCATGCCTGCAGAGGGAAACATATTTATGAATCACTCCTAGGCATGATGATGGACAGTACAGTAATGGCAGGCCACTTAGAAATGTACACTAGACCTTATTACGTAGTACAGATATTTATTTAGCAAGGTCTTGGATTCCTTAATAAGCTTTCTGTCACTGCTGCACTATATAGTGGTGACATATTACACAATGCTTCCCCTATCTTCAGCATTCATCTACTTACTGAGTTAGTGAATAGTGACACACTAGCGTAGTGCACTGATGCAGGCAAGCACTGTGCACAATATGTCTACGAATCCCAGGGCAGATACATTGATGCTTTACTTCTTTCACATGCTCCTGTAGCCTAACCTTAAATCTTCTTTTGGTTTCCCCAGTATAAAGTAGATTACATTATGTCAGATAATAAATCACTCGACTAGACCTACAGTTAACACATTCTCAAGTGGCAAAAAGAACTCTAACAGTTTTATCATAACATCTGTGGATATTTCAGCAAACTGAACAGGACCCACAGGGGTAAATTCCTCAGAGGTGCCCTGACATAGTATAGAGGGTGCCACTGTGTCTCACAAAAAATGTACCAAAATATCTCTGATACTCTTTTCCTGTCCACAGGATATCAGATGGTCTGAGCCCCCTTTACCATGAAAAATGGTCATTGTAAATCTCTTGCCAACATTGTTTAATTACTTTAACATCATCCAAAGACAGAGTGTTGAACTCATTGACAAAATATATTATGTTTAAATTATACTTTGAATCACCCTTGCTTCCACTGTGGTGGTAACCACTGTCAGTAACAACTACCTCTCTACATGTAAAGCCTCTTGTCTTGCCAAGGTTTTCTCTTTCCTGTAAACATCAACATCAGAGTATTCATAATCCTCATCCAAAAATGTACATAAAATACTCTATGCTTCTATAAGATAATCCTCATAAAAATTGCATGCTTATTTGTGCTCAATAATTCTGTATGAGGGATAGATCTTACTAAATTAGTGATCTGAAACTAGTGCCATAGATAAAATGGCTAAGGATTGTTGACTTCCTGTGTGATCAATTTTAGATTGTACATCCTATCTCTGCTCACATCATGTCTACATAATTTACTACTTAATTTCCAACATGATGATTAAAATTAATGACAAATCTGGGATCCTTACAGCAACTAGGGCCCCAACTGCTTGAATTCTAGTAACTCACAGTCAGGGACTTGAACAGCTGTAAACCATTCTGCCCAGCTGCCTGAACAGGTGCTCAAACTTAATCTCTGCCTTAAATAGCCATTGGTTAAACCAGTTTGCACTTGTTTGCTCAAACCTTCAGTGAATTAGGCCTTCTGCCATTGCTCTGCTGTGAGACTGGAAAAGATAAGTGCTTATTTTCAACTGTTTTCTGCAGTTCTGATTAAAATATTTGCTGCATATCTGTTTAAACTGTTCAACTGTTTTTTAGATTTAGTGACTTCAGTCCTTACCTTCGTTCTGATCTTGCATATCCTATCCTCCCCCCACCCAGTTGCTGTTGTGGTATTAAAGTTTGCTGGCTTTTGAGTTGCCCACCCTTACTATAAATTTGATATTGAACACTCCTCCTAGTCCCATTATATCAGCAAATTACTGTGTACAGTGAGATAGGTTGTGAAGGCCCACCCCTTTAGCTTTTCAACCTTGAATTATCTCTTGACTCATCACTTTCTACTAAAACAAAAATTGTGCCTCTTCCTACTTAATTTTGCTACTTAATTTTGCGGCTTGTGCTTTGCTTAAGAGTCCAACTGCATTTAATTTGCAACATTTATTACCACTTGTCGGTAGCCTTATTAAATTGATGACAGTATTCTACTGAATTGCTGATTTATTTGTGCTGTTTTTTACTGTTGTGATAGTGAGCTAATTTATCTTTATTTTGCACTGTTTTAAAGAAATTTGCTGATTAACTATATTTCATTGCTATTTACTGCACTTCATTACTGTTTAACTGCATTTTACTGCATTTCATTATTGTTTAACTGTATTTTTTCATACTGTGAGTTCTGTTCTTTTGTCTGTAAGTGGATAATATGTGCTTCTTTGTGAGTTTTACTATGTTCTTAACCTTTAATTGAGTTGCATAGATTAGATATAGGTTTGCTGCATCCATAGCTGCAACTGCATGTTTTTAACCCTTTTTGAGGTATTCCAGCTACAAATTTTCCCTTAGTAGCACTTGTGCGATCACCTACTAGTACTACTCTTAGATCTTCCACGCTTTACCCTCTTACCTCTCTTCTCTCTGGCCTCTCTCCCTCAGTTTCTGACAAATATGAAGGGACAATTTCCTACATTTTCTCCTACCAGTCTGGTTGATATGGGCATCCTGGGACAGTGTAGCAACTGCCTCATGTACATGGACAACCCCCTACTACTACCACTTAGGAACACAATTTGTGAGAGATGCAATTACATCAAGAACCTAGAATCATTGCTCTTTCCCCTACAAGCCAGTATATCTGGAACTGAGAAGGTTGTCAAAACAAACACCACACCTCAAACACCACCCACACCTACACAACACACCCCCATATATGCAGAGCTTTTTAACAAAAACATACCCAAACAAAAGAGATTTCCAAGGCAAAAACACATGAGAACTCCACTGCCCACCACACCACGCATCACACATAGTTCACACACCTGTGTCTCTCAGTTATTAAAGCCTAAACATAAACCCAACATATTAGTCATAGGAGACTCCATTGTGAAACACATAGATGTGCCCCTCACCCTGCTGGATAAGGAGAAAGTCACAGTTAGTTGTTTGTCTGGTGCCAGAATCTGCCATATCACCCATGCACTCACGTCTCTCAACAGGTCATAGTCCATGTTATCGTGAACTACTTGAGATGTACCTCCCTGGACTATATGAAGAGAAACATGATCAAGCTTGCTGAATATGTGTCCCAGACAGGTATGTTTCTAGCCTTAAGCAGCATTCTACCACCACACAGAATGATGCCTCAGTACAAACAGAAAATGACTGACTTTAAGAATTGGCTTAGTTTCTGGTGTCATTCCAAGGGGATCCAGTGCCTGACAGCCTAGGATGACATGATTGACAAACTGCGTTGCTTTGCCAGAGATGGCCTGCATCTGTCTCTCTTGGGCTTCAGGCTCCTGGTAAAGGCTCTTGCCTCCCCTATAGTGCCTTTTTAGGCAATGCCTTGAGGTTAAAACTACCAACAGGAGTCTAAACACATAACTGCACTCATTGCAAGCAGTCTTAAAACTGGAATATGCTGACATGTGTGCAGTCACAGAAACCTGGTAAAAAAAACTGCAGAGAGCACCCAGTCATACCAGGTTACTCATCCTTTCAGAACCCAAACCATGGGCAGCAAAGCAAAAGGAGGTGGAGTTGCAATATATATAAAAGACATACACACTTCCAGGCTGGTCAAACAGTATGATGCACAGGAGACACTCCAAGTGCAGTTAATAATTGACAAGACCCCTATTCAAACCACAGCTAGCTATAGGCCCCCAACTTTGACGCAAGATACCCATTCCACCTATCTGGACCTCTTTGAATCTATCAAGATTCAACCCTTTACCCTGATCCAGGGTGACTTTAACTATCCAACCATAGATTGGAAGAAATACTCATGCCAAAACACAAATGTCCAGAGATTCCTTGATTTTGTCAATGCAAATGCCATGGACCACTTGGTTGACACCCCCACAAGAGGTGACAATATCTTGGATTTGGTATTAACCAACACGAGTAACCACTACAGCATCTCTACAGTGTCATCATACCTGGTAAGATCCAACCACAAAGCGGTGACTTTCAAGGTCACCCCCCCCCCCTAGGGTCAAACAAAAATATTTCTCCAAAGCTGATTACAACCTCCTGAGGGAAGGTATAAACAGCTTCACAGCCCCCTCCCCCTCCATAGTAACTTGCACAAATGCCCAAACCTACACCAAAGTGCTATACAAGCATTTATATAGCTGCATGGAATGAGGAATACCCAACAGGACAAAATCTTCCTCCTCAAGGAAGAGTAAACCTGTATGGTGGACATCTGCAATAAATAAACTCTGTGATAAAAGGAACAAAATTGCTGTCCAGGACCAAGAAGGAACAGGTGCCTAAATGGAAGTGATCATTCCTTAGCCTGAACAACCAAATAAAAGCATTAGTGCAATCAAGGAAAGCAAACTTTGAGTCCAAACTGGCCATATCTACTAAAGACAATCATAAGGCCTTCTTCACATATGTCCGCAATCTCAAAGGAAGCACCCAGATTTGCTCAGAACTGGTGGTCAAGGACACCACATACACAAAAGACAACCTGCTGGCAGACAGGTTCAGTGAGAATTTCACCTCTCTCTCCTCCCTTCAGTAAGTCAGGACATCCCCATCAGCTGCCCCCTCCCCTTATCTCTAGGGAGCAAGTCATCACTGCACTCTCAAGGGCAAAAAATACAGCTTCCATGGTACCCGATAACATCCCAGGCTGCATCTTACATGAACTCAGGCAGGAATTTTCAGCACCATTAGGGACCCTATTCCACCAAAGCCTGAGTACCGGCTTTGTCCAAGCTGAGTGGAGGACAGCCATGCCATGCCTTTGCACAAAGGTGGAGTGTCCACCAATCCAGGAAATTACAGACCCATCAGCCTAACTAGTCTGACCTGCAAGGCCATGGAGCAGATTATCATGGACCTCATTAACAAGGATATCAGTAACCTCCAAACACTCGATCCCACACAGTTTGGTTTTGTCAAGGGGAGGTCATGCCTTTTAAATTTGGTTGACTTCTTTGAGACAGTTACCAAAGCCAGGGACAAGGGAAAGATGGTGCACACTGCCTACCTTGACCTGGTCAAAACCTTCAATACTATTCCCCACTCATGTATAATAGATAAACTCTCATAACTGGGCATCAATCCATATGTTACCAGATGGGTACCAAACTGGCTCACTGATAGGATCCACCTAGTCAAAACAGGGGAAGCCAGCTCAAGCAGTAGACCTGTAATGAGCTTTGTACCCCAGGGATCAGTCTTGGGGCCTCTGTTGTTTGGGATATACTTTTCTGAGGTGCAGGCCAAAACCAGGGGCTATGGCTGACCAAGTTTGCAGATGACTGCAAGCTGGGCACTGTCATCAATTCCTCTAGTGATGTGGACATCCTCCAAGAGGGTTTCACCCAAATGACTGGTGCCAGAAACATACCCTCAAACTGAATGCCAAAAAATGCATCATCATCTCCTTTGGGGAGAGTGATGTCCCCACAAATTATCACATTAATAATCAGTTGTGAGGGACTTGGGCACCCAGGTTGATAGTAAACTAACTTTTGACCACCGTATTTCCTCCATTGTATGGAAAGCTTTCTACATGGCCCACCTCATTAGTAAGGGTATCTAATCCAGGGACAAGGTGGTCATAACATCCCTGTTTTCTTCCCTTATAAGACCCATTATTGAGTACAATGCCTCTTTTGGCATGTACCTCACAAAGCACATGCAGCAGCTGGGGAGACCACAGAAGTTCCTCACCAGGAGAATCCAGAGCCTCAAACATCTACCCTACACAGATAGGATAAAGGTCTTGTCCCTCTACTCAGTCTCCTACAGACTCCTCAGAGGTGACCTCTGTCTGGCATACAAACCAGTCTCATACCCTGCCTTCATGGGACTGCTGCATGTCCACAAGTCAGGCTCCACTCAAGTAACTCACAAGCGTGACCTCGACCTGGTCTGTGACATCAACAGGACTTGTTGGCAGGACAGATGTGTCCCAGAGACTCCTTCTTTTGTGGAACAGACTCTCTGTCCATGTCAAGCAGAGTACCTCATTAACCCTTTCTAAGCGCAACCTGGATAACTGAATGGGGAACAGAAAATGCACCCCTGGGATTCCATCTGTGTCCCTGCTGGACAGTGGCATCAGGTGCTGACTTGTTGCAACATGGGCTAAATTCTTGGCTAGGCTTGTAAGGGCCTCAGGGCCAATACCCTGGTAACTTCCTAGGATTCCATGATCCTATGACTGAATGTGATTTCAGAGATGCAGCTGCTGCAATGGATGGATGTCAACAACTGCTCGCTGAAGACCAGGTAAGTGGGGAAGGGAAAAGGGGAAGGGGAGTTTAGGCTTAGGGTGGGGAATAGGGATTTTAGTTTAATTGAGCAACGGGGATCAGAAGGTTTGGTTTAGTAGTGGAGGGGGATTTTAGGTTTATGGAGTAAACCAGGGAATAGGGTTAGGGAGGGGTGGGGAATTTTAGGTTTATGGAGCAATCAGATCATAGTTGAAAGTTAGTATTAGGGAAGAAAGTTTTTTTTAGGTTTAGGGATCGACTGGGAGATTAGGGTTAGGGAGAGGAGGGGGATTTTAGGTTTAGGGGCCAATTGGACGGTAGTGGAAAGACAGAGATAGGGAGAGGAGGGGGATTTTTAACTTAAAGGAGTTAGCAGACAGGATCAGAAGGTTAGGGTTGGGGAAGGGGAATTTTAGGTTTAGGGAGTGATCAAGAGATTAGGGTTACAGAAGGGGATTTTAAACTTAGGGCTCAATCTTGAGTTTATATTTAGCGAATGGGTGGCAAATTTATGGTTAGAGTCAGGGTTCTGGGATAGATAGGTAGTCTTTCTTAACTTTACAGGAATCAGGTTTGTGGGAGTTAGGGCACTTGCCAACAGGAGTGAGTGGCAGCAGGGAAGTGTGTCATAAGCTAAAAGTACACAAGCACTTGTAGAAGACTAGCCAAATCTATTAGATGCAAGACCATTCAAAAACGTTAGAAAGATCATGGGGTTCCTGTCTTACAGAAAGAAATGAAGTTATCAATCTGTCTTTAACAGTGTAAAAGACATTTTTGATAAAAATATATTACCAGAGATACATTAGTTTTCAGCTAGTGCCATAAACACATTCATATATGTAGTTGCAAAGTGGGCACTTATTGCTGTATCTCGTATCTGTTGCTACTTGTCTCCACCCAAAACAAAAAAGCTTTTAACAAGGCACATTGTAACCATCTCAATAATTTACTCCTTTCCTTGCAATTAATTATTTGATAAAAGTGTTCTTAAGGCTTTCAACCCCATGTTCTCTTTTAATACAGGTGTACAAACTTGCAACATCTCTCAACAGACAATACTGCCAGAAATAAGTTCTAAAATGCTTCCAGAATTTCTGACATAAGATTTGAGAAGAAAAATACATTTGACCAAACAGTTAAGGATTAAATATTTATAACTCTTTATGCACTTTGGGTAGAAAACAAAAAAGTCAATTCACTCAGGTTCTTAGCAAGTAACTTATTCTGCATATTTTTATTAGTAAAGCTCACCAAAGTAACCTCCTTTAATAATATCAGTACCATGCACACCCCAAGTGCCTTATTGTAGAAACAAAACTGGCATTAGTATTTTTTGCAGTTTGAATTTTATGTTTATCTTTAAAAATTCTATGTTTCTGTAGTGTAATTTATTTATTCACACATCTTTTGCTCTCTGGCCTATGTCCATAGCTCATCATGCCATCTTGACCTTGTTTGGAGCTGGCTTACTTAACCAAATGACTTACCAATTAATATCAGGGAACATGCAAAAAGACAGGCTATGAAAAATAAAATGGCATTGTTTTTGTCTAATGTGAACTGCAGTGGGGCTGCTAATTATTTTTTTCACTTATGAATATTTTAATACATTAATATTTTTGAAACGTAGACAGCTGCATGTCATTGTAGGAGATGAATCAGCAACTCCTGCCCCTAAATGTATGAACTCTGGCGTCACACTGTTCTTTGAAGCAAATGGAAAATAGGTTCATAGGTTCATAGGTAGGCATTTATAAGCCTAGACAGAATGTGTTGGCTTTCGCCGCCCCCTCAAAAATTCCAGCTTTTGAAATTTTGAGGCATTAAAAATGTTAAACTTACTATTATGAGAGGATCCTTTATAAAAGCCTAAGTTTACTGTTATTTAATTTGAAATTAACAATTTTGGAAAATACTTCAAAAAATAATAAAACTAAAATCATTGCCAACAGTTTAATTATACTCCACCCCTTTTATATAAATATTTATTACAATTAACTTTATCCCACATCTCAGCTAAATTCATACCACTGTTTGCTGCTTTGTTTAGTAGCTGAACATTTATTATTTATTGATTGAATAACTTTGTTTCTTACACAGCTGTAATCTGCAAGAGGTAAAACAGCTGAAATGTGAACTAACTGAAGATAAGTAGTGTTGCAGTCCACTGCAATACTATTATCTATACCTTCATGTATCTTTCACTGGTCTAAGGTTTCCCTGGTAGTATCTGGTATGTTTCCAGCATGAGCCCTTGACAGTCTTGAAGCAAGAAGACATTTATTATTGCCCTCATATAACCAATTCTGACAGATGCAGCATGCAAATTCCATACTTTTTACTGCTTGGAAACCATCTATACCTTGACTATTAAGAAATCTGTCACATTTAAATATTTGTCATAGTAGAAGCTGTTTTTGGATTGGTCATTATTAGCTATTTTTATTCTCTATGATATTTCTATGTATTTTCATAAATAATGAGAAGACCTCATGCAAATGAGGAAGCCCTCCTAGACTTTTCAGCCTTCACCATAGAAAATCAGTAGCAAGTGTAACTATTGCAGGCAACTTTGGTCCAAGAGATTTTTTACACTAACTGTGTGCTTTGCCTGCAAGTGCAACATTTTCTGGAGGACTGTGAATTACATAAAACGTTAATACAAACCCAGCACAAGCTGAAGGAGAGGAAGCTTTGGAAGCTTACCTTTTAAGACATAAATTTAGAATACATGGCATCAGGTAAGTCTAATGTTAGACTACTGAAACAAGTCACTGTGTTTTAAAGAAAAGAACCCCCCCCCAACTTCTGCAAGAAACAAGTTTTGCAGAAGCAAAGCTGTATAGTAAAAGTGAAACAGACTCAAAAGACAACTAAGAAAAGAAAAAAAAAATCCACTGCCAATCTATTAAGCTACCTAAGAGTTAATCTATCTCCCTTTTCCTTACAGGTGAGATGCTTACCAGGTTCTTAAAAAAGAAGTAATTTCTTAAAGATTCAGAGGATGAAGAATAATATCACAATACTGCAGTCTGTTCTCCATGGAAATACAAGCTAACAATGATATATCATGTACATCAGCATTTTTTTCCAGAAGACGTGCCCTTCATTGAAGACTTAACGTTCTTGACACAGTATTATAAATGAGGAGAAGAATCAGTCTTCCCTCTAAAATAGGCATTTTGAACATATTAAAGTCAAGTTAACCTCAATAATAGAACAATTCCAACTGAAGAAGAAAAAAGAAATATTCTAAAATCTTCCAAACTATCTACATTATCAAATTACTGGCAATTATTCACTTGGAGGTATTTACACAGAAGTTTCTATACACCACATAGGCTAGCCAAAATATTTGCTAGTGAAGATCAATGTTGGAGATGCCAAATCAAGATTAAAGCAGATTGGCAGCATGTTTTTTGTGAATGTACATGTCTTAATTTGTATTGGAAGTCTATTAACTATTTTTTTCAGATTGTTTATAATGATAATTTTCAATTAACAAAATCTATAATTTTATTCAATTCTCCTATTCCTGACTGTGTACCAAAAAAGACTCTAAAATCCTATAGTCACTATTGGCAATATCATGTAAACTCATAACTATACATTGGAAAAATGAGGCTTCTCCTACGTTCAAGGAATTTAAGAATTTAACATCAACAGTTGGACACATGGAAATATTAACAGTGAAGAACAGAACTAACAGACCTACTTCATACTATTAGTCTTGGATGAAAGTACTAGAAATACTTGAAAAAATTGACAAAGATATATCATCTTATGTTTCTGACTCTACATAATATAGAATTTCAATGTTATTTGCATAGACTCCAATGTAAATAGTTATATAATGGTTTGAAGTTGATAATGTTTTAAAATTGTAAATATGTTACTTATCTATATTTCATGCAATGTTTCGTAAGACATCTTATTTTAAAAACTAATAAAAAAAAATATTTAGTAACAACAAAATAGAACAATCCTCTCCAATATCTTATGTAACTTCAACTACATTATAGAACTTAATACCAAAGATCTTTACAAAAAAAATGCAAAATAAATGATAAATATTGCAAAAATACCACAGTAAAAGATATTAAATTACAGAGTTGCTGATACACTATGTAAAACCATCAGCAATACAGCAATACTAAAACATTGCTGCTGATAGAAATTACAAACCAAAAAGACAGAAGAAGCAAGACTTCTAGAAAGTAGAGGCCAATAAAAAACAACATATCGCTATCAACAACTGGATACAAGCAACTTTAATAAACAAATGTTAAGTGCTTTTGATTGAAAAGGTCTTCATCAAAACAAAGTATCAATACAACTAAATCTACTTAAATACTCTCAATAAAACTCAGATGGCTTAATACATCCAATCAAAAGTAAATACTCGGATAAAAAACACTCACGCTTTTTTAAGTTGAATTGATTTAATACTTTCAATCAGAAGTAAATATTCAGATAAAAAGACACTCACTTTTACTTTATTAAGTTGGATTTTGCTGATAAAAGCACTTTGTACATTTTCCATTTGATAAAATCTTTGCTCCAAAGTTAACAACTTTAAATCCAAAGAACTTTAAAACAAAGTCTTGCTGAATGGTTTGAATTGCTTACATAACTAATAAAATCCATATACATAAGAATCAGGACACATTTGAAGCCAAAAATCCAACCTTCATTCACCAGACAACAATACAAGACAAGGCAATGGGGTATAGACCTGATTTGTTCTAGTCTTGTGAAGCATGCATAATTATAGTGTACCTGATGGAAACTTTAGCTAACAAAGCTTTACTTCTTTCAAATTTTTCACTAGCTCATTCCTCTGGGTTGCTAGACAAGTGTGGTAAAATACTCTATATCTACCTAACACTCTAAGGTTTTCTGCTATATGTCCCACTAGACCAACTGAATACATTTCAAGACTGCTTATCTAGACATGATATGAAATAAAAGTTTTTAAAAATTGAATAAGAAAGCTAATATGCCGAGGTGGCATATTGGTAGATGTGCTTACAATTCAGATGATATAGCTATGAGGGTTGATATAGCTTGTGCAGTTCTCTGATACCATTCCTGGCTACATTCTGAGACATTCCCTGATCATCTGTAACTGATGACAATTAAATCCAGACACCCTTCATGGGCAAGCAGTCCAGAACATGCCAATCAGTCAGAGAAGGATAAAACTGACTGTCATGAAGATTTTCCATACTCCTACCAGACAAGTCTAAAAACCTGCCTTGTTGCAAACATGTTTTGTTTTAAAAGTAGCAACAGAGAATTTAAAAAATGCATCTCTCGGTGTGTGTATATATATATATATATATATATATATATATATATATATATATATATATATATATATATATATATATATATATATATATATATATATATATATATATATATATATATATATATATATAAAAGTTACAAGAAATAATGAAGCTGTGAAGCATCTTGGAGCCCCCCTTTCTCTGACTGTACATTTGACTATTCACTTAGGAGGAAAGTGCTCCTTGGCTGCCAGGTTTTAATGACAGAATGTTGCAAAAAAATGGATCCATGAGGTAGCATTATTAGGGTATGCAATGGAATGTCGTGATATCCTATTTCTGTCCCATTCAAGACCTTGAAAAAATTGCTGAAGATAATTCACAAGAAAAAAAATATATGCGGGGGCTTGTCCCGCACAACCCCTGAACTTATAAATACCAACTCTGAGATCTCCATACCTCAGAGAAAAGAGAATATTCTGAGAAAAGGCATCTCAGACTTAATATAAGTCTGAGCTTTTGGCCACTCAGTCTCCTTATTTCCGGACTCACTTTAGCAGATCCCAACATTTCAAATGGTTACATATATATATATATATATATATATATATATATATATATATATAGAGAGAGAGAGAAAGAACAAAAGAGAGAGAAACACACACACACACACACACACACACACACACAATACAGATTCATTAATTATGGATGCTGTAATATTTTTTTCAAGCTGACTCTCACTAGGGTACAAAGAGGATTCTTAAGGGCTTCCTTTCTTAAACTAAATGTAAAGCTGTAAAAATAACTTGGTTGGTGAAAAATTAAATAATGTAGCTCAGGTTTAATAGTCTAAGTACCAAATATATTCACCAGCCAAGAAAATACTAAGAAACTGCGCACGTCTCTTTCACAACAGCACAACACCACGGGCTGTTTTAAAAATAGTTGTGGCCAGTCACTAAGCCTTAGGTGAGTGCCTACTACTGCTTTACCAACTCTCTGATCTAACACTGCAAAGAAACTAAAAATGAGTACAACTATTTCCCTATTGTTGTGTTGCAAATGCAAATTACTAAAAGAAAAAAATTCAACACATGCAGCTAAGATTGCATGATTTGGTTACTATATACATTCCTCTGTCAAGGAAACACTGAAAAAATGTGAAAAACGTAAACATATCTCTGCTTTACACCAACAGCACAGCATCACAGATTGCTTTAAAAATAGTCACTACTGCTCATTAGCAGCAGCTTTGTTTAAATAGGGCCTTAGGGGGCGCATGTAGTAATGCCCTACTTTAACTGCCTGACCTAATAAGAGACTGCAATAGCCAATAAAGAAGCTGATAATGGGTATTACAATTATCCTGCTCTACAGCAAATGAGAAGCACTAAAAAGACTCTGGTCAAAGAAAAACAAAGTATACAGCTCAGGTTCCTTGTTTTTGGTATCTTTTACATTATTCAGTCAAGGAAACACTAAGAAATGCAAATATGTCTTTTTTACATCACCACAAATCCACAGACTGTTTAGTTTGCTAGATAAACTCAGATTCTTAATAAATTTTTCTTGACCTAATACATTTTGTATGCTGTCTTTTAGATGCAAGATCTTTCTCATGGTAGGCATATAAATAATCAGTTCATACATTTAAAAGCAAATTGCTCTGTGAAGTTTTTAGCCAATCTCCACACTGATACTGATGGTTCAATAGGACACAGGCATATTTTTCCTTTGAAGAACATTCTAACGTATGTGTAAAGGAAAAATGTACCAATTCAGTGTTGTTTAATCTGAATGGCTCTCAACTCTCCTGCTGTCATGTTGCTTTTCCAAATATCTCTTTACTCTCCCTTTCTCCCTAGCAGACTTGACAAGTAAATCAGGATTTTTCTCAATAATATTAGTTTTAGAAAATGTCCACAGTATGTGTGAGTAATACTGCTGATCTATCAGATTTACATGTGGAATCTTACCCAAAAGGCCGAGAACATTTGGGTGGTTAAAATCCTTCATCAGTTCAGCTTCCATGAGAAAAGCATCCAGGTCTGCTTGGGCATACATTCCAACTGAAAAAGAAATAGAGTGTAATTAGAATATGACTATAGTATTTGATAAATAACCCCACCCCAAAAATATACTAGAGATACAGTTGCTGCATTCTACTTTTTTATCATTTTTACATGCTAGAGGTAGGTACCTTGGGCACTTAGTAAACTGGCTAAGATATCAGACATCATAATCCTTGCCAGAGCAGTTTAAAATGATACAATCATTAGCATTACATCAGTGTTTGGCGTATTTAATGTTTTCAAGACATAGACAAGAAGTATAAAATACAAAGATATGTGACCCTCGGGAGGGGTGAGAGCAGCATGACAAGCAAAGATAAAGTGCTCTGCACCCCACTGAATACTGAAATATCAACACAATCCAGTCAGCAGTTGTATAACAGAGGATTGTGTGTGTCTGGGGAAAAGTGAAAAGGTGAAGAAACTAAGTATACTTAAGGAGGCAGACAACAGGAAGGTGGTGCTGATGCTGTCATGGGGTCATGGGGTTAACTGCAATTACATCTAAGAGCAGGATCACACCTGATGTCCTGCAAAGGTCAGGCCTATTGAAGACATATCATTCTTCTTGGACCTGATGTTCTCAAATGGTTATGGAGAGAGAAACTCATATGTGGCTCTGGGTTACTATTTTGAAACAGGTAATTGCCAAGTACAGCAGTTCATTGTCTTTTCAAAAGAAGAAACAAGATAATCAGTATTGAAGGTTCTGAATGTAAGAAGGGCAGGCTTTGATAATATCACATAATGCTTCTAACATTTCCTAGCAAACAGGAATGGAAGCGGTATGGGGGGGGGGGCAGCTGGAATATATCAAAACTGCCATCACTAAACAGCAGTCCTTAGTGAGAAACAAATATTCAGATCAAAATAGTTTCTCAGATAACATGTCACAAATGGCTGGCAAAAACATACACTAACATACTGAAAGAATAATCTATGACATGACAATTTAAATGCAATGAAAAAGCAAACTAATGCATATGCAGTGCAGAAACTCAGAAAAAGGAGTGCACACTTGTAATGAAAGTAATAGAAGATGGGCATAGCTTTTTTAACAGAGTTTAAATGTAACCAAGCAATGTAAAAAAACAGCAAAGAATTGTGAGATATGCAGTAAGAGGCATTACTAGAATTAAAAAACAAGTTATTATTTATCTGTATAGACAGTGGGTACGGTTGTGTGCACAGCTCTGAAGAGCTCATGTATGCTAGAAAAAAGGTCAAGGGCATAAGCAAAAATAGTTCATTGTCTAATCTAAAAACTATTTAAGACTACGACAGCTTAGCTTGTATACTGTTGGAAGAAGGGAGGGGAGAGGGGGTGTATGATAGAAACTTTTAAGTATATAGAGGGAATCCAACCATCAATGGAGGTACCAGCTTGGGGAAAAACAGAGAGAAAGAGATGAGAAGAGCGGGAATTTGACTGAAGATACTAAGCGCATGACTTAGGGGCAATGCAAGGAATTGTGTTTCACTGAAGGTGTGGTCACTGTTTAGAAAAGCCTTTTCGAATATGCATTTGGATCAAATACAGTAACAGGAATGCCTTGGACAGAAAAAACATGATATTTAGGGGAAAAAAACAAACTGTGTTTTTTTTTTTTTTTTTGCAGGGACACTGGCAATTTTGTGCATAAGATTAAGGCTATGAATTGCCAACATATTCTAAACTGTAGTCTTGAGTTTGAATCCTTAGTCTCTCTATTTCGCATGACTTTCAGGTGGTAGATAGCCTAATACAGGAATGTTTTAGGAAATTGCTATAAAAAGCAAAGACAAGTTTTTTTGGGTAAGGGGCACTGGAAATATTTATGTGAAGCAGAAGTAGTGTAGGCAACAAGCCAGAACATTAAATATATAAGTAAATAAAAGAAAATATGGTTCTTGGTAGGAACCTGCTAGGAAGGATTGACTAGAAAGTTACACAATGCAAAGTTATTGATCCTAAATTATCAAAAAACACCTCTTTGAGCCACCAAGGTGCACAACACACAAGTCATGTTTTTGCAGCAGGTGAAGTCTCTCATCTGGGAGACTTTGCAACCTACTCCCTTACTTAAATATACTAACACCATGGTTTCACAGCTGTGGGGAATGGAGAAACAGCCTACAGGGGCAAAAGCAGTACTTGAATGAGCACTCAACCTTTTAGCAAAAGAAATCTGGACAAAGCCAAAAATAATGGGGGTACAAAGACCCAAAATAGGGACAAAATTTAAATATGGATTTCACCAAGTTAGACAGTTGTTAAAATAAAAAGGTTTTCTTTTACATACATTTTATTAAGGATATGAAGTCTGAAACTCAAATGTCTGTCATTGTTTAGTAGATTCAGTCCTCACCAATTTGCCAGAAATCCACAGATTTTTATAGGGAGCAAACCAAGAATATGAGGGAAAAATCTGAACATACTCTGAAAATTTGGACAGTTGACAGGTATGTATCAAACATAGTCAGGGAAAGATAAGACTGGTCAAATGGTATTGGGAGCTTGTCCTTTCATAAAATACATCAAGATTGTAGGGAAATCTCTCAATAGTCATAATCTATCTTTAAATGTTCTGTTTACATAAATAAGTACTGTTCCTGTCACTTAATTTACTTTTCTCATAGCCACATAACCCATTTTCCCCTTTATTGGTTGAGTCTCAGCCTTCCTGAAGAAATTAACCTTTTAGCTTGCTACTTAACTTTGGAAAATCACAGTAGAATTTTGCTGAAGTAACTAGTTGTGGAATTCTGTAACAGTAATGGGTACAGTCATGATCATAAAATCAGCTAACGTTGTGTTTTTCTTCATCTTCACAGGGATTCTAACTAAAAGTAACATTAACACAAACATAGGAGTGTTGTTGGTGTCTCCATAGGCCCCATATTCCCACAGTGGCAGGTTTTATACTTTTTACCTCCAACAAATAGTGGTCAGGAGCTATGCATAATAAACTACCTTTCTCCTTAACTCTCATCCTGGAAGATAGGCTCCTGTCTCTTGAATAAGGCTCTGATGACTAAGGGCATCAAACATGCTGCTCATGCATGCTGCTCAACGCCAGAAGTCTAAACCTCAAGATGCATGCACTCGAGGCTCTCCTCAGTATGGAGAATATCGATATCTGTGCAGTAACAGAAACCTGGTTCAAGGCTCCCGAGAGCACCCCAGCACTACCAGGTTGTACCTCATACCATGCTTTTCAGCCCCAAAACTTGGACCAAACCACAAAAGGAGGGGGAGTATCCATATTCATCAAAGATACCCACACCTCCAGGTTAGTGGCACTGCATGAAGCATTGGAGACCATCCATGTGCAACTAACAGTGGGCAAAACTGCCTTTCAGTTTGTAGCCTGCTACAGACCACCCTCCCAAACTCAGGAACCCCACTCGGCTTTCCTGAGAACACTGGAGAATATGAAGGTCTCTCCAAACACCATCATATTGGGTGACTTCAACTACCCAAACATAGACTGGAAGCACTACTCAAGCCCCAACACCCTTCCCAACGGTTCCTAGAATTTATAAACTCAAATGCTATGGAACAACTGGTCACCACTCCCACAAGAGGGGAAAACATATTGGACCTGATCATCACCAACATGGGGACTCTATGTTCCATACCAGAGGTATACCCCTCATTGGTAAGACCCGACCATAAATTAATCTCACTGGACATCCATATCCCGTGCCCACCCCCAGCCAAGGAAACCACGGTGAAGAACTTCTCAAAAGCAAACTTAACACTTCTCAAAACCGAAGTGGAATCCTTCAAAGCCCCCGGGCCAGTGGAAAATATGACCCAAACCGCAGAATCCTTTACAAACGCATTCTATGGACACCTACAGGAATGCATGGATCGTGCTATCCCAAATAAAACCAAGACTCACTCCTCCAAAGGCAGGAGACCTGTCTGGTGGACCCCAGCCATAAATAAGTTATACAACTGAAGGAGGAAGCTACTACATGATAGAGCAAAATCCCATAAAGGGAAGTCATCTCTGATCAGTACTAGCATGAAACTACGATCCCTCATAAAATCACCTAAGGCCAGCTTCGAAAGAAAAATTGCACAAGACGCTAAAGATAATCACAAGGCCTTCTTTAGTTAAGTCAGGAACCTGGGTGGCAACTCCCAGATATGCTCTGAGTTAGTGCAAAATGACAAAAAAATACACTGAACCCACAGACATTGCCAACATCCTGGCAGACAGGGACAGTGCAAACTTCTGCCCCCCTTCCCCCCCAAAAGAGCAAATGTCTATCCCAACAGAGTGTAGCCTCCCTGACATCACAGATGCACAGGTGAGAGCTGCCCTCTCCAAAGCAAAAAACACAGCATCAATGGGACCGGATGGTGTCCCGGGCTGCATCTTACACGAGCTCCAAGAAGAACTGAACCCTCACATAAAGTCACTGTTCAATCTCAGCCTTACTACAGGATATGTACCCAAGGAATGGCGTACAGCAACAGTGGTCCCACTCCACAAAGGTGGTGCCACAATGGACCCCAGAAACTATCGCCCTATAAGCCTGACTAGCCTGGTCTGCAAAGCTATGGAGTGTATCATCATGGAACTCATAAACAAAGACATTGGGAACCTTCAAACACTAGATCCTACCCAATTTGGATTTGTTAAGGGCAGATCTTGCCTCTTGAACCTGGTTGACTTCTTTGAAACAGTCACCAAGGCCATAGATGAAGGGAAAGTAGTCCACACAGCCTACCTGGGACCTCACAAAAGCCTTTGACACAATACCCCACTTGGGCATCATAAATAAGCTCACCAGCTTAAATATCTAACCCTATGTCACAAGATGGGTTGCAAACTGGCTCAGGGATAGAACCAACATGGTCAGAATTGCAGGTGCCATGTCAGACTCTAAACCAGTTACAAGTGGCATCCCACAAGGCTCAGTCCTGGGACCTCTCTTGTTCGGTATATATTTCTCTGAGGTACAGGCTAACACGGGAAGACTACGGCTGACCAAGTTCGCAGATGACTGCAAACTGGGTGCCATAATCGACTCGCTGACTGACACAAGCATCCTCTAAAAGGGTCTCACAGAGACGGATAACTGGTGCCAGAGCCATGGCCTAAAGCTAAATGCCAAAAAGTGCATAGTCATCCCCTTTGGAAAAAACAAAGTGCCCACAAATTACCACATAGGTGGTAATCCATTACGTACGGAAGAAGTAATAGGGATTTGGGGACCCAAGTAGATAGCAATCTCTCCTTTGACAATCACATTGCCAAAGTGGTTAGAAATACCCTCTAAATAGCCCACCTTATCACGAAAGTGTTCACATCTAGATCAAGAGAGGTCATTGTGCCCCTCTACTCATCAGGCCCATAATTTAATACAATGCCCCATTTGACATGTACCTTACCCGACACCTGCAGCAACTGGAAAGACCCCAAAAGTACCTCACCAAGAGGATCAAGGGACTCAAACAGATACCCTACCCAGTTAGGCTAAAGAAACTCCAGCTCTACTCAGTTGCTTACCGCCTACTCAGAGGCGATCTGTGCCTGATGTATAAAGCCATGTCCAAACCAGAATTAATGGACATGCTCCACCTCAGGAAATCCAAATCCCTTAGAGCCACACGCTCCAGGGACTTAAACCTCAGCACAGAAATAAATAGGACATGCTGGAGGGACAGATTCATATCCCAGAGGCTCCCCTCACTCTGGAACAAAATCCCAATCCATGTTAGGCAGAGCCCCTCAATGACCCTCTTCAAGAGAAATCTTGACGAGTGGATGGGAGATCGTAGGTTTACCCCTGGGATCTCTTCTGTGTCCCTACTAGACAGAGGCACAGTAAACTAACCTTAAAAGGGTTATCTTCTGTGACCTACTATACAGAGGCACAGTCAACTAATCTAAAAGGGTGGCGAAAGCCAAACACACTCTGGCTAGGCTTATAAATGCCCTAGGGCAGATAGCCTAGTATCAACCTATGAACCTATGAACCTATGCAGGCTGTCAGCATCAAGAAAGGATATGACTTGCCTTTGTATCAGAATCCGTCTAGTAACAGTAGCTTTAAATTAAAAAATGTAGCACTCACTATGTATAATTTACTAAAACCTGGTTGTACCACTGCACCCTTGCTAGAAACAATCCAAAAAGCATTGCTAGCCAGTTCAACTCCCATTTCATTCAAACTCTCCTCTTTCTACTAAAACATACCACCACACCCTTGCCAGAAACAATCCAGAAAGCATCACTAGCCAGTTCAACTCCCATTTCATTCAAACTGTCTTCTTTCTACTCAAACATAACCCCTTTTCCCCTCTTACAATTCCAACAATAAGCAATAACCAGCCAGGTCTTATCAAATTCCACCCTCTGACAACCCCTACCATCAGATCTTTCCTCCTTAAACCAAAACCTATATTTAATCCTTAAACTAAAACCTACAACCTTAGCAGCCAAAAACATTCTAAGAGAATAACTAAAAACTAATATCAGCTGCTCTTGCCTATCCTATCTCTATCTTAATAAACCATTCAATTGAAAAAAAAACTAAGTCCCCAGTCTATGGAAAAAGTAATTTATAATAGCCTTGGACAAAGGTGGAACCCCCACTGACTTTAGCAACCATCAGCCCATTGCAATCTTTTCCCCCCTCTCAAAAACTCTTGAAAAATGTGCACACAAATAACTCCTGAAATATGTTAGCAGCAATAATCTTATCTCAATGAGTCAACATGGATTCTGGCCAAAACACAATATAACAACTGCTCTACTCAGTTTCACAAATATAATAAATAATGAGGGAAGCAAAAGTAACATAGTCTCTTCTCTCTTACAAGACCTATTGAAGGTGTTCAATATTGTCACTCACCAAACCTCCTTGCAGAACTCTCTTCCTTTCACCTATCCCACTCAGCCTTGTCCTGTTTCTAGAGTTACCTATCAAACAAAACAGGCCATAAAAAGGCAAAAATATTACTTGTCTTTCCTGTCGGTTTCTGTCGGTGTCCCTTAAGGATCAATCTCAAGCCCCTTCTGTTCAACATTTTTACTAACATCCTTTCACAAGGCCTGTAAGAGTGCTAAAGTAATGCAAAACACAGACACCTCTACCCTTACCTGTTCCACCCCAACCCTCACCAGACCGCAAAAAAATCACTCAAGAATCCTTCTCGGCAGTTGAAACCAGGTTACCAAACTCTCATCTTCTTCTGAACCCCAACAAAACAAAATTAATGCTTTTCAATCCAAAGTACACCAAATGATCTAAAACAATCATTTCACATTACCTCACAAAACAATATAGCCTTAGAACTAGTATCCAGAGCCAGACTACCCATAGACATAATAGATTAAAATATGAACTTTCACATTCTACAGCCAGTCAAAAAAATGGACAAAAACTTGACTTTCTCTGTAGTTCTAAGCTTTACCTCACTATCATTAGAGCCATTAAACAGCATAGATTCAGCTTTCCTTCTTCCCTTCCTATTGTATACTGCCCCTATCCTCACCAATCTCCACAGCGCTCAAAAAAAAATCTTACTGTAACAAAATTGCTAAATTCGCCACCAAGCATCCTTCCTTCTCTCACCTTTGGTCAACTCTTAAATAACTCAGCTGGCTACAATTTCCACACTACTTAACATACACCCAACTATTAGTGGCCCATACCTTAATCCACAAACGTAATAACTGCCCTCCATTAGAAAGCACTAAGCAGTCATACTTACCAAAATATACCACAAAAGCTAAAACCTCTGTAAGGGTGTCTCTCTATTCAAATTATGTTGCAAAACTGTGGCATTCCATTTCACCCAACCTAAACCAGACAGATAAAATAAGCGTTAAAATCCTGCTGAAGCAGCACCTAAGCACATCTTGGCAATACACGTTTCATGTCAGGAAGAAACAACAGTACTTATATTTCAAACCCGCAAGCCGCACTGCTGGCAAAGCTGAGACAGTGTTATAACAAAGCCACCAGATTTGTCTCACACCATTACTACTGGTCACACCACTGCCTAGCATTCAGGGAACGTAATTGGCTAGAACTATCCCACTAGCTATCTTTATCAAAACTTGCTACAGTACATAAAATCTTATATAAGCCACACAATTTTCCAGCCATAAAAAATATCATAAAAAGTCTATTCACCTAACAACAGCTAAGATCAAAAGACAAATCTCTGCTCACCATAACAAAATCTTATAACTCTGCAGGGGGCTTCCTATATTAAAAAAAAAAATCAAAATCATGGAACTCCATCCTTTAAGCATTGCAAACAGACCAAAATGTAAATTGCTTCAAAAAACAATGAAAACCTGAGACGTACCTTCCTGGACTACATGAAAAGAGACAGGGAGGAGCTCTCAGATTATGTAGCCCAGACGGGTATGACCCTAGCCCTGAGCAGCCTCCTACCATCACCCAGAATGATACCACAGTACAAGCAGAAAATTATTGATTTCAACAATTGGCTAAGTTTCTGGTGTCATTCTAAGGGGATCCAGTGTCTGTCAGCCTGGGATGACGTGATTGACAGACCTAGATGCTTTGCCAGAGGTGGCCTGCATCTGTCACCCCTGGGCTTCCAGATACTGGCCAAGGCTCTTGCCACCCCTATAGTGCCTTTTTTAGGCAGTGTTCCAAAGACCAAATTACCACTGTAACAGCTACAAACAAATGCGATCTGAGGGTCATGCTGCTCAATGCTAGAAGTCTAAAACTCAAAATGCACTCACTTGAAGCACTCCTTAAAATGGAGAACATCGACATTTGTGCTGTAACAGAGACCTGGTTCAAGGCAGCAGATAGCACCCCTGCACTACCAGGCTATAACTCATTCCATACCTTTCAGCCCCAGGACTTGGACTGAAGCTCCAAAGGAGATGGTGTTTCCATATTCATAAAGGATGCGCACACCTCCAGACTGGTAGCCCAACATGATACATCAGAGAAACTTCAGGTGCAGCTAACACTGGGTAAGACAGCGATTCAGGTCGTAGCCTGCTATAGGTCCCCAACCATGACTCAAGACTCACAATCCACGTTCCTAAGCACCCTGGAGAATATTAGGGTCCAACCTAACACTCTCATACTGGGCAACTTCAACTACCCCTCTATTAACTGGGAAAACTACTTATGTACCAATACACTTACCCAACGTTTCCTGGAATTCATTAATTCCAATGCCCTGCACCAGCTCATTCTTACCCCCACTAGAGGTAGCAACATCCTTGACCTGGTCATTACTAACATTGTGACCATTGCTCTGTACCAACAGTCAACTCCTCCCTAGTTAGATCCAACCACAAACTAATCACCTTGGAAATCCACCCCCCCCCCTCCGCAAAGGTAACCACCATGAAAAACTTCTCCAAAGCTAACTTTGGGCTCCTAAAAACAGAGGTGGCTAACTTCACGGCACCCATGCAATTAGACATCAGCTGCATGATCGCTGAATCATGCACTAATGCCCTGTACGAACACATACACAAATGCATGGATCTCGCCATACCCAATAGAACCAAGACGCTCTCCTCCAAAGAATGGAAGCCAATCTGGTGGTCCCCTGCCATAAACAAACTGTACAACAGAAGGAGGAAACTGATGAGAAATAAGGTGAAGTCCCAAGACTGGAAAAGCTCCCTTATCAGCCTCAACAAAAAGTTGAAATTTCCCCATCAAATCCTCTAAAGCTAGCTATGAAAACAGAATTGCAGCAGATAGTAAAGACAACCACAAGGCCTTCTATAGCTATATAAAAAATGTCCACGTTAATACCCAGATTTCCTCGGAGCTGTTGCACAATGGCACCTCCTATACCGAGCCAACAGATATTGCCAATATACTGGTCAACAGATTCAGTGCCAACTTTACCCCTGTCTCCCCCCCAAAGGACCAATCACAATACCAGTAGATTGCCAGGCACCCAGTATTACTGCTGCACAGGTTAAAACAGCACTGTCCAAGGCCAAGAATACAGCTTCTATGGGACTTGACAATATCCCTGGCTGTGTCCTACATGAACTACAGAGTGAACTGGCACCTCACCTGTGTGCCCTGTTCAGTCACAGCCTCACCTCAGGCTTTGTCCCTACCGAATGGCACACTGCTACAGTAACCCTCTCCACAAAGGAGGAGTGACTACAGACCCTGGGAACTATCACACCATTAGCCTGATAAGTCTAATATGCAAAGCTATGGAACGCATCATCATGGACCTAATAAACAAAGAAATAGTGAACCTCCAAACTCTGGATTTTACACAGTTTGATTTTGTGAAGGGTAGATCATGCCTACTCAACCTGGTCGACTTCTTTGAATCAGTCACCAGAGCTGTGGATAAAGGCAAGGTGGTTCATATATCCTACCATGATCTGACCAAGGCCTTTGATACCATTCCCCACTCAGGAATCATAGAAAAACTCACTGTTTTGGCATCAACCCCTATATCACTAGGTGGGTTGCAAACTGGCTCACAGATAGAACCCACAGTGTGAAAGTAGCTGACTCCAAGTCAGACTGTCAACCAGTCATGAATGAAGTCCCACAAGGTTTGGTCCTGGGTCCTCTCCTGTTTGGTATCTACTTCTCTGAAGTCCAGGCCAACACGAAGGACCTGGCTGACAAAGTTTGCAGACGATTGCAGGTTGGGAGCCATAATTAACTCCCCAAGTGATGTTGACATTCTAAAGAAAGGCCTCACTGAGACCAACGACTGGTGTCAGAACCATGGCCTTAATGCCAAAAATGTGTTGTCATCCCCTTTGGGAAAAACCCAGTTCCCATGAATTACCACATCGATGGTAGTCCAGTGAACACAGAAGGTGTTATAAGAGATCTGGGAACACAGGTCGACAGCAACCTCTCTTTTGACCACCACATTGCCACTGTGGTCAGAAAGTCCTTCTATGTGGTACATCTAATTCCTAAGGGTTTTGCATCCAGGAAGAAAGAGGTCATTGTCTCCCTCTACTCTTCCCTCATTAGGCCAATCATTGAGTACAATGCCCCATTTGGCATATACCTCACTAGACACCTACAACAACTGGAGAGGCCACAAAAATTCCTCACAAAGAGGATCTTAGGCCTTAAATACTTGTCCTATATGGACAGACTCAAAAAACTCCAACTATTCTCTGTCTCATATTGTCTACTTAGAGGTGATCTCTGCTTGACTTACAAAGCCATGTCTGACCCAGTTCTGTTAGAAATGCTACATCTAAAGAAATCCCAATCCCTCCACACTACACGCTCTAGAGACCTCAACCTCATTACCACAATCAACAGGACAAGCTGGAGGGACAGGTTCATAACCCACAGACTGCCCATGCTATGGAATAGACTTTCCATACATGTCAAGCAGAGCGCCTCACTGGCTCTCTTCAAGAGAAATCTTGATGAATGGATGGGAAATAGAAAATTCACCCCGGGGATCACTCCAGTGGCTCTACTTGACAGAGGAACTGGGAACTAAGGTCAGGTGGCACGATGCCAGGGTAATTCTATGGGCTAGGCTTGTAAAGGCTCCAGGGCCATTAGCCTAGTACACACGTATGAACCTATGAAAATCTCACCTGAGACAAAAATGGATCTGCTCCTGCATCTCAAAAGGCTGACTTCTATAATAGCAATATATTCCATCTCTTCTTATCTGTATAACAAATTCTGACTGCACTCCTTTCCCCACTTCTGATTTCTCATTACAATAACTTCTTCCTACCGTCATTCAGCTATATTTTTCTTACTATTATTGTCTTCCTAATATAATTTTCTCTCTTATTGGAAGTAATTTTTTTTCACAAAAACTGATTTTACTACACCAAGGACCTACACTGAGACTAAAGTATTTCCATAAATTAAATTCATTGCTGCTCATAAGCTGTTTCTTCTGTATAAATATCTCATTAAATGATGTGATGTGCATATTGTATGTAAATTCCTGTACTGTATATAATGTCTGATTTGTTTTTGCTTAATCTCTTTTATGTATAATCTGCATATAATTCTCCAATTTATGTTTAAACTTTCATTATTCTCTTAATTATTGTAGAAAATGTGGAGTTTTTCTTCCCAGGTCTCAGTTGAAAAGGGGATCATGCTAAACACACCTAGACTATCCCTGAAAACAAAGGCAAAATAAAAATAAAATAATAAAATAAATAAATAAATTGTCTTTATTTCAGATACCACATATCTTTCTATCACTGCTCCTAAGTACTAACAGTTACTAACCTTTATCCACACACATATATTCCTATGGTGATTACACTACAGTGCTCATTCTAGAATCTTCAACCCATTTATCTCGTACTCCATGAACACAGTATCATCTGAACTGCTAATAACTTTAACTACATTTTTTCCCATGCCGTTAATGACACCATTTTTCGTGAAAACTTCTCTTAATATAGGAATTATATAACAGTTGTTTTTCTTCTGGTGACCATTATGATATGACATTTAGGATACTTGTATGCTGTAATTTCTCTATATTGACTGTCTATGATTTCTAATTTAGATTGCAGAGCTGTAAAGTTCCTACCTCTTATAATTACTGTTTTTTTATTTTATCCTATTTATGTTGTTTCAACAAAAACATTATATACTTGTATATGTTTTGTATCATAGCAAATGGATTGTCAAAAACATTGTGTATATGTTGTGCATGTTTTGTATCATAGTAACTCAATTGTACCTAAGATATGTACATATGTATATATATTTTTGGAGCTTTTCTCACAGGTCCTCCACTAAAGATGGGTTTGCTTGTCATCCTAGTCAGGCTTTCCTTGTAAAAAAATGTTAAATAAATAAAACTAAAGTCTTCCAAATGATACTCCTCTCTCTAACCCATTGGTCATTCCTTGTACTACTGCTTTTTTTGTGATTTATGTTTTAGCTGACTGCATAACTAAGCATTATTCAATGCATATTTTTGATGCATATTAATATATGCTATACTAAAACACTGCAGTTAGCTATGATGTCTATGATTTTAGGGGTTATTTGTTCTGATTATCACAGAGGGTTCACATTTTTTACCATATAGCATGGTAATACAACAAAGGTGGTCAAGACTATGAACTGATAATAAGTTTCACCATGCAATCTTGGGTTTGATTTCGTTGTTTCCCACATAAGTTATTAAAGCATACCAAAAACTCGTCAGCAATTCCTGAAAAGAGGCCTTGTGCTCAATGTACATTCTGAACAGGAAGTGTTGTCCTGGTGAGGTACAGGTTGGGTGAGTTTATCTACCAATAACAATTTTGTTACAAAAATCTGTTTTATTCTATAGAAATATAAAGTACATTGCACATTTACTTATATATTATGATATATTAGCACTGTAATAGTCTTTTAAAAGTAGTTGTTAGCAAGGATTACATATGTTGACCACCTGTTGATATTTTTATCATGAGGGTACTGATATTAAGAAACCCATTTAATAGCTCTTTTTGTTGAACATTCCTCATGAAGAAAAAACATTTTACTCAGATGTTTCTTGTTTTTTATGATTTAGCTATACTACTGTAAAATTTCACTTAACTAACTAGGGACATCCATATTTTGGCTGGCTGTATCTATTTTTAGGGTCTTTGTTCCTCTTTTCAATGTCTACAGTTTCAGAGGTAAGAATTTAGTTTTTGATTCATGTTATTTATTTTTTTGTTGTCTAGGTTAGTCCCACTAGGCTAGTAGCATCTTTTCAGGGGAGAGCCAACGTGGTATTTATGCTACTCTATGAATGTAACAGCAAATAATCTTAGACCCTGTAACCAAGTTTAAGGTTTTGTGGAATATAAAAAATATTTGTACATTTCCCTTAGAAATAAATGTATCTAAAACTAGTTTAAACCATGAGTTTTGAAATATTAGGACTGCCATACCTATTACAGTGCTTTTCTATGCTAATCTTGAGATGAAAACCATACATCTTTCAATTCAGTCACCTGTACCCTACAATGGGTTGCTATGAACTGAGCTGAAACTACCATCCTGTATCAAAAGAGATAATACACTAGGCCTAATCTGTGATTAAGTTGACAGACTGACAAAGTAGTAAATACATACATATTAATCAGAAATATCAAGTCACACCTTGACAGTTGCTGGTATGAAACAAACAACTGGGTTTGTCAAACTAAACCGGAACTCTGACATTGTCTTGTTTACTTCAAAATTAAGTGTCAGCTGTTATCAACTTCAGATCAGTGTAAACCTTGTTACATTGCTCAGATACTGCTACACATCTTTTTATTGTAAAATTGGCCCTGGTTATGGTTGGAAATAGTTATGTGGTCAGCCCACTCACATATTAACAAATGCAAAATAAATACAAACATGCATACATACATAAAGAATAAAATAAATAGAATGCTTGATTCTTCATATAAATATGGTATGAATATTAAGGACATAGTTCCATGCTTTTATTATTTATTCAGTGCCCTCATATGAAATGAGCTGTTTACTTTTATAAATATACATGGCATTATATAGTGTATTTACGAGGTCTGCTTATATCCTTCAAATTCACATTGCACACTTACCTTTCATTGTTTTAACAGCTATTTTTAATTTAGTGTTCTGTGTTTTCAGAATTCCCTCGTACACTGATCCAAACTCCCCTGTTAATAAATAAAATATCTGGTTATTTTTACTACTTATTACATTCTTTACAGTACAGAGCTTTTGTCATTCTTTCTACTTTATTATCTGTTTAGAGGATTTCACTGGGCATCATCAATGTCCACAGAAGCCCTTTGTGCAGAAAGCCATATATATATATATATATATATATATATATATATATATATATATATATATATATATCATAAGTGTAGACTAACATTGTTTCGGCCTTCTTTTATGTTTTCTAAAGTAAATGTATGTTATCACAGGTTTCTGGTAATATGCACAAACTGGGACTATGTTTGGCTATCAAAACCACAGATCTTCAAACAGCTGCATATTGAATGTAAAACATCTAAATGGAAAATTACCGAGCAAGTATAACTTCGAAAATGCATTCATTGAATGGCTATAGTTGGCCAACATCACAAACACATCCAACCAAGCCGGGGGCTTTGCCCCACACCTCCTAGTGTGGGGGGAATGCACAACTCACCCCCCCCCCAAGCAATATATACCAACTCCAAGATTGCACTGCAGTGGGGAAAAGGGTTAATTTAAAAGGTTTCCTTCGCTTACCTTATGCATTGCATTACTTCCTGGTTGTTGGCAACTATGGCCATTTGATGAATTTATTTTCAAAGTTATATGTGTTTGGTAATTTTCCATTTAGATGTTTTACTTTTGATATTTAGCCATTCAAGGATCTGTTTTTTCAATAGCCAAACATGGACCTGCATAAACTTACATGACACATAGATATGTTGTGGGATTGATCTTTTTGGTTAATAGTGGCTTTACCACAAGCATATGATCCACACATTCACATGCAGATATTTTTAATGATATTTTCTTAATGTAATTATGGCAAAAGTGGTTGGAGAAGGAACTATATCTATTTCACAAAGTAGGTCGTATGAGACAGATAAAATCATTTGCCTAACTTTAATTACTGTTATTAAAGCATATGCAACTCCCAACTTCTTGTAGTTTATTAGA
This sequence comes from Protopterus annectens, assembly GCF_019279795.1. Taxonomy (NCBI): domain Eukaryota; kingdom Metazoa; phylum Chordata; order Ceratodontiformes; family Protopteridae; genus Protopterus; species Protopterus annectens. The sequence goes on along the minus strand of NC_056738.1, from coordinate 345,647,605 downwards.
ACTCTAGAATAATACAATAATATCCACCTGACTTATACTTCTCCCCACTGAAAATGGAGAATTTACTACTAGTTTTAGCTGTGCTTTCTGGCAATATGATTGGCTGTTTCAAGCCACTTTTAATTACTTTTCTATAATGTTTATTTTACAGTGGGTACTTAAAAACATGCATGTCTAGAAGGAGGGGAACTATACTGACTGTTTAAGAATCAGGGTGGGACTTATAAAATAAGGTTTAAGTAAAAACTATCTATAATGGGTCATCAGATTAAAAAAAATGTTCACCATTAATAACCAAAGAAGAACATGATATTAGATTCTGTAAAGGTTTTATTACTAGATTGATTGCAAAAATGTATACAAGAGAATGTTCATAATTACTAGTGAAAATAACACAGTTCTTTTCCATGCTTAAAAGAAGCATTTTAATGAAAGAAAGTAAATTGCATTGTCAGTCAATGCCCCCGCCCCCAAAAAGAGGGAACGTTTCATTGTTGGATTTGCTTTTTTCTTTAGATGCTTTGAAGGAGTTGATTTAATAATTTCAATATATATATTTATCAGTAGATGGATATTATTGTAGTCCAAGACAATGAAGCTAGTGTACTACAGCAGTGTCAGCAGCTTAGCACATTGTACGCTCACCTTTGATTTAGGGAAGCAGAGTCGTAGCTGGCTTGTCTAGTGTCCAGTGTCAGGTCATTTCCCAACTTTGGAGCCACTCAGTTCTGTTAAGAAGCAAGACAAGGTCCTTTATTCCAGACCTGCACTCCTCAACACTGAGATGCAAAAAAGAGGTCTGTCATTTTTCTAATCGTTAACAAACTGCTTACTACATTTGTAACAGGCAGCTGTTATAGTTTATGCCACGCTTGGAATTCCAAAGTGCTTCAGTTTTTTTCCCTCTTGCTTTATCCTACGGCAGTCCTACTTCAGTGCTCCATGTCCATCGCCAGATCTGCTTGCCTCTTCCATCACACCAGGCTTGCTCGGTTATAGGCTGGAAAGATCTTGAGGGAGTACTGGTGGGTGTCTTGGTTGTCGACCATCAGCCAGTGCATTTTTTTACACTATGACATACCATTTTCCTTGCCACCCTCTTTTGTGCTTATTAAATCAAATGTCCAGGGCTACTCCTCTCTTTGGACCAAGTCACCCCTCTTGGAGCCTCAGACACCTGAGCTGCTAATTGAACTCAGGTCTCCTAGGCTATAGGTAGGGCTTTATCCTTCTACTCCACAGTGCTGGCCTAGTGTGCTTCACTTTTGACCATAAATGCAATATCGACACTTAAGACTGATTGGCATGTGCCATGCATGTCCCATAACACTTTGTACTGATAGAAGCTGCCCACTTTTCAATGCCATTAGCTACATTTCTGCAGGGAAGAGCATAATCATGTGATTTTTGTCCTCACACCTGGTGGTTGAATTCAGGCAACAATACTGACACTGCAGTGACACATTCCACAAACTAATATAGAAAAGAAAGATCTAGGAATGGTCTCCATGAAAATTCTTTCTTTGGCTTCAGAAACATTGTTGAATAAAATTCTTCCCCTCGCCAAGAAGAAGGGACCATTCAAACACCCAATCAGATAGCAGATGCTGAATGACAAGAGAGGAAATAGAAGTTTAATCTAGCAGATGTGGAAGAATTCCCAAGAAAGGAGGAGGAGATTCCTATTGCCATCTGCACCCCTGAAGAATCATTCTCAAATCCCATATGTCTGAGACTATCTGTTGCCAAATAAAGAAATGGAGAACCAAATTTTGGGAAGAATAAGGGCCTTGCCAGGAGGGAAAAGCAAAGTAACATTTTGTGCTCATTCAGACTTGTTAACTGTACTTGATTCTGGAGAGGGGGGTCCTTGATTCTGGGAGGGGGGGCTCCTCTTTTCTTTTGCTGTGACTTGTTATTTTGCATGATATAAAAAGGCGTAGCAGTATCTGTAAAGCCACTGACAAATTTAGAGAAGGAAGTCTGAAAGATCCCAGGAACTTCCTGAATCAACTTTCCTCTTTAATCACACTTTTTAAGGGGCTCCGCAAGAGATGGCCCAAATACAACCTCTGTATCTGAGAGAGAGAATTCAAAATTTCAGTTTTAACTTTGTCAAGCTCAGTCAAGAAAACTTTCTCATAAAAGTTCCATTTGCAGCAGTTATGGGCATGGCATCAGCTGAATCATAAACACACTTTAAAGAAAGTTTAGTTACTTGAGATACAGATGCAATAAGATTACAGAAAGATGATATTTCCTCAGACATGGGGAAAGGAGACATAATGTCCACATATTCTCAAAACAAGCAAGCATGAACTTTAATATGTGGGGCCGACAGTTAAGAATTCTAAAAGTAAGTGTGGCAGAATCGATCAAAAGATTTCCGATCCTTGTCAGAGGGTGAGGGATTAGCACTCACTCGATGTTTAGCAGCAGCAGGATTTACAAAGAAAAAATATTGCTGGGTCTGATCTGGAATTAGAAAAGAAAAATCTTATAAGGAACTTTATACAACTGTTCTGTTTCTTAGACAGCAGGCTGGCTATCAGGCTAGTTATAGGCTATAATGAAGGCATCCTCCAATGCAAGAAGACCACGAGGAGCTGAAGTAAGTCCAGGAAATTCCAGCTGCAATAAATCATAACATTCTCTTTAATGACATGGAAAAATCATTATGTTCCTACTGAAATAACTGATTCATTCTGGATACCGTCTCAGAAAAAGAAAATCCTTCAAAGGGACTACCAGAAGAATCTCTCTCCTTGGAGTCAGAATCAGAAACCTGTGGAGTGGTTGTCTCTTCACAATAATTTTCCTGTTCACTCTCCTGTAAATCCTAAGACAATGAAGGAATCCTTTTTCTCCTAACAGAAACACCATATCTGGTAGGATCAAGTGCCTGAACTAAGCCCTGAGTTAAGCCCAACAAATCACTCCTGTCCAAAGTAACTGGGACATGAGGGGATAAATGCCTAGGTTTTTGTTTCTTTTTGACAGGATTTTGTAAAGATGCACATCTGTGTTTGATAGACAAAACTTTCCCAGAGACAGGCATTTCAGTCTGGCTAAGCAGAGATGTATTTCTTGCTCCTTCTTCTAAGATTGACAACAGTGATTCTCTCTTGCCTGCCAAAGGAACTCCATCGGCCATAGAGGATGTGTGTAATCCTCAGTCTATGATGGTTGTAGGGAGTACACTAAAGGGAGCCAAGGAAAAAGATGAATGGTCTGAGGAATCAGAAATGGCCACAGCAGAGTCACCCTTCTACAGCCATGGCACTTTAGTAGCCTGAAGTGGTGAAGGCTGCTTTAATTTTTTTTTCTTGTTGTGACTGGATGAAGGAAGAAACAAGAAATTGGTAAGTTGTTCCATCATGAGGCCGGAAAAATACCTTATTCATGGGAAAGCCTGACAATAAGTTGGTGAAACAGGTAAGTTTTAAAAAAGTCATTTGTTTTCCACCAAAAACACAATGTAAAGCACTTTAAGTACTTACCCTAGCCCAACCGTAATTTAGCAAACCTTTTTTTATTCAGGAGAAACAAGTTTTTAAGTTAAGTTATCAATATTTTCTTTAAAAATAAAAAAGTAATGCACCTAGTAAGAAGTGAATAAAAGTCATGTGACAATCAATAACAATACTTTTTACTAGCTTAAAAAGATGAATTCCACAGCAAAAGTTAACTTTCTGACAAAAAGTTGTAGAAGTTTTTTTCCCCTGAAGTGAGCCTATCTGCTCAGCAATAGGAGAAGTGTTAGCTGACTGTTGATCTCTGAAAGACTGTAAGAGTAACACTCGTCTGGGGCAGGAAGGCAATGAAGGACTTGGCACTCAAGCCATTCCTTTTCTCCAGCACCTGAACTGCTTAATGGATTGGGGATGTGGAATGTGCCCTTAAGTTCTGGAAACTGCCCAGCTGTTATATCCTTAGCAGGATAGAACTCCTAGCGAAGAACACTGCAGCAGTGATCAAGTGATGAAAATCTATTGTTATACTGAAGAAAACATTCCCTGGAACACTAGCTAGTAAGCTCTGTTACTGTCGAGTGACCAGTTATAGCCAAGGCAGCAGCTTAGAATGGAATGACAGGAAATCTTAAACTGTTGGCTGGTAGGGGGAATGAACATGGAGAAAACCTTTCATTTAACAAATTTGCATGCTTAATAAAAACAATTTACCATAGGCATTTTGTATATTCAAAAGAAAATGTTCATTAAAATGTGTTTAGAAAATAACAAACAATGCAAGCCAAAAATCAACAAGGAAAAATTCCAGAGATTCTAAAAGTATTTATTCTGAGTGCTCTCATTTTAAGTGAATGGATTAAACAGCTTAGAAAATTAAAAATCTCATATTGTGGAGATCTGAAGTGCACCATAGGAGGGGAAAGCTTAACTGAAAAACAAAATCATGTTTTATGTCCACCACCATAACATCATTTTGGAGTATGACAAATTAAAAAAGGCTTTTAATACTGCAGGAACATTAGCACTCAGTAGATCACACGTTTAACTATTTTTTCTTCAGTTTTTGAACATATTTGTCCTTTAAGAATAATAAAAAAATTTCCCAACTCACCAGATCCAAGGTCTCGGCCAAGGGACAACCTGCTTCTTTCCACAATGACGTCCTTTAGCTTCTCTTTTAAAGTGTCACTGATCATGAGGTTTTGTACTGTGAAAAGAAAAAAACATAAATAACAAACAAACATAAAACAAAAGTGTCATGACACAGTTATATTCAGTAGGTTTCAGTGCTCTTCAGAAATTTGGCCTATCATTTCTTCCAAGTGCTAGTCATATGGTACAACGAAGCAGACAACAAAACCTACACTAATGAATCCTTGAAAAATCCTTGCAGTCATACCTTTCAACTTCTTTTTGCAAAAAATCCGGACAAAGCCTGACAGAATGGGTGGACAAAGGCCCAAAACCAGGGACAGATTGTGAATATTGCTGTTATAAATTAGAAAGTTGCTAGAATAACAGGATTTGTCTTAGTATGCATTTTTCTGAAGGATATGAAGTTTGAAACACAAATGTATATCAATATTTAGTGACTTCAGTCCTCAGATCATTCCAGTGATTTGCCAGAAATCACAAATTTTATGAGGAACAGATTCAAAAACATGAGGTAAAAATCTGGACATTCTGTGAAAATCTGTACATTTGAGAGGTATTGGGCCTGTTTGTTCTGAGACGGCTAGCTCTTAAGAAATGCAGTTTCCTTTTAGTGAAATGTGATAAAAGAAGGTTACTTAGAGTATAACATGAAAAGGCACTGCTTCCTTTCATGCAAAAGGAAGGTGCAACTGATACAAAAAATGTGTTCACTCCAGTTTGCTGAAGTGATGTTTCCCTCATAGAGCAGACAGTACTTTAGGCATATCAGCTGCAGCTTAGCTGGCTTCATTTGTCAACTTTAGACACTCTATATACAACTGTGCCACTCATTTGCTCGTTAATTTCCATTTATAGGAAATGTAAAGCATTGCAGGGCTTTCTTAAAAAAATATATGCGTAATGTTGATTGTCAGAACTTGACATTAATATATAAAGTAAGCTTCTGCTCCAGCACATTAAACAAATGAATTCTATTGCAATAAAACTTCTGATTAATCTGCGTTTATTTGTCCTCCATCCTCATTTTGACCATCTAGCTTCATTCCGAGCATATGTACACTTTTCTTGCTTACCCTGGTCTTGTAGGACACCAGCAAAGGGAGGCAAGCTCTGCGAATCTTGACCATCATTCAACTTGTTCATAACTGCCTTGTAGACACTGCTGAAAGGCGCACTGCTGAAGCAGGGCTTGCAATGCTGGTTCAGACATGTGCATGTGCTTTACACCCCCCCAACACGCAAACACTAATTCAAATATGACAATACAGACTGCTTGGTAGGCATCCATTCTCTGCCCTCCTTGCTGTAACTATGCCACACAATTTCCACTAGGTGGCAGTCACACAATAGGCTGAAAGGCCTCCTTCCACACAAGATGGCTGAGCCAACAGCTTCACTGGTGCTCATACTCACTAATCAACCTCGGGTCACAGGAGCTGTGCTCATGGCTCCATCCTTCCACACCACAGTTCCAGCTGCTGTGGTGTACCTTCTAAATGTGTTGCTGTACTACACGATGACACAGTTTTGACCTGACCAGCTTCCCTAAATCTCACTTTACTGGAACAAATATATCATATTACTGTTGACAACAACTGTCACTGGTTTGTATGCAGTATGTAAAGTTGATATATGTTCTCTGTGCATGTACTAGTTAGGTGAGAAGTTTAGGTGTAAGGAAAAGCAAAATATTGCATGTTCTTCTACTTTTAGAACTGTTTGCAGTTTCAATTTACTGTTTTCTACCGTACAATGCTGCAGACATGGAGAAGGAAAATGTTTTGATGTTGGTGGTCTTTTTTTTTTTTTTGTCATATTTTTTGACTAAGTAGTTATCAATTTTAATTAAGAAGAGATGGGATGTAAGGAAGCCTCCCGTTATGGGGTGTGAAGGAGTCGGGACTTGTCCTTCAAAAAAAAAAAAACCTTGTAGTTATTTTTTTACATTGCGTTTATTAGTGATGGATTCAGTAGTTTGGGATTTCTTTGTCTGATATCAGATCACTAGTTTAATTCAGTCATTCCATCAGCTCATGCAGACAATTCCCAGACATGATGCAGGGAATGCCACAGTGCACTGAGGAGAGCTGCTCTATCATTCCAGATGCCAGAGTACATTACAGGAATACTGATGTGTTGTGAAACTCAGTCAAACAATTGTATATACTGCATTAACTGTTTTGATTTTGGAAACATATGTAAAGTCAAATGAATACAGAACTGAATGCACATGAGTGGGTGATACTGAAAATGGACAGGTGAATCCAGTAGATGATGCACCTATATTTTAATAAAGCATTTGACACTACCCTTATACAAATATCTAACTGACAAACTATAGGTTTGGGCTGGAGGAAAAGATATCCATATGGACTGATTAATGGCTAAATGAAAAGGTACAGAAGATAGTAATATGGGGAGAGTATCAGCAGAAATAAAGATGGCTTAAAGAGTTACACAGGGGTCAGTCCTTTGTTTCATACTATTCGGAATATGTATATTTAATATTACCAACACCACTTGGAGCACAATCAATCTGTCTGTATACAACTGCAAGACTGATGGGAAAGCATACGATGGCAGGGGGAATCATACAGGCAGATCATAACAGATTAGCAAAAATGACCTAGAAATGTTAGATGAGGTTCAGTATCGTAAAGCACAAAGTCTTGCAATTACAGATGAAAAATCCAGAGCTAACAACCATCTAAGACTTGAAAAACTAGGCACAACTATGTAAGGCAGACAGATGCCAATCCTAATCAAGGCAGAAATTAATCATTGGGTCTATATTAAGACCCTGGCAAAAGTGTCCAATATTATGGGATATATTCAGAGAAGAATGAGTCCAAGATCTTAATAATTTACAGGTCTTTAGTTAAGTCAAAGCTTTAGTATAAAAATAGCTAAACTAGTCTAAAAAGTGTGAATGAAGCTCACAACAACTGTGAAAAGATTAGAGGAAGAGTTCCAACAGAATCCAGTCAGAAATGGATTTATTTACCTTCCAAGAAAGTAGGAAAATGAGAAGAGACATGGCATGGTTGCATAAAATCATAACATGACACTACAGGAAAGTTGTCTTAAAGAAGAAGAGTGGAGGGACAGGTACAGCCACCTGGCTGAGGACACCAGCTTCAGGCTGGAGATAAGGAAAAATGTTTTTTCATAGAAAGGATAGTGAGCAAATGGAACATGCTAAGAGGACCTGATGGAGTGTAACACCCCTCAAGATTACAAGGAGGCATAGAGCAGATGGTGGAGAAGAGAAGGATGGGCGGGGGTCAGCAGCATATTCCAAGCTCTATAAAAAGGCTAAGCTAGATAGCCAAATATGTCTTTCTTGTCATTATGTATAGGCCATGTACTAAAACTTAATATCACATGATTTAAATGTAAACAAGTAATATAAGACAGAGTAATAAAGCTGGATGAATATTTGGATAGAGAGGAAGAGTCATCATTAGCAGAAAACATTATCTCAGTACATGTTAACTGCATCAGGTGGCTGCAACTCCTGCATACATGTACTAATTAAAAATACCAGGATGAGTATTGTTTGTTCTGTTCATAACATTTCATATACACACACACACACACACACACACATATATATATATATATATATATATATATATATATATATATCATTTTTTTATTAATATCTTTCATAAGGGATGGCTAATGCCTTCTAAACTCCCTTCCACCACCTTTAAAAACTAGCAAGGTTTGAGGATTCAGGGGGCACAAGTCCCATTTTACAAACTGAATTAATAAACTCAGTTTAGGTCCACATAACATTATGATTGCATTACCTAAAAGTTTCATTAAAACACCAGATGTCTGTAATTTTTAATTAAAATATAAAGCTTCCAAAGAATAAAATAAATATACAACTGCTTCAAATATAATGCAAGTAAGAAACAAGATGCATTTTTATCCAGGATAGTGCACTGATCACACCATGGCCAATAGTAGGCCGAACACAGTTTGCATTCAAAATTGCAGCAACAAAAATGTAAGAAATACAACCAACGGTGGAAAACTAAGGTAGTACAAACTGGCTACAAAAACAGAGATACTATGTATGTACACATTTTACATCATGTTAAGGTGTACAATTTACAAGTGAAAAATGAAATTAGAAGAGTAGCAAGAAAAGAGTGAGAAGCAGGATTAGCCTTGGAAATTGCTCGGGGTAACACTGGCGTTTAGAAAACAAAGCAAGAGACGAGTAATGGCAAAGGCACAGAACCCAAGCAGACAGAGGGACGGAGAAACGCAAACACTGTGAAATAAAGGTGAGCAAGACGAAAGAGAAGCTATATACATCCCAAGCAGGCAGAGGGACGGAGAAACGCAAACACTGTGAAATAAAGGTGAGCAAGACGAAAGAGAAGCTATATACATATGTCACAGGAAGCAGACACGTAGTGGTAACTAATAGAGTAGTGATATAAATGGAGTAATGTGCAAGGGAATTAATCTGTGACAGTAGTGTTTATTAAGTGATATGTACTGCATTCAGGCATTTGCATTTGATTGCTCAGATGCTGTTTGAATTGGGGTCTGAACCTAGGGTAGTTAGAAAGGCCAGTGAGATAGTGAGGAAGGGTTTGTCACAGGTTTGGAGCAAGTACAGAGAAACTAGAGTCAGCTATGTAATTTGGTAGATGAGGTTTGGAGAGTAGGGCCTACTGTATCCTGAGGTTATAAGTTGGGGTCTTAGTGACAAGTTTCATTGCAAGTGGAGAAGGAACATCTAAGTGGAGTAATTTGAAGAGTTAGGACCCCAGAAGTAGGTTGGATTTGGCTTGTACTGGGAAGCAGTTTGCGGTGGATAAAGTAAGGCAGTGGTGTTTTAGGTGAGAGGAATTGTTAACAAAATGGTGTATTTTATTAAATAAAGTATGTAGTGTTGATGCATTTGGTTAAAAGAGGTGGCAAACAAGGGTAAGCCATACTGACTTTGTGCAAGCAGGACTCCTTTCCCAATGGTTGCCCTAGCTGGTAATGAAAGGAAACGGCATATTTTCTGAGCCCAGAAAAGGATGTAGTTGATTTTAGATCTATGTTTTTGAATATGCTCCTGAAAGTTAAGAGATTGGTCAACCCAAATGTTTAGGTCTCAGAATGAAGTGGTGGTGTCAGTGAGGTTGTTGTGCAGGTCAAAACGCTGTTGGGAGCTAGGAACACTGGAAATTATTTGCTTAGTACCAAAGAGCATAACCTTTTTTGAGGGGGTTAAGGATTTAGGTCCTGAAGGTTAGTTTGTACATAAATATAACTTACAGTTTGGATACATATCACACTGTTAAGGATCCATACTATTCAGCAATGTTAATACAGTAATCTCCAAGAAAATATTATCTTTCTATATATGCAGATACTGCAGTAAAACATGTTACACTTAAGTGACAGAATTAAGGACACTGTCACTAGAAAGGTTGTTGAAATGAAAGAGGGTTGTTGTGCTTCTGCATTTACTAATTCAGAAACTCTATTAGCTCAATCAAAGTTCATAGATCTTGTGATAGTCACAAGTGTGAACATTAACAGTATAAATGTCAGGATGCCAATTCAGTGCTAAATTCAAACCATGCATTTAACTTCTTACTGATTCTGAATAAAATAATGAGTACAATGTTTCAGTGATAAACTCAATACTGGTGAATAATTTAGCTTTGAGAGGGTCACAACGTCATCAAGACACATTCAAGATAAGAAGTTCCAAGATGGCTGCACAGTGAGTAACAGCTTGTTTTTAGCTCTGCCAGTGTGAACACAGAAACTTAGCAGAGAAGGCTAGTAGACTTGTGATTATGGGTGAATTTCAGTAACTGGCTAGTAAGTACACTGCCTGGATGCCAAGAATAAAGAAATACAGAAGACCTGGAACAAAATCAGCTACAAAATGTGAGGAAGAAACATTATGTAGGGAGAGTCCTGCAGCTGCTCAGCAAAAAGTAATGCAATCTTCAGACATGATGTCCAATAACCTACAGGATTATATAAGACAACTGTGTCTGAACTCTTGACTAGCACTGTGTAGTAAGAAGTATTGTCTTGTGTTTTTATTATTTATTATTAAATATTTTTAAACCTTCCAACTGTGGCTGTTTTGTGTAGAGATAATGTAAGCTCTAGAGTACATTGCATATATACATATATATATATATATATATATATATATATATATATATATATATATATATATAGTGATACTGTAAAAAGCCACTCCAAATAAGCCTTGACTATTCAGTTGCACTTACCATTTGGATAATAATATTGCACAGTATAATTGGACACCCTTTCATAAGGGCCTTTTGGTAGCTGATAAATATTAGTGGGTGGTGGCAGTGATTTCTACCGTATAGTCTGAGTAAAAGAGGCACAGCTGGAAAACCTGTGCCAGCCTTCCCCCAGGAGTGCCTGTGTGGTTGTATATAACTCTTACCTCAAAGTGTGTGTGTGTGTCAGCTACTTGGGCAGAGACACAAACCACTGGTTGGACAGAGAGGGTGCTGGAGATTTTAGCTTGCCCGCTAGGCTAAGATGTGCCAATGGAGAGTCTTATTGGGGAGAAACCAGCCTCAGACAGACTGTGATTGCTGTGTGCTCTTAAGGGAAATTGTACTTTACTGTGTGTGTGTATTTATTATCCTTTCCCTATATGGATGCCCCTCACTGGTGTTAGTGGTGATGATTGAGGCTCCTTGAGTTCTAGGCTAGTGCATGGGTGTCACAGAGCACGTAGGGAAAACTTGAGATTTTCAGCTATACCAGAGAAGCTGGAAGGAACAGGCTGCATTAAATTTATGAAAGCACAAATAAGCAGCTGGACTGTTATTCCAGAGCAGTATTTATTAGTTGAATGGACACATCATGTGTATGCTCCAAATCTAGTGACAAGAAAGCAACCTAGACCTTTAATAGTAAGGATGCAATCCTAGCAGCAGAAAGAATTGATCTTGTCAAAACTGTGGCAGAAGGACAAAATACTAAAAGTAGGTGACAGCAGAGTGTTTGTGGAGAATGATTACTCATTGTACACCAGGCAAAAGAGAAGTAAATTCATCCCTATATTCAGAGAATGCCGAGATGCAGGTGTGAGATTCAAACTGCTATATCCAGCTGTCTTCAAGGTATTCTTTCCTGGGGGGACAAAATCATTTTTTGATGAAGTGCATGCTAAGGAGGAAATACATTAGTTTGTCCAACAAAAAACTGAGCTGTGAAACAGAAAAAGATTTGGCTTCTCGCTCTTCTGGTAATAAAGACCACAGAGAGACTGCACCTGTGAAACCTTTTCCAGTATTTCAATGGAAAATATTGGAGAGAAGGAAGGGAGCATGAGAGTTGACCAGAAGAATCAAGAGTACGTTGGAAATGAAGCAGAGACAGGATCTGGGTGATGGAAAAGAGTAGTAATATAATCAGTAACTTAATATGGGATTATAAAGCATTAATTATACAAAAAAACAAGAAATGGTGTGTTGGTGCTCAATCGACCAAAACCACTAAAAAGCATTAATTATACTATTTGTGAAATATGATAGCACAAGAAAATTTGGAAATATTGGACTTCTTCAAAAGTTGTTTGCTGAGTTTTGGACTCAAGTATAAGTCCTACTTCATGTCATTAATGTTCAGAAAAATGCTTTGGGGAGGGGAAGAGATGGGAGAACGCTGACTGTAAGTAAAGAAAACACCTTCATTTCTTAATAGTATTGTATCTGCATTACATGGTATTCTTTGCATGCTATTTTTGGGTGTCATGGGGATTGTAGGTAGGTTCATAGGTAGGTACTAGGCTATCGGCCCAAGGGCCTACATAAGCCTAGCCAACAAGGTTCCCTGGCTTACTTTTCCAAGAAAGTTATTTTCCTGTGCCCCTGTCGAGCAGAGACACAGAAGTGATCCCTGGGGTGTATTTCCTATTTCCCATCCACTCATCAAGATTTTTCTTGAAGAGTGCTAATGAAGAACTTTGCTTGACATAGATGGGTAATCAGGTGTTTTTATTTTTCTCCCGTCTTCTCTTTCTCTTCTTGTGCAGTTTTGAGAAACATAGGCAATGTAATGATTAATCAAAAAAAAAGGAAAAAGGGAGCGTGGTTAAGGGGGCATGACAGAGTTCAAATTGATGTGCTTCTTTTTCATTCTTGCATGGGAAAATGACTGATTAAGGACCTTTGTTTTAAAACAGAGAACAAGTAAATGAAAAAAAGAATATTGAACATTATAAGGTTGTTTTTCTAGCCCTTGCAAAAATGTATACTAAGTAGCATTTCTGCAGCATGTCTCCATGGAAACAATCTGGTAAAGAGAAACTGGAGACAGTCTGGTGGAAGGGGATTGGCTGAGGGAAAAAAAAAAAGAACAGAGAAACTGGCTAGGACATAATGCTCCCTGAAAACAATCAGGGGTTTTCCCAGATGTGGCAGCTTTAAAGATAATACAAAACAAGTTAGTCTTGAAATAAAGTTCTCTCAGTTTTTTTTTAATCCAATGGGAGATACTAATATAAACAGGTGCTTTTGTTGTTTTATTCTTCACCTTTCTTCTCTCTTTTTCTTTGTCCAGTTTTGAAAAATGTATGCACTGTAATGAAAAAAGACTGAGGAGGGTAGGAGCTGGGAGGAGAGCACATGTGTCTGGTTAAGAGAGTATGACAAAGTAAAAATTAGTGTGCTTTTTCCCATGCTTGTATAGGGGAAATGATCGGGTAAAAAACATAGGCGTTATCCAGTAACAAGTTTATTGCAAAGCATGTAAATGAAAAAGAATATTGAATACTGTAAGTCTTTCTTTCTAATAAACAAGGTACCCTTAGCAATTCAGTGTCTGGTTCGCATGTCACTAGAAGACAATTTGATAAAGAAAAATGGTTTGGAGAAAGTGTTTACTGAAAGCATTCAAGTGTTTTCTCAACTGGGAGAGTTATATAGATATACAGAATTAAATAGCATTTACTAATAGCACAGGCTGTACCATGTGTCTTAGCATGACTAACCTTTCCTTTTGGTTAATTTTAGCCTGTATGTGTAGCTGTCAACTTAGAACTTATGTTCTTATTAGGAAGCAAAAACTTCAGTGTTTGAAGATGTACATAGTTTTGTGTGTTATTGTAAAGTTCATAGGTTTTAGGAGGGTTTTTTTGGGGGGGTTGTTTGTTCTGTTTGAGGGCTTTCAAAAAAACAAAAAGTTATGTTCAACTATTCATTGACCTTTCAAAAGCATTTGACATGGTTAACCATCACCTACTTATGGACAAACTAAAAGCCCTATCACTTGACCCACAATCATTACTCTGGTTAAATCCTATCTGGAAAACAGGCACCAAGCAGTGCTGTGGGACAATAATCTTTCTACACCCCTCTCTGTCAGCATCGGAGTACCTCAAGGCTCTATTTTAGGCCCTCTTCTTTTTTCAGTTTTTATTAATTATCTAAATGCCAAAATTCCCCAAGCCACCTGCATACAATATGCAGACAATTCTACTTTAATATGCACAGCCAAGTCCCCAACCTCTCTCCAGACCCTCTCCCAAACAGTATTTAATATTGTTGAAAATTGGTTCATGCAACACTGCCTCCTCCTGAACCTCAAAAAACAAAATTACTGCTTTTTGCTCCTACGCAAAAGTCACCACAAATTCACTTCACTGTAACTTCCAACAATGGAATTAGCATATCCCCTGATACTTCAACTTGTCTCCTGGGTATTACTATTGACCACAACCTTAACTTTGATGATCACATTAATACTACCATAAAATCTGTCAACAGAAAACTTGGCTCTCTTTATAGAATCAAGCCCTTCCTTACGCCATTAGCTAGAACCACTATTGCCCAGACCCACCTTATCTCTACCCTACTATATGCTTCAGCCATATATACCAATCTATCCAAAAACAACCTTAACAAACTTGCAACCAGCTACAATAACATAGCTAGATTTGCCACTGGCACCCCTTTTAGAACCCTCCACTGCCACAACCTTAAACAGTTGGGATGGTTAGAACTGCAGAACCAACTTCAATGTCAACAAATTACTATGACCCAAAAATCCTTCACCACCCTAATAATATCCCAATCCTCTCTAGCCTTATTACCCCATACAAAAATCTAGCAACACCACGCTGAGCTAATAAACTTCTAATCTAAACTACTAAACCCAACAACAGAGCTGGGGACTCACTTTTCTCTAATACAGTGGGAAAAAGCTGGAACCAGCTTCCAAGTGAACTTTTGACTTTCTTTTACACTGCTTTTCAAAAAACGCCTTAAAGAATACCTTAAAACACATTGGCTTTGTCCCTGCTCTAACCCTGACTAATACTTCTCTCCCCAATCATGCTCTCCTCATACTTTGCTAACCTTTTGTAGATGGATGCTGACCAGTTATTTAACATCCCACTAGTATCTAACAAGTTTCCTTTTTTACTACTTTATATTAGCTTTACAAAAAAAAAAAAAAGGACTCTGTATAAGTTTTTCCATATTTAGAATCTCAACAATGTTCTACTATTATCTTATTATTGTATAAATTGTATGTTATGCTGTAAGTTATGTTGTTGCCTATGCTTGGAGCTTTTCTCCCCGGGCCTCTACTGAAAATGGACATGTATGCAGTTAGACTAGCCCAGTCAACAAATGTAAAATAAAATAAAATAAAATAAATAAATAAATGTAAGATGTGACATAGGCGCAAATGGATATGACACAGAACAACTGTATAAAAGACCAACCTGCCAAACAGTATATACATGTAACATAAAAGTTGGAACTAGACATTTAGCAAAAGAGCAGTTATATATAAAAGGTGGTAATAATAACTATATAAAAAATTATGCTTTCTGTAATGTCTTTCAATCTAAATGGTCTTACAGATAAATAGAAAAAGGAAGGAGTAGTGAATTATATTAAACAATGTAGAGTGCAAATAGATATGCCACAGGAGACACACCTGGAAAGAATTGAACGTGTGAATTTGATAAAGAAAGGTTTTCAGGATGGTTATTCAGCGGAATATTTGGGGCAAAGGAAAGGAGGTGTACTTATTTAATTGCAAGAGGAGCTCCAATAGTGATAGAAGGGAAAAAAAGATAATAATGGAAGATACATAGTACTAAGGGGCTACTGGCTAGGGAGGAGGATTATACTGGTATGAATTTACATCCCCCCAAAACTGCTATAATGGCGCTTAAGAAAAACTTGGGAGAAATAATCAGCTTTCAGCAAGGAATATTACTTATAGGTGGAGACTGGAATTTGGTTTGCAACAGTGAAGATGTGTCTGGGGGGCCTAGAAGGGATAATATAACAAGGGAAGGTAGATGTTTGAAGAAATTTATGAAAATGTTTGGTATAGAAGATGTGAATTCAGTGCTAGGAGTTTGGAGTGGATTTACATATTACTCACCGAGATACCAAAACTGGGCTAGGCTAGATAGATTTTATATCTCACAGGAACATGTGCATTTAATTGAAGGTCTTGAAACACACCCAATAACTATTTCAGATCATGCACCAGTAATAACTAAAATAAAAATGCAAGGTAATGAAATAAAAATGAGACACTGGAGCTTTCCCACCTACAGGTTGAAAAGAGAGGAATTTAAGGAATAGGTTGTGGAATTAATTCAGGAGCTACTAGAGAAGACAGATTTGTCTTCTGAAAACATAGCTAAGAAGTGGGATAAAATTAAAGTGGAGTTTAAAACTAGGTTGGATATAAAAGAAAGGGAGATATGGCTAAACAGTAACAATAAGTATTTAGAGGGATTGACAAATGTTAAAATATTGCAAAATAGGGGAAATCTCTCAGAACTAGAAAAGGAGCAACTGCAGAATGCTAAACAGAAAATAAGGGATTACCTCGATAATATGCATGAGTTTAGAAAGATTGCTGTTAAGCAACTGTTTTTTGGTAATAATTCTAGAGCACAAAAACTTTTAGCACAACAACTCAGGCAACAAAAAGTAGAAAGGGCAGTCACCAAGCTTAGGGAGCCCATAACAAGGAAGATAACAAGAGACCCTGTAGACATATTAGAAATATTTTGGAAATTTTATGAAAATTTGTATAAAGCAGAGAAATATGGAAATCAAGAAAAGGTACAAATGAAAATGTTTATGGAAGAATTAAACATGCCAAAGTTAGAGGTAGATGAGGCTCAATTACTAACAGTTAGGATAGGAAGGGATGAGATAAAAATGGCTATGTTTAACCAATCTACAGCAAAGTCCCCAGGAATAGATGGTATTCCTGTGGAAGTTTGGAAGTTAGGAGGAAAAAAATTATAAAGATCTGGAAGGTTTTGTTTAACAGTATTTTAAGAGGAGGAGAAGTTCCAGCATTCTGGAAGAAAGCAGTGGTAACGGTAATACCTAAAGAGGGTAAAGATCCATCGGATCCAGCTTCATACAGCCCCATTTCAATACTAAACCATGATTATAAAGTGTTTCTGTATATAATGGCTAAAAGAATGGCAAAGGTGATACCAAAATTGATAGATATGGATCAGTATGGTTTTGTGGAGGGGAGGCAATTATTTGACAATATTAACAGAACATTGATGATCCAGAGGGAAGCAGAATGTAAGAAAGTACCACTTTTATTGGTGGGTCTTGATGCAGTGAAAGCATTTGACAGAGTAGACTGGGACTTCATGAGCAGGGCAATGGAAACATTTGCTTTCCCTGATACAATTATAAGGTTGATTAGAAGAATATATGAGAGATTGGAGGTGCAAATTAAAGTGGGTGGGATCCTCTCTGATAATTTCTGCTTGAGTAGAGGAACCAGGCAGGATTGTCCACTTTCCCCTTTGTTGTTTGCATTATATTTACAACCACTGGTAAAGAAAATAAGGGACTCAGAAATTCAAGGATATAGTTGGTATGGTAGTCAGGAAAAGCTGGCTCTATTTGCAGATGATATTTTATACATGACAAAACCAGAAAGGGACATTACAGGGTTGTAGAACATTTTACAGTTTCAGATCTTCTCGGGATACAAAATTAATGAAGCTAAAACAAAGGCAGTAGTGGTAAATTATGTACCCACACACAAATTGGTCCAACAATAGCCATATTTATGGGGACATGATAAAATGAAGTATTTAGGAGTATGGATTTGAAATGACTTTGTGGTGGCAGCTAAGGATATGTGGGAAGAGACTAAACACAAGATAATACAAAAATTGAGAAACTGGAAGTTTTGTTATATGGACATGGATACTAAGATACAAGACATTAAAATGTTTTTAGTCCCATTAGCCTTATACGCAGGTCAGGCATACCTTTATCAACCGGAGGAGAAATTGTGGATAACAATTAAAAAGAGTTGAAGGAGTTTATCTGGGAAGGGAAGACAGCAAGAGTCAAGTGGGATAAGCTGATTCTACCAATAGAACAAGGTGGAGTAGGATTACCTAATTTGAGGGGGTATTTTAGAGCAACACAGTTAAGGCTCTTATACATAGCACAGGCAGAAAAGTATAATTCAAGGTGGAAAGGAATGATGATAACACAGGGAGGAAGCTCAAGAAATAAGGAAAGATTGAGATTTTGGATGCAGACTCTTAAGGAGAACAACCAAAAATCATATAGAGTATTATATTCATAAAGTAGCATGGAGTATTCTAAGAACCAAACGAGCAGGAGAATGAAGAAAAGAGATTTTGCCGATAGGGTTAACTGTGGTCAGGGATACAAATAATAGGCAAGAGGGGGGCTGGAAGTTATTGGAGAAAACTGGCAAAGGAACCAAGGTATTGGGAACAAATAACTAGAAAGGGAAAGGTAATAGAATTGGAAAAAGCAAATTTTATTTGGTCTGCAGGTTAAAGATTGCCTTCCCTATCAAGGATTGATATCAGAGTATAGGCAAAGGGAAAGAAATAGGAGGCTCCTAAATGAAAGACCAGCACTGGTAGAGTTTTTTAATAGACTCTAGAACAGAAGCTGCCATTAGAAAAGGAATAATTAGTAAAGCATATAGAATACTGCATGATAATTATAAGAATCAATCAAAGGAGATTAGAAAGGATTGGGAAGAGAGATTGGATAAGCAATTCACAAATAGACAATGGGGGGTATATGCATATCTCCCAAATATGCAACAAAGTCTAGAAGATTTAGGATCTTTACCTGGAAATGTTTACATAGGTATTTTTATACCCCAAGTAGACTCCAAAGAATTGTTCCTCAGGTGGATAGCAAATGCTGGAGGTGTGACAGGCAAGAAAGAGGTAGCTAGGAACATATTTTTTTGGAGGTGTGATGAGCTGGCAGACTTTTGGGGTTCCCTGCGAGCCGCTCTGTCAAAGATTCTGGGTGGGTGGATTGGACTGACTGGGGAGGTGATTTTTTTGAGTTATGCTACAGAATTGGAATTGCTTGGACATAGTAAAGCTTTGCTGAGTCTAATTATGGTGGCTGCCAAAAAAGCAATTACTAGAAAATGGAAATCAAAGTCTAGACCAACTTGATTAGAAGTAGTGAATACAGTAACAGAGATAAAACAACTGGAATTGGGATAGTTAGAAAAGGGAAGGAGCAAACTACATAGAAAAAATGGGAATTGTGGGAACAGCATTTGCAGAGCAGGAAAGAGGTTTAAGAGGCAGGATTTGAATGAGCTATATAATGCTTAACTGACAATGACTAAAAGGTTTATAAGTGATTTATAATGTTTACGACTGCAGCTGTTTCAATGGTGTCTGTGATGTGAACTATTTGCAACTAAAGTGATATCATTCTGTATGTTTTTCATTTATATAAATGTAAGACTGCCTTTGTCATATTTGGAAATTTAATAAAGATGGTGAGGAAAAATACACTCAAGATACTTTGCAATAGATCTAATGCATTCTCTATTTCTACATTCTAGTAATAAATGTTAATTGATTTGTTGAGATGTTTCGGGATAAAATTCCAGTTTAATTTGGTGTGGATTCCTTGAAAATGAATCCAACTTTCTTTATACATACAAATCAATATGCTTGAAGTTGTTGTTGTTGTTTGTCTTTCGGCTTTTCCCGGTAAGGGGTCGCCACAACGGAACTCCGGTCTGCTAATGATTGGCAGTAGATTTTTACGAAATGCCGAGGTGCCAGCTCGATGCCCAACCTTCAATGAAGGCACGCCCATTTACGCACGCATGTCTTTCGAACGCTACCCAACCGCGGGGAGGACATGCAGACTCTACACAGAAGGCACTTCCAAGCCCAGCCGAGAATCGAACGGGAGAACCTCTTGCTGTGAGGTAACAACGCTACCGCCGTATGCTTGAAGTATACAGTTGAAACTCATTTAATGCCAGCATTAGTAATTTATATTGAGCTAAGCCCAGAATCCTCAGTTCTGAACCTCACGTAACAAGGAGTTAGGCAAAGCACTTGAGTCATCTGGTGCCCAATGCAAAATACATTCTGTATTATCTCACTATAAAGCTAGATAATAGCATCCTAGAACAAGCCTATCCTAGAATAGTAAAGGTAGTTCTGAAAACCACATAATTTTAAAGGGGGTGGGGACAGAAACAGTGAGAATAATGAAAATGGTGCACATTCTGCACCAAAAGCCATATACAAACAGACTGCCTGAACCTTACAGCTATTTATTACCTTGAACAAAGAAGGAAGAACAGGCAACACAATGGGCACTTTTAAATACCTGATTGGTGTCAGTAGAGTCTAAACAGCTACAAAAACTAGTAACAATTGGATATAGTTTCAAAACACTAGGTGAATAACTCTGGAGAGATATGAGCTGCATTATTTGACAGAAAGGGTGTGGACTATTGGAATAGCCTGCATATGGAAGTAGTTCATTCCCCCATAATATCAGAATTCAAGAATGTATTGAACAAATGTAAGGTAATATTTATGACAAGTGAGATAAAAGGAAAAACAATGTATTGCTTAAATAGGAGTGTCACTTTTTCCATTTGCATGGATGGGGGCAATCTACTGGGTAAAAAAGTCTCTGTATATATTTTTATATAACGGTGGACTAGACTGCAGGCACATAACAATGCTTTTATTAATACCATCTACATGATTTAAAAGGTGTACAGTCCCATCACCACTGAGTTACAGCAAATACATCATCTCACATATTGCAGTACTGTGCTCAAGTACACAACATGTTGCTTACTTGCTTCATTACAGCAAAGTATAGAAAGACTCAGGAGGGAGACTATATCAGCTGTGCCAGTGCCAACAGACAGCTGCCCCCTCCAGCTATGGCTGATGATAGTAGATCAGTAAATATGCAAAGTATTGGAGGAATGGTGCACAGCCACTTATGTTTGCATACTACAGTAATATACATACTATCACAGAATGCATATATGAGTATCATGCATGGTATCACAAAATGCATACCACAGTATCATCGTCATTGTCACATAATGTATACCATAGTATCATGCTCGTTATTACAAAATACATAGCACAGTGTTGGGCACAAAATTATAGAATGCATACCACAGCACTGTGCATCATATCATACAATTCATACCACAGTATCATGTACAGAATCACGGAATGCATGCCACAATATTATACTCAGTATCACAGAATTGATACCACAGTCACAAAATTCATACAAAAGTGTCATACATGGCATTACAGAATGTATACCGCAGTATAATGTCTGGCATTACAGAATGCGTACCAAAGTATCATACTTGGTATTACAGAATGCATGCCACAGTATTATACACAGAATGCATACCACAGTTTTACATATGGTATCACAGAAAGTATACCACAGTATAATGTGTAGTATCACAGAATGCATATCACAGTATTACACTTGGTATTACAGAATCCATGCTACAGTACTATATACAGAATGCATACCATAGTTTTACGTATGGTATCACAGAATGCATACCACAGTATACTGCCTGGTATTATAGAATGCATGTCACAGTATTATACACAGCATCATAGAATACATACCATAGTTTTACACATGGTATCACAGAATGCATACCACATACTGTTCAGTATCACAGAATGCAATGTCACAGTATCACTTACAGTATCACAGAATGGATACCTGGCATATGAAAATAGTATTCAGATGCCCAGAAGTAGGACACTGCAGTGCAATCACAACTAGTATGCCTTCTGTGTCTTTACTGAATGCTGCAGACAAAAACACTGAAAAGTGTAGAAGTGCCCTATGTTTCTGATATAGTTGACATTGATGAAGGTATTGATTATAAAGCACTTTGTAAGAGATGTCAAACACCATGTGTCGATCAGGATGTGTTTACCTCAAGCTCTAGTGTTATCCAAAACACTGTGGCATACAGTCCACACCACAGAAAGTAACATGCAGAATTGTATAGCTGGTGGAACACAGCAGCAAGTGTTGAATGCATCATAGTATATTCAAGATGCCACAGCATACAGCAATGCTATTTCTCTCTGAACAAATGCCAATTAATGTTTGTTTTTAAGGATGCTCAATCTGTATTTATACATAGTTAGTGGATCTGGCATTTTACTTTTGTTTTTTGTTAATGACCGCTCTGTCTGTTTTTGGACCATTGCCAAATTCTGCATTGCTTCTTATTCATACCTCTGAACCCCTTAGCATTAGAAATCTGGACAAAGCCAAAAATAATGGGAGAACAAAGGCCCAAAAATAGGAGGGGCAGATTTTAATTATTGCTTTTATAAACTTAGAAAATTACTAGAACAGGCTGTGAATTAACATGCATTTTCTGAAGGATCTAAAGACTGAAACTCAAATATCTGTTATTATTTAGTGACCTCAATCATCTGTGATTTGCCAGAACACCATACATTTTATGAGGAATGGCCCAAAAATATGAGGGGAAAGTCTGGACAGTTGAGAGGTATGCTCTTATTATGCTAGATAGCATCCCATGATATCGAAAAACATTTTTAATACAAAAAACAATGCCACAGGCTTGTGACACAAGTTGCTTGAAAAGAACAATGATTATACAACTTGTGGCTGTTGTATGTGGAGTAAAATTTATATTTCAGCTGAAGTAAGGCTGATTTTGTGACGCAGACACAATTGAAAAATGTTATTTGTCTTGTCAGCAAAAGCAGTTTCTACACCAAAGTTTACAGACTATTAAGGGTTTATTTTCCCTGGCATGCAATGACCTTAAAGTTAAGACCAGGGTTGCAAGGGGCAAACCCTCTCGTTATGGGGATATGGAATGTTTTGTTTACCAATGGCTGGTTGGCAGTCCTTTAAAATCAAATGTCAGTAAACATTTTTAATTGTTTTAAGACATTCTGAAGTAATGTGATCAATTTGCATAAATCACTCTGCATTCACACATAACAAAGTAACAGATCTACGCCTGGAAACATGTTAACAGTTGTAAACAAGAGTCCAGTCATAATAATTCAGTTTTTGTGGAACATAACAGTATAGTTTTCCTTGCCAGGATAGCGTTCTGTAGGCAGGAAGCCCAACAGTACCTGCATATATACTTAATCTTAGGCTACTAAAACACCAGGTTCTTGTAATTGGAAAACACCACTATACCTGAACCTTATACTCACACCCAGCTGCCTCTAAGACCCTGCTACTTCCAGGCAGGTGTTCGGACAGGTGTATTCCCCGCTCCGCTTCGCCCTCGCTTCGCTCGGGCTCGCTCTGCTCCCCACCCTGCCCCCATATCCCACCCGCCCCCACTACCTCCAGATTTATAGAGATAGATAGCCCATCCCACATTCCTCCCTTCCAATCACAGCTGTCCCTAGCTTAACAACTCCTCCTTACATACTCTCAGCCATCCCCTAAATTAGTCAGCCCTCATAATCCCCACATTCCCATAAGTTACTACTTGCTCTTTACCATGGGCAAAACCATGTATTCCATCATCACCACACTAATTTTACTTCTTCTTATCCCCTACCTTTTAACACGCTATGAACACCAAACACTATTAGGAATATCCTTCCCCAAGGCCTACACTACCATGCACACACACCTTCCTCCTAACCCTATAGTTCCTTCTCCCCACCCTGCAAAAACTCTAGGCTTTAATAATATACAGCTAAGACTTCACTCCCCTCGATCATCCAAAAATAAAACTAACCTCAAAATACTAGTCAAATTACAAAGATTCTTAGATCACTTAAAAAAATGCATTATTCAAAATGGAGACATCCACCCCAACCCAGGCCCTGCCACTCATCTTGATTCTGACACTTCAACATTAACCCATACTCCCAATACCTCCCTCCTCATCCTTCACCTCAACCTAAGAAGCATTAACAACAAAGTACATAGCTTACACGCTATGATAGCTACTCACTCCCTAGACATCATGTGTCTTTCTGAAACATGGCTTAAACCCGCCACTAAGGATGAAGAAATTCTTCCACCTGGTTGTAACATCCTAAGGAAAGATCGAATAACCAAAAAGGGCGGGGGAATAGCTGTCATGTTTAAGAACAGATTAAACATCATTAAGAATCCACTGCATCCCCCTCAGGTCTCTAATATTGAACTTATTGCACTAAAGATTTGCCTAAACTCCCAAAAATGTATCAATCTTGTAGTTATCTATATCCCACCATGGAAGAACATAGAAAACCTAGAGCAAACCTTAAGTTGGTTGGCCAACAACTACCCTCAAGAAACCATTATACTAGGGGACTTTAACATTGACTGGTCCCACTACGCCTCTAAGACAAATCCCCACCCAATTAATCTATATGGCTTCTCCCAAAAAAATCTCATCCCCAACCAGAATTGGCAACACGCAGCAAAAAGAGAGTATGATTGACTGGATACTTATCAATAAAGATCCGAACAACTATACCACCGGCACCCTCCCCAACGACCTTAGTGATCACCTTATCACTTACATTATAAAGCACAAATTTGCTTTTACCAAGCCACCCATATATAAACTTATCAGAAATAGGAAAAAGTTTAACCCTGAACTATTCCTAGCAGAACTAAAATTCTGCAATTGGTTGACCCTATATACCCTACCCTTAGCCGAAAGTGTGTCATACTTCAATGACACATTCCTAAACATTCTTGACTCCCATGCCCAAACCTGTCTAATTAGAACCAGAGACCGCATAGCTTCCTGGCTGACAAGAGAAACCAAAGCAAAAATTAAACTCCGTGACCACGCTTGGAAAACATTGAGAACTACCAAAACTCCCCTAGACCGTATTAAATTTCAACAGCTTAGAAACTCCACGAAATCTGACATTGCTAGAGACAAAAAACACTACTTCTGCCAACTCCAGGATAAACATCAGACTAACCCAAAAAAGTTCTGGGCTGCATTCAAGAACCTCCTCCATCCTGGTAAATCTACTACCCCAACACCCAACCAACTCTCTAACAAAGATCCAGAGGAAGTTGCCAATACCTTTAACATTTTTTTCACTGAGACCATCCAGTCCCTAGCCAATCATCTACCTACTTCCTCCCCACCCTTAACCCGACCTCATGACTCACCTCCTCTCACCTTTAAACTTCAAACAGTATCTACCTCCTATATTCGTACCCTATTAAAAAAACTGAAACCGTCCACCCTTGCGGCCGATCACCTCCCAGCGGAATACTTACAATTAGCATCGGATGTCATTGCCTATCCCATATCAATATTGATTAACAGATCTATATCTGAGGCCACCATCCCCTCAATTTGGAAAATTTCTTACATCATCCCACTTCATAAGGGAGGCTCCTCCACGGAAACCTCTAACTATAGGCCTATCGCAATACTGTCTCCTATAGCTAAGATATTGGAACAGTGTGTTCACAAACAACTCCTTCACTACCTCACCATCAATAATCTTCTCTCTATTACCCAGCATGGCTTTCGCCCCCATCACAGTACGACCAGTGCTCTCCTCTCCTTTGTTGACTCAATTAATAGCAACCGCAACAAAAAACTTATATCCTCTGCTCTCTTTCTTGACTTATCAAAAGCTTTCGACATGGTTAACCACCAATTATTGCTCCACACCCTGCAAACCCTTCATCTTGACAAATTAGCACTAAGCTGGTTTAAGGACTACCTCGCTGACCGGCAACAAGCAGTCCAATGGCAAAATAGTCTATCTCAACTGCTGTCCAACAACACTGGGGTCCCTCAGGGCTTCATACTTGGTCCCCTTCTTTTCTCTGTTTTTATAAATGATCTTTACTCTGTCATCCCCACAGCCACCTGCATTCAATATGCAGATGACTCTACCCTGATCTGCTCTGACCTTTCTCTCCAGAAACTCCAAGCAGCCACCCAACAATGTTTTGCCACAGTCGAAAAATGGTTCTCCGACCTGAAACTCATTCTAAACCCAACTAAAACCAAGTTACTTCTATTCTTCCCCTCGCCTACCACTCCTTTTGCACAGGAACCCCAAACTGCGAATCATAGGACCTTTTTTGTTGAATCCTTTAATGGCACCATCATAGAGCCCGTCTCCCACACCAAACTATTAGGTATCACTATTGACCATAAGCTCAAATTTGACATGCACATTGCCCAAACCATTAAGTCAGTTAACAAAAAATTAGGCTCAATGTACAGAATCAGGAATTGTCTAACTCCTCATGCAAAATTAACCATTGCCCATACTCATCTCCTTTCCACACTACTATATGCCTCCCCGATATTCTCCTTCCTCAATAAACGTGAGCTTAACAACCTCTCCACTACCTACCATCATATTGCCAGATTCATTACAGGAACACCCTACGACCCACCATTCGTCAACCTTAAGAAACTTGACTGGCTAGAACTGCCCAATCTCCTCAAATTTAATCAACTCATTGAAGCATTCAAAATAATTAATCAACCCGATAATACCCCAGCTCTGTCCAAAATCCTGACCCCCTACTCCAACTTAAGCTGCCTTCGATCCGCAAACAGTAATCAGGTATTGACTATCAAATCAAATAACATGGGAGGAGATGCTCTCTATGCTAACTCTATTGGGAAGCAATGGAACTCACTCCCAAACAGTCTTAGGCTCATGACTTCACTTAACCTATTCAAAATTAATCTCCGAGAAATACTTAAGTCCCAATGGTTGTGCCCATGTCCAAACCCAGATTAAATCCTACATGTCCCATAGCTCCTCTTCTCTCTTCTCCCTTTCAAGTGATTATATTGTATTTTTTACTTCCTTAACTGTACCCATGTCATGTGACCAATTTTACAAAAGTTATGTTCAAACTACTAGCATATATATATTGATGTCTCCTTGTTTCTGTTGTTTTATTAATGTCTTCTTTTATCTTATTGTAGTGTTATAATTTTCCTAAATTTGGGAGCTTTTCTCCCTGGGCCTCTACTGAAAAAGGATATGTATCCAGTTAGACTAGCCCGGTCAACAAATGTAAAATAAATAAATAAAACGTTTCAGGAAATTATTTTAATTGTGGTAAATAAGCATGTGGTCACCAGTTTACACCAGTAAATAAATAGTAACACTTGTTTATATCACATGAAAGTGGATCGCTGTCTTAGATAACCAGTCCAGTGACATCACAGAGCTGGACATTTCAGCAGAGTGTGGATGGCTGTTGACTTATAAGTACAAAATATCTGTGAAGTGTGCTTCTCAGTAAGGCAGCAGAGTGACACAGTCAATGACCTGAGCTTAGATATACATGAAAACAATTACACCAAAGCAACAGCAGCAGAGAATGGCATCCAAGAAGAGCACTTTCAACATCATCATTAGGACGGTGCCTGCAATGCACATTGTAGTACACATTCGAGAGTCAACTGTTGGGTACCTCTGCATATATACTATTCATGTCAGAAAAGATTTCTTATATACAGCATGTATAACAGCAGCTGTGGGGTAAATCCCTGTGCATGGTGGACATGAAAGAAATCATTCCCACATTAAAAAGTTGATTTCAAATTTAATTTCAAATTCATTTTTTTTTAAATTAAAGCAAAAATTGAAGATGTACTGTTTTCATTGGTGACACAGAGCTTCTTTTTTGCCAGACTAAAATACATATATGGATTGGCTTCCATATATAAGACTGCAAAAGATATGTAAAATGTGCCAGTTGTACCATGAAACTGACGGCAGGACATGGTTGTGTTCTTGTCAGAACTACAGATGTACACAGATGTGCACTACATTAATTTCATCATGATGAGGGTGTTAAATGATGCCTTTATAAAACTGTATTGTTTTATAAAGTATATGATATGTAATCCTGAAAAATGCTATTAAAAGTAAACCCCTATGAGTAGGTATAATTGGTTCTGCACATTAGTCGTATTGGAAATGTAAAGTCATTACTAAATCAGATATGGATATAACTGAAATAATACATATACAGATTGTTATTTGCTTGCCAGATAACCACAGGTAAACTAAGTGTATAACCTAACAGCTATATGGTAAGCTACACAGATTGACTGCATACAAAAATACTGACTGCAAAGACAGTTGCTTATGATAATAATTGTAGGAATACCCAGTTATACAGAAAAAGAGATAGACATTACATATAGATGTATATAGTTGTTATGTTATTTGTAAATGACAAATCCAGTTAACTGGACTTTGCAGTGGTATTTCATTCCTTACTTGCTCCCATGACGTTATCATCCATTGCTCCAATCTCCATCCAACTGTCATTCTATAAAAAGATTATTATCATACTCTCAAGTTTGAACTGGATGTGATTTCACCTCATCACCTTCAGGTTACTGATGCTGAATTTGAGCAGGGAGTAACTGCTTGTGCTTTTTTCTCTTTTCTACATGTCTATGTGATCATGGAGTTAGTATACAGAAGTAAGGGGGTGTCCCGCTGCAAAAATAAATAAATAAAATAAAATAAAAATATTTCCAAAGGTTTTGATGAGCTAAAGCTTCCATTAATTTTGTTTCAAGGAGATGAAGCTTCAGCTTACTTTATCTCTGGAAGACATAGGTGAACCAAAGGACTAAAAGGCAAAGCAATGCATAAATCTTTCTCGCACTTGGTAGACCAAACCACAGATAGCACTGCAGTCATTTACACTACATGATTAGAGGAAGATGGGTATACCAAAGACAGCACTGCAAACACGCCACATGATTAGAGGAGGATGAGTATACTACAAACAGCAATGCAAACACTTACACCACATCATTACAGGAAGATGAGTATACTACAGACAGCAATGCAAACACTTACACCACATCATTAGAGGAAGATGAGTATACTACAGACAGCAATGCAAACACTTACACCACATCATTACAGGAAGATGAGTATACTACAGACAGCAATGCAAACACTTACACCACATCATTAGAGGAAGATGAGTATACTACAGACAGCAATGCAAACACTTACACCACATCATTACAGGAAGATGAGTATACTACAGACAGCAATGCAAACACTTACACCACATCATTAGAGGAAGATGAGTATACTACAGACAGCAATGTAAACACTTACACCACATCATTACAGGAAGATGAGTATACTACAGACAGCAATGCAAACACTTACACCACATCATTAGAGGAAGATGGGTATACCAAAGACAGCACTGCAAACATGCCACATGATTAGAGGAGGATGAGTATACTACAGACAGCAATGCAAACACTTACACCACATCATTACAGGAAGATGAGTATACTACAGACAGCAATGCAAACACTTACACCACATCATTAGAGGAAGATGAGTATACTACAGACAGCAATGCAAACACTTACACCACATCATTACAGGAAGATGAGTATACTACAGACAGCAATGCAAACACTTACACCACATCATTAGAGGAAGATGAGTATACTACAGACAGCAATGCAAACACTTACACCACATCATTACAGGAAGATGAGTATACTACAGACAGCAATGCAAACACTTACATCACATCATTAGAGGAAGATGAGTATACTACAGACAGCAATGCAAACACTTACACCACATCATTACAGGAAAATGAGTATACTACAGACAGCATTGCAAACACTTTACACCACATCATTACAGGAAGATGAGTATACTACAGACAGCATTGCAAACGCTTTACACCACATCATTACAGGAAGATGAGTATACTACAGACAGCATTGCAAACACTTTACACCACATCATTAGAGGAAGATGAGTATACTATAGACAGCACTCCAGTCACTTACGTCATATGATTAGAGGAATATAGGTAAACCACAGATATCACTGCAGCTACTTATACTGTATGATTACAGGAAGATGTGTAAGCCACAGAGAGCACTGCAGCCACTTACATCACATGTTAGATCAAGAGAGATATACCACAGACAGCAGTGCAGCTACTTACACCACAAGATTAGAGGAAGATGTGTAAATCACAGATTGCACTGTAGTCACTTACACTACATGATTAGATGGAGATGTGTAAATCACAGACAGCAGCTAAATCCCCAAGCTTTAGTGCCCCTTTACTCATAAAGTACTGCTTACCCTACCTGTGTGGTACACCCTACATTTGTATGCATGGCAGTATACATGTGTTCACTGAATGTCTAAAAGAATTATTACCATTCATTAACATCAGAAAATACTCCTGTCATAAAGAGCTTTGCATACTTTTACCAGTCTGCAAACCAGCTTAAGTTTACATCCCTCAGACAGCTTCTCACAAGGACTAGGGTAGTATGGGATTGTACTGGAAAGGAATCTAAGCCTTGATGGTGGGGAGAGGGTAGGTGAGTGGATACTGTAAATGCATGCAGTACAATAGAATTTCTTTTCACTTTGCACTTTTTAGGATTATCTCTACAGCTGTATACACTATATCACAATGAACTAATGCACATTGTATTTGCACAGATAGGAATTCATTGCAAACATAACAAGGCTTCTTTGTATCTTGTGTTGTACACTTACAGAAGAAGATGCACTCCTTAATAAAGTTAGGGCCCATGATTTGATCAAGTTTATGTAGTGATACTTATACTACTGTTTAGTAACATAGTTGTGGCTTGGGAATTTAGGTGAACATATTTGTGTAAACATGCAAAATGCACAGATGCTCCTATTGGCAGAGTCTTGCAAATGATTCATAGGTAGTTACTAGGTCTGCAGTCTGACAGACCATTAAGGAGCCTAGCCCAAACTCCCAATTGTCCTAAAGCACTGTCCAGCTAAGCAGCTTGCTCAAGTTCACACAGTAGGAAAATGAAGGTGGAAAGATTCAAACCCTTTACCCTTGCCACAGGAAGCAGCTTATTAACAAGTTAGAGCTTTAGTCCTCTGCGTTAACTTCCAGACAGAAAAATATTCTTGACCTGTTCCTTATGAATATAATTTCTTCGTAGGGTCATATATAGTTACAAGGTTTGGAGTCCATGGGACAATTGAGGAGACTAGCCCATATTCTCAATTGACCCCAAGCATTGTCTGGTTAAGTGACTTACCTAAGGTCACACAGAAGGCAAATCACAGGAACAGATGAACATTCAAAGTTCTGGTACTGTGTGACCATTCAAGTACATGCTAAAGCTCACAGTTTTAGCCCTCTCTGCCAAGTGCCAGACAAAACAAATACATTGAAGCTTCCCTAACTGGTAACTGAACCCAGACTGTGGTGCTGTGCACCAAATTCTAACCACTAGACTACCAGGGAGACCTTTTCCCAGTTTTAAGTTTGGGACATATGTTGGGCCAGATATTATATGGTTGATTTTTAAAGTCCTTTATGTTTAGACTAAGCTCATTATCAGTACAGGAGGAAAGAGAAAATATAAAATACAAGACAGAAATGCCTGTCTATGTCTTACCATAAAGTTAACTTTCTGAAGCAACAGCTCTGCTCTTTTTTATGTCATGTTTCCTAATATTCACCTCTTTTGTCAGATCTTGACAAGGGACAGATGTGATCTGTATTCTGTGTAGGATTCATTAAGAAAACTAAATAATGTAGACTCTGAGGATTAATCAAAGACTGTTATTTTAATCTATTTATGTGATCACAAGCTGCATTACACTTGAGGTTACACTGATTGCCACAGGATATGAAAAGGTGACTAAAAAGCACATACTTGAAATGTCAGACAATGCCAGAGCTTTGAATGTTCATTCGTTTGATTATTAACAAAATTGACAGCAAGACTTGCCACATTAATCAATCAATAATTTTAATGAGTAGATTCTCTTACACGTGTTGTCTTTCACTCTTCTAAATATCATCACAGGATTCACAGGCATAATCTGGGGATTGGGTTCCATTCTGTCACTGTGGGTTAAAATGGGACAAGTTATTTCTCAATCTGTGACTCTAACAATGCAAAGTCCTAATAATTTCAGAAGGATTAATGAAACTGAAATGGATACAATATAAAAATGATGGTTATGGTTACATTAAAATATATTTATTTATTTACACTTGTTGACCATGTTAGTCCTACAAGGTCAAGAGCATCTTTTCAGGGGAGATCCAAGGTGGTATTCATACTGACTAGGGAATATTTGGCCAGGATACCAGGGAACTTCCCCTATTCTATAAATTCACAATCAGCATCAAAGTATTCCAGAAGTAAAGTAATAAAGCATTACCATGAGAAGGCTATTTAATAAAGAAAACTCCCTACTGCAGACTGCAAGGTATTCACATTTTTCCTTATTTAGACAACTTGTTTATCTTTGCTGAGTCCTTTTCAAAGTGTCCTACACAGGCTGGGATTCCAATAAGTCTTTTCTGATTCCCTCTCACATGGTTGGTTTTCTGGGGTGTCTGCTGGCAACCTTACTTCATAGGTTCATAAGTAAATAATTGTCTTACAGGCTATTTTAACTCCAGCCATTTTCCCTTTTTGTGCTCAAAATAATCAATCCCATTTGGTTATAGATTGGTCTTACCCACCCTATGGTTGATAATTATATATTATTCCTAATGAGAATAACTGGAGTCATACCATAAATAATATGAGGGGAGCCATGCATGGGATAAAGTATTTAGGAGCTGCCCCTGCCCATTAGTAGTATAGGGGTCAGTCCAGCAGTAAATGTTCTGTTTCCATCCATAGATCCATTTTGCTTGAATATGGACAGGTATGAACTTTGTTTTTTTATGTGAATGGGAAATCTGTTCTAAAGCATTAGTATCCTCTGCAAAAAGTACCAGTCCAACCAAACTGTTCTGTTGATGTGGCAGAAGAGATTTAGAGCCCTAAATTGAGTATTTCTGATGCCACTTGACTTGTTGAGAAGCAGTAAATCTATAAGTATGAGTCAGAGGGTGCCTTGTATGCCAGACATAGGTCACTTCTTAGCAGTCTGTAGGATTCCGAGTACAGTGACAGGGCTTTGAGTTGATCGATGTAAGACATGTTGTTAGGCCTTGTATCCTTTTAGTAAGGTTTCTTTGCGGCAGCTCCAGTTGTTGCATGTATCTGGATAGATACATGCCAAAGGGGACATTATATTCAATGACTGGCCTAATAAGAGCTGAATAAAGGGGGACAATGACATCCCTAGATCTAGACACAGTCCCTTTATTTATAAACTGTGCAATATAGAAGTACTTCCTATACTCTGGAGCAAGCTACCCATCTATGTCAAGCAAAGTTCCTCATTAGCACTCTTCAAGAAAAATCTTGATGAGTGGATGGGAAATAGGAAATACACCCCAGGGATCACTTCTGTGTCTCTGCTCAACAGTGGCACAGGAAAATAACTTTTTTGGGTGGCGTAAGCCATGGAACCTTGCTGGCTAGGCTTACGAAGGCCCTTGGGCCGATAGCCTAGTACCTACCTATGAACCTATGAACCTATGAACAATAGACACCTATTGGTCAAAAGTTAGGTTATTGTCCACATATGTTCCCAAATCCAGAACAAATGAGTCAACTGTTAGGGATGTATTGTCAATGTGGTAGTTCCCCAGGGTAGACGACTTCCTAAAGGATACAATGATGCATTTTTTGGCATTTATTTTCAGTCCATGATTTTAACACCAGTTATTTATTTGAGACAAACCTTCCTGCAGGATGGCTAAGTCATTTGGGGATTCAATGACTGCTCATAGCTTGCAGTTATCTACAAACGTCAGTCAGACAGTGCCCTTTGGTATTGGCTTTTACTTCATAAAAGTAGATGCTAAACAGGAGAGGTCCCAGCACATAATCCTGGGGGACTCCAATGGTGACTGGTCTCTTTGTGGAGATAATTTCACCTATTTTGATTATCTGCATCCTATCTGTGAGCCAGATGTCAATCCAATGGGTGTTTATTCCCAGTTTATTTAGCTCTTCTACTATGCCTGACTGGGGGAATTATGTCAGAAGCTTTGGCCAAGTCGAGGTATACAGTATGTACCATTTTGCCTTCATCTGTTACTTTGGTAACCTTTTCAAAAAAATCTACCAGGATGAGTAAGCATGACCTATTCTTGACTTGACGAATCCCAACTTAAACAGGTCTAGTGTTTGGAGGTTGCATATGTCCTGAGTGATTAATTTCATGATATGTCTTTCCATGGCTTTGCATACAAGGCTGGTTAGACTTATGGGTCTGTAATTACCTGGGCCTGTGGAAGGTCCTCCCATATGCAGGAGAATGACTGTAGCTGTTCTCCATTCACTTGGTACAAAACCTGTATGGAGGCTAAGATAGAACAGAATTGTTAGGGTTGTCGCTAAATTGTACGTCGTGCTATTTCAGATGCATCCAGAGATAATTTCAGGACCTGCCAATGCAGTATTTTTAATTTTTGATAGTATTTGTAGGACTTTGACTTGCGTAATAGCTGGAGGTGAGCCAGTTTCAGGTATATGTTGAGGGACAGACAGAGGGAAGAGAGGGGTAAAAGTAGAGCCTCAGTGTAGGTAGCATCATTCACAATCATCTCAGTGAATTGCTGCATTGCACTTTTGATATTAGAAACATAACTAAAAAATGCCTTGTGATTGTATTTGGCTTGAGTAGCTATTTTGGCTTCAAACCTGGCTTTGGTGGATTTTATTACGCTCCTTGGTTGTTGTTTTTTTCAGTGTCAATGACTCTAACATTCTGGGAATTGCACTTTTTAACTTTTGGTCAAAATTATTTTCCCCTTCATTCTAAAGCTTGTTGATATTATGGTTCTCACATGTGAGTTTGTTTCTGGGGTTTTCCCAGCATTTGTTCCTGTGGGGTACAGCTACATCTATGCAACTGCTTACATGCTGGTATAGTGTGGTGGTATACATTTCTGTGTATTCAATGGAATTAACTGGGTTTGGTGGGAATTTGAAGCTTGCCAATGTATCACTTAGGAGTAGGTAGTAAATTTCTAAAGATACCTTGTGTGGAACAGATCTATGGTTTCAGTTTTATTTCAAAGGAGACTGCTTTATGGTCAGACCTAAAAAGTGATGGAGATACACAAGGGATGGTGCAAGATGCCCCCATATTAGTGAGGACAAGATCCAAAATGTTATTCTCCCTAGGGAGTACCCTGACTAATTGTACCAGGGCATCTGTACTAACAAAGTCTAAGAAGCTTTGTGCTTGTGCAGTAGTGGTGGTGTAGGTTTCCCAGTCCACAGCTGGGTAGTTTAGATCAACTAGAAAAATGGTATTGGGCTTAATACTGAGTGATCATAGTTCCTGTAAATAGGTGTTGTGGTTTTCTTTTGCCATAGAGGCGGTTCTACAACTAGTTAGCATAAGGTACAGGACCTTTCTGATGGTTATTTAGACATGAAGGAGTTTTAGTGCATCACGCTGTTTTAGCAGCCTTGACATCAGTCTTATCTGGATATAGCTTGAGACATCTCCACCTTTTTAACTCTCCTGCACAGTAGCTGATCTAAACTTGTTGAAAGCATTGTAGCCCTATACAGCCAGAGTGCTCTCTGCTATTTTAAACCATGTCTCAGTCACTACACAGATGTCAATGTCTTCCAAGGTGAGAAGGGCTTGTAGGGAGTGGAATTTTTTGTTCAGGGTCCACTCACTGATCAGTAACACCTTCAGATTTTCCTTTGTTTCCTTCTGTGTGCTGGTAGGTTTATCAGTATGGCATTGCATGCAAAAGGCACTATGGGGTGAACAATGTCTTTTCCAATAATCAAAACTCTAGAAGGGACAGATGCAGGCCATGCCTGGTGAAACAGTATGTCCTGTTAATCATATCCTCCCAGGCTTCCAAATATTGGACCCCCTTTGAATGACACCAAACACACTATGCCAGACACTGAAGTCAGTTATTTTTTACTCATATTACAACATCATTCTTGGAGGTAGTAGAATGCTGCTCAGTGCTAGGCTCATACTTTCCTTGAACACATAGTCTATGAGCTCCATCATAGGTTCATAGGTTCATAGGTTCATACTAGGCTATCTGCCCGAGGGCATTTACAAGCCTAGCCCATAGTTTTGTGGCTTACGCCACCCCTTTAGTATGGGGAACTATACCCATTATTTTGCTGTGCCTCTGTTGAGCAGTGACACTGAGGTAATCCCTGGGGTATATCTGCAATCTCCCATCCATTGGTCAAGATTTCTCTTGAACAAGGCCAGCGAAGTGCTCTGCCTCACATATACCGGGATTTTATTCCACAGCATAGGGAGTCTTTGGGTGATGAATCTATCCCTCCAGCACGTCCTATTAATAGCCGTGTCGAGGTTTAAGTCTCCCGCCCTTGTGGCTCTGACGGATCTAGATTTTTTGAGGTGAAGCATATTCATCAAATCTGGGTTTGACATGGCCTTGTATCTCTCTTCTTATAGTCCAGGGAGGTACACCTCAAGTCATTGACAATGGCATGAACTATGGGAGAGTCATGCTGGTAGTTGTTGTTTAAGGCCTTGAGTGCATGCCTGATCTGATGGATCCTAGCACCAGACAGGCAACTAACCATCACACTTTCCTTGCTCAGCCCAGCAAGAGGCACACCTGTATATCTAACATTGGAGTCACCTATAACAAGAATGTTTGGTTGGGTCAATGCTTGTCTTACCGGCTCAGCATCTGTGACTTTGGAACTCCTTATGCTATGTGAAGAAGAAGGCTTAATATACTGAGTGTGCTTTGTGCCTGGGTTGTGTTTTGGTGGCCTTTGAGTTTCAGGCAAGCTAATCTTTAGAACCTCAGCATATGATGTATTATGTGTATTGTGATAGCCTTAGAGAGGTATGATGTGCGGTGTACTGTTGAATTTTGGTGTCTGAGTTTATTGTGCGTGAGATTTTTTTCTCCAAGGATATTACGCAAGTACATCTTTCACACACTGTGTTATGCTGTTTGAGTAATGGATGATTGTCAGATAGTATGAGACAATCCTTACACTGTCTCAAGATACCCATCTCAATTAGGGTCTCTCTGGGGGCAGGGATAAATATAACTGCTTGGAGTTCGGTTTTACAATAACGTTTAGGTTCAAAGAGTTTTTGTTCAACAGGAAAATAATCGATCTGTATTTAGATCTATTCCTGAGGCTTTTCATTCAGACTTCTATCTCAGGAAGGGAATTCCTCAGGCTTCTGGGTCTTATAGCATCGATCATACTCATGATAGCGCTTTCAAGACTCGCCATGAGATATTTACAATCATACCTGAAATCTCTATGATCCCAGCACCAACATCCCTTGACTTTTCAAACTCCATTTCTAGGATTTGTGAAAGTGGAGGTTATGTGGTGAAGACTCTAAATATCTCAGAATCCCAGTCTCCCATTCTCCCCTTCTGCTACAGCACAGTCAGTCCTACAGACACCTCAGACTTCCTTTGGGAAGCAGTGTCTATACGGTTAAAAGTACAGGGTCTTTGGAACAAAACAGACAGAACAAAACACATCATAAAAAGAGGTGTTAGTTTTCATAAATGCTCTTAACTCTCTAAATCATCTGTGGTCTCTAGGGCCTTTACATGTGTTTACAGACAACACAACAGTAATGTGGTGCATAAATAAGCAAGGAAAACCAGATTTTACCCTCTGTGCAGACTATCCATGGGAGTCTGAGACATAGCTTTTCAGAATCATCTCATTCTACAGGCGTCTTACATTCAGTCAGAGACAAAATGCATGGCAGACAAGATGAACAGGAAAAGAACAGACCCTCATGAATTGAAAATGAATCATAGGGACTTCCAAAATTTGATCCATTTGTAGGGAATACCTCAAATAGATCTTTCTTCCTCCACTCTAAACAATTAATTCCCAAAATTCTGCTCCAGGACTCTATGCAAAAATGCCTGGAAGACAGATACCTTTCTTTGCCTTGGACAGGAATGTTCCTGTATGCTTTTTCACCCTTTCCACTAATATCCAGGGTACTTCTAAAGATTCAGAAGGACTCCCCAACGATCATGATGATGACTTCCTTCTGACTTAAGTAACAATGGTTCTCCCTGCTTCTGGAAATGCCCAGGGACCATTACCACAAACTTCCTCACAGACTGGATTTACTCACACATGACCATGGGTGTTTGATACATCCTGGCCCCAAACAATTGCAACTGGCTGCATGGATGACAGGACCTTAAAACCTTTGAGGACGTGCAGCAGGCATTAATGGAGACAAGAAAACCTGCTACTTGAAAATCAGATATTAGCAAATGTCAAATGTGTTTTTTTTCTAGTTAGAACCAGCACCAATTCAGGGCTAATGTTTCCCTGGCTGTACATTATTTGTGTGAGTTACTGTCCTATGGCCTGTCTTACCAATCAACATTTATTTGTTGTCTATTTCAGCATATCTGCCCACTCATCTCATGTGAAAATGTTTTTGAAATGGGTGTTGCACAAGAAGCCTCACAGAAAACAGGTGGCTCCTACTTGGAATCAACTTTGCATTAGAAAACCTAACTCTACCTCCATTTGAACCATTTCATCAGGCTGACTTGAGATTATTAACATGGAAAACAGTCTTACTTATTGCTCTGACCTCTGCAAGAAGAATATCTGAGTTGCAAGTTGTCATAGTGGGTCAAACCTATCTATTCTTTTTAAATGATAGAATTTCTTTGGGAACTAATAAAGTGGTATCAGAGTTTAATTTAAGATAAGCTTTCCATTTCCCTATCTTCTTCCCAGAGCCTAAAAATGAAGGAGAAAAGTTAATTCATACCTTCAATGTCCTCAAACAACTCAGGTACTGCCATGACAGAACAAAATAGTTCAGAACTTTTGATGAGTGGTTCATTTCTTGTGAAAGTGAAAAGGACAACCAGTATCAAAACATACCATTCCAATTGGTTGTCTCATAGTATTAATTTTTGTTACTCATACCACAACAAAACTATTCCAGGAAGGGTCAAAGCTCATTCAAAACACAAAAATGGCCAGCAGAAAAGGTGGAAGTCAAAAGTTTTAATGCAAAAATCACATAACTAGGTAGAGGGTAGTAAGCCCAACTACCTGTCTCAAACCGGTTTCGGCTATAATAGCCTTCTTCAGTGAGTTAGCAAAAAACACTAGTGACCATACATATATGTATCTATATATATATATATATATATATATATAGTAACAAAAAGACAGTTCATTGGTGCATTAAAATTGGTCATTAAGCCCAGGTGGGAACAAAGCCCCTAATTTAATGATCCATTTACGTTCTTTAAAGTTTTCTCCCCCCTCGTCTGTACCTGAACTCAAAGGGTGTGATAATCTCCTTCTTTTGGGATCAGGTGAGGCATCTGTGTGGTTGCCCTCCCCTTCAGTATTGGAGGACGTCTCATCCCCAGATGTGTGACTCAATGACTCCGAGCTACATTTCAGAATGGATTTAGGTCTTTTTCTCTTGGGGGCTAAAGGCTTGTTGCTCGGAAGCCTAAAAGTGACATTCCTAGGCATATCAAATGGTTTGCCTCTTTCATAGTCCCCTATATTCCTTTGGAACTTTTTCAGTTTTTTATCCTTTAAAATCTGTTCTAGCTTAAGTAATTCTGTTGTTAACTGATTCACCCTAGAAATGAAGGACCCATTAGATTCAAATTTGTTAACCTCCATACAAAGTGTTTCTACCTCCTGAATCCCTTGTTTAACAGCCCGTTCATAAAAGCCAGCTAGTGCATCCACAAAGCGCAAGGATGCTGATTGTTGAATCTGCATCCACTCATCTGTTAATTGTTCATCAATATTATGTACCAAGGGCTGTACCTTCACCATCAACCCCCGTGGTGTAATCTTTTTGAATTGGTAAGCCTTAAACAGGAGTAAATGCCAAACATTGGTCCGAAGACCCTTCATACTTTTACCCAACTTAAAGAACATGGATTCACATTGTTTATCTGGGTCTTGGGTCACCCCCGAAGAATGATTGTCCGCATCAGATAAACCTAAGCCCAAAATGGCCAAATTATTCATATCAGAGGCTAAGCCTTTCACAAGTGGAGTCAAAGCCATGTTGCAAAAAAATATATAAAAAAATATCAGATGAATAATATTAATGAATTGATCAATTTGGCAGACAGCAAGAATAAGACTAAAACTACCCTATCTACAACCAACCTTTTAGACAGGTAAGTATATATATAAAAAGAGCAGGACAGGAAAATGAGTTCAATATATTTATGTTATTTCAAACTTTAGATAGAGTAAAAAAGTAAATTGTTCATATTGGTGAATATTACATACAAAAGTAGACCCAAAAATAAAGAGCCTAATCAATGTAATCCAACAAAGATACAATAGCCAGCCCTTGTGATATATCCTGAATAAAACAAAACAATCACAATGCTGCATATCCCAATAGGTGCAAAATTGAACCGCAACTAAAGCCACCATATAGGTGGATATTGAAGTAACATAGAATAACAACCCCTACTCATATGATGTCCAAAGGAACCAAAAGTAGGGGATACCATTACAGAAATACAAGTGATACAATAGCTAGCCCCTGTGGTCACTTAGGAATAATCAAACTTCCTTTAACAAAAAAACACAATGCTGTGTATCATCGTAAGCAAAAACAAATTAGCACCAAGTTGGCCCAATACAGATGGTTAAGAATATCCACTCAATATCACAATATCACAACAACATATAAATATCAAAAACATATTCATATAATGGACCCCATGATCATGTCAATGTTAACTCGGCCCATAAATATATATATATATATATATATATATATATATATATATATATATATATATATATATAAAACCCCAATTATATTGTCTAATTGCTGTAGACCAAATGACAATCCTTATAAACATTTGCCAAATGGGGAATGTAATTAATATATATAGTGTATGCTGCAACAAGGACGACCCCAAAAGCCCATATAACACCCTCTTGAAACCTACATAAGGCTGTGTATTGTAACGATGAAAGAAAAAAGAGACCGAGCCCCCAAGAGAAAAATGACCCAAATCAGTCCCTAAAACAAGACCTTTCAAAAAATAGAGCCTAGTATAAAAGCAATAGTGTTAAACAAAATAATGACAGTATATAGCATCTCATTGAATAATGACAATGCTCTGTATAAACATGTTTGTAAACATAACTCTGCATCTTTTTATTTTACTGTTATTGATTGCATTGTAGGAAAATGTAGGGATTAATCCGGTTGGCATGATTTACTAAACTTTAAGGAACGTAAATGGATCATTAAATTAGGGGCTTTGTTCCCACCTGGGCTTAATGACAAATTTTAATGCACCAATGAACTGTCTTTTTGTTACTATATATATAGATACATATATGTATGGTTACTAGTGTTTTTTTGCTAACTCACTGAAGAAGGCTATTATAGCCGAAACCGGTTTGAGACAGGAAGTCGGGCTTACTACCCTCTACCTAGTTATGTGATTTTTGCATTAAAATGTTTGAATTCCACCTTTTCTGCTGGCCACTTTTGTGTTTTGATGTGCTGACTTCACAGCCATGCAATTGCCGTACGTGCACCATGCTGCTTCCTGGTTCTTCAAAGCTCATTCAACCAGGGCCTTGGCTTCTTCTAAGGCTTTTTGGAAAGGGATGGACTATAGATGTATTCTGGAAGGAAAAACTTGCTGCTGAATGTTATTTATTACTGCATTCTCTCTTATAGTTATTGACTATATTAGTTTTAGCAAATAAGGAGACTATATAGAAAAAAATAGAGACTATTTCAAGCCCCAGTGGCCTAATGAATACAGTACTGGCCTCCTAAACCAGGGATTGTGAATTGGAGTTCTGTCTGTATTATTGTAATTTTAACTTATAAAACTATAGTAACTATCACTAGAGCAACATATAAATATAGATCTTGGAAATGGTTACATGAATCTAAACTCCAACATGATACATTAGTTGTAAGCACTAAATGGGATAACTGTCTAGGCTTAAAATGGCCTGCAAATGCATTTAGCCTAGTACTAACCTATGACCTATGAACCCATTTTGTTTAGGTTGTACAGATCGATGTTCCATTTCTACAGTCACTTGTTAATGATATGCTACATAGCAATGAAATGCTAATGAAAGGTTTGTGTATATCAAACACTGGGCTTTTGATTGCTGTTAACACTTGCTCTTTTCTCCCAGGTGTTGGAAGTGACTTCTTTCCCCCGACATGCACAGGGCTACCTTGAAATGAGGACTTGTACAGAGCACTCAGAGGTCTTTGGAACACTGTTCCTTTAACATAGGTACAACACTTGTCTAACTGCATACTTTTATAAGGACTTATTACTTACCTTGTATCAGCATTTCTTGTGCTCCTGTCCTTGCAGGGATTATAGCTAGGAGTAGCTAACTACTATTATAGCAATAACCCATGCCTGGGTGCGGGTAATGCGGGATTTACCCACGGTTGGCGTGGTTTGGTCCCGAGGGCCCGAGGACCAAACAAAGACAACCGTGGGTAAATCCTGCATTACCCACACCCAGAAGTGGGTTATTGCTATTATACTATGACATTATTTAAGAAAATAAATAATTACTTTTCTTAAATAATGGCATTGTATAATACCTCTTTGCTGCCCTTCCGCAGCTGTCTGGTATCCGCGGCAGTTCTGATGTACTGCGCATGCCTACGCAGTACATCAGAGCTATGGCCAAAAGCAACGGAGAAAGCAAGATCTCTGTTGCTTTTTACTGTTTTGCTGTGTTAAATGGGTTTAACATAGCGAGACAGCTTTAAAATAAGCAACAGCTCCGTTGCTTATTTTAAAGCTGTCTCGCTATGTTAAACCCATTTAACATAGCGAGACAGGTTTAAAAAAAAGCAATGGAGAAAGCAAGATCTCCGTTGC
This sequence comes from Protopterus annectens, assembly GCF_019279795.1. Classification (NCBI taxonomy): domain Eukaryota; kingdom Metazoa; phylum Chordata; order Ceratodontiformes; family Protopteridae; genus Protopterus; species Protopterus annectens. Next base: position 345,604,791 of record NC_056738.1, on the reverse strand, counting down.
TTTTTACACACTGTGTCGCTATGTTAAAGGAGTTTAACATAGCGAGACAGCTTTAAAAAAAGCAACAGAGATCTCCGTTGCTTTTTTTAAACCTGTGTCGCTGTGTTAAACTCTTTTAACATAGCGAGACAGTGTTTTAAAAGAGACTTATACTAATGGAAAAAGTCCGGGCGACCGGACCTTTTTCCATTAGTATAAGTCGATTTACAATGTGCACGCTGGCCAATCAGCATGCACGTTTTGGAATATTAATGGGGGGTCATGGTATAATAATCAACAGCAACCACATTTTATTTGTTATTAATTGGCTGACTGATTTTCTGCATTTATATTCCAAGAGGTGCAGCAGTGAGACACAACTCCACAGGAATAGCTAATGCAAAGCATCTCACTCTGCAGTGCTACGTCCTGTTTTATAGTTATGCAGCTTTGAATTTTCTATACTGTTAAAAGGATCTGCTTTCTATTTGTGCTCCTGAAATGAGCTGTTTGCATGTGAATACAACAGACAGCTGTACTTTAGCATTAACAAGGTACATGAAAGAGAATCAATTTGTTCCTCCCTTCTGAGGGCTTTTTAGCTGCAGACTCTGTGAATTACACTTTGATACAAAGGGGGTCCATGGATTTATTCTGCATTAACAATGAGTGTAAATAAACAATGGTTTAAACAGAACAAAACAAAACAAAACTAACTGCACAATGGGTAGGTGTCTTGGCATCAGTGTGAGTGAACACCAGCTGATGCAGCAAGCATGCAGTATGCCTTCCTCACTCCCCTCCCACCCAAACTACAGCCGTTCTGCCCTCATTTATTTTCTAGACTTTAAAGCCACTCCTACTTCCTACTTCATTATATGTTTACCCCCATTCTTTACATCTCCACAGAAAAAATGACATCTGAAATCCAGTATCCATTTAGACATTGAGTTAGTCCTACTAAACAATCTCTATCAATCAAGAGTACACCAATCTGTCCACTGCATTCTGTGTATTAAATAAAGAGATTGAATATCTAAGTAGAAATTCATAACCCAGCGCATAACTATTTACTCCCTGCTAACCATTTTCAAATGATCCAACGTAAACTAACAACTTTTAACAATAATGTCAGTTACTATTGGCAGTTTTGATAAGAAATGGGCAACATATGGACACAGGTTACTCTATATAAGACTACCATTATAGCTTTAACTAAAACCTGGATCAAACATGAAATGGTTTTGGTAACTAATGTGATATAGTTGAACATTTTAACTGTTAGTTTAATCACTAAAATTGTGTCATCATTTCTGTTTCTTACAATTCCCTACAAGCTAAATTCACTATCTTTTATCACTAGAGGGCAGGCCATTATTCTGGTGTGGGATTATGCTATAGTAAATAATAACTTTAACCTAAATGCCAACTTAGTTTATGTAACTGGACGAATTAGTTTGGACTCAAATGGATCACAAGCCCAATGACATTAGGAGGCAAACCCCAGCTCTTTCTACCTCTTGTTTACATACTACCACTTGCCACTGGGTATAAGAGAAACGCCTAATGTTTATCTGCTCCATTTAGGGAAAGAATTTGATGAATATCCCTGACATCGATGACTGACAGCCATGATATGGGTTACTGTCAGTTCTGAGACTTCTTACCACAATACTGCAAACTAAATATATTAATACAAATGAAATGAAAGAAAAGAAAATACACAAACAGAAGAAAATACAAACAAAATACCATGGCAAATATATTGTCTTGTTAATGCACTGTTGCCCTTAACTGCCAGGGAGGAGTTGCTACTCTCTATCTCCTGCTAGATTAATTTTCTTATTTTAAAAATTAATTAATTGTGCCATTAACCACAATGAGAAGGGCACAGCCACCTTATATAACAGCAGCAGTTCCCTACACTGCAAGATAATACTGCAATACAAGAATGCCATTTCTAATGTTGTGCTGCTGTTAATGGTGCGAGTGGGGGCTGCCACCCACTCAGTTCTAAACAAGTGTAAATAGTCAGTTTCACTATATATGCAAGTTTGGGGTGGGGGTTATCAGGGGGCCAACACCTATTACATTCTGTAAAGGCAGCAGTATATTAAATGCCAAGAAAATACTACAAGAAAACAGCATCATAAGGAACGTGTTAATAAAATATAAACAATAGCAAGGGACATGAGCCTTTCACAGTTAAAATGCTCAGCTACATGAAAGTCATCACTAAAACTATTTCACCATTACAGATTAAATAATCAAAATATAGAAAAGTTGCATAAAAGCTGATATGCATGTATCTTTTTGTTTTCTTCAGTGACAGAAGTCAGTGTGTGCTGTTTTAGAAAATCAGTTTCCACATACTTCTTTCAATATTTCAGATTAGATTTGTATTAAACGCTTTATTATTAGTTTGTTGTGTTACAATTAAATTGTACAACTTTTAAGATTTTATAGTCCCGGCCTTTTTAGAACAGGCTGGATATACGCTCACATCTGAATGCTCTCAGGCTCATATGAGTACTGTGTTTACAGTTCACTGATTGTGGCTTTGGACAGGGTTTAGAGAGAACTCAGAGGAGTATAGTATGTCAAATCTTAGTTGTTACTCTGCTACACAGTCACCCCAATACAGGGAAACCATCTTTGTTATGGAGATCCACAAGGGCTACCCTACAAATAACCTCATTCTGTTAAGTGATCTCAGCTTTAACTAGTTAAGCCCAAACAAATTCAAACTGGAATGATCATTCTGTTCTCACCCTTTCCTGAACTGTCCAGTAATGTACCTCACGCGTGCATCAACATCCAGGTGTGCCCTAGCACCTTTAGCTTATCACACTGGTCTTTTAAAGTGAAAAGAGCCCTGTAACGTGAAAATCACTATATATATATATATATATATATATATATATATATATATATATATATATATATATAAATGTGTACACCTAATTCAATGGATATCGACCTACTCATAGTGTAGACTCCTTTCATTGGTCCCCAGTGTATTCAGATGTCAACCCCATTTCTGCTCCATCTGCACTTTAACACAGTATGACCCATTCAGGTCTAAATGAAGAGATAAAAGCAGCAATAATAGGAGAGTAGCAATGCTGGAACTAAATTCATCCTCAGGTCATGATGAGTACCTTCACATGGTGCAGTCTGTGTTTAAAAAATCTCACTAAGATGACACTTTTATGCAGACTGTACTTTACATATCATGAAGAAAGCTGGGTCAGAAAATAAAAAAGAAGACTGGGTGTACAGGTCCCAGAATAAAAAGCTGCCCACTTCTGCTGTATGCACTGGTACCAGAACTGGAAAAAGGGCAGCATAAAATTCTCAGGACAGGGAAACATTTCTACTTCAGGGTTAGGCCAGGCTCAGTTGTAGGATTGCCTCCTTATGGTAGAAGGGAGTAGTAGTCCAAAAAAAAAACCACAAAAAACTGACAGACCAAGCATGAATCATAGAGATGATAAAGTGGACTATTTAGGGTAAGGAAGAAATTATGAATTGTTACTATTAAGTAAGAAACCCAGAATTTTCAAACAGAAAATATGTAGAAAAGGTAGGAGATAAATTAGAGAAAAGAAAAATGTTTGCACATGAAAATCTGTCAAAAACTACAGGTAATAATTTAAGATCCTTAATGCAGAAGATTAAGGAAAAATATTATTGAGATGTACAACATTGTGCTGCCTGAAAAAGGTGACAGAGGAAGTGAGAAAAGATAAAGAACAAAAACAGAGGTTTTTGAAAGGCGTACAATGAAACACGGGCATGGTAAAGAAAAGGAAATCTGATATGGAGTTATATTTATGCAGAGAAGAACGACAAACCAATCAATACAAAACATTTAGCTCCAAAGATATTTCAAAAGAATTACTGGAAAAGTCACTTGGATATGGAAAATTTCATAATACAAAAGGATCACAATAAAGGAATGCAAACATGAATATCATCAAGGTTGAAATTAAAGAAATACAAATTGAGCTGATAGGCCTTCTACAATGTGAAGGATTTAGTGTGGCAACTCCAACACAGGCAGTGTTGCAACATGATGGGCCAGTGGGTCCCCAGACAGAGGAGCAGTTGGTGGAGTGGTAGGCATCTAAAGAGGATATGCCACAGCGTGATGTTCTGGAGCCTGCTGTGGGAGACTTACATAAAGGGAAGTAGCAAGAAACAATGGAAGCTTTGATACAGGTTATATTGTGAAGTGATGGGACAATGGGGTCCCCTATAGAGGAGCAACAGATGGAGCAGGATGCATCTAAGGAGACATGCTACAGGATGATGATCTTGGACTTTATTTACTTATTTATTTATTTATTTCCAGTTAGATTACCGGGGAAGTCCACTGGGTCCAGAAGACCCGTTTTCAGTGGAGGCCCGGGGAGAAAAGCTCCAGGATATACAAATGCAAAAAAGAAAGAATACACAAAAACAAGCAAATACAAATAAAGTAGTAATATACAAGAAACATTGTATAGTAATAGGTTACAATTATGTACATTCAGTGTCATGCATATTCAGCAGGAATCAAATTGTATCGGTTACAACTTATGTACATTCAGTGTTAGGCATATTCAGCAGGAAATCAATGTGAATTGTTATTGATGAATTTTGCAAAAGTTTTCATTTGAGCACGCCACTTGTGTTGTGGTTGGGGAAACACCTTAACATACATGTATATTAGTAATAGTGATAACACCTTACTTGTGCTCATGTAAAATAAGAAGCTGTTTACAATATTTACAAAGTTGAACTAGGGTGCTGTTTAGCTCTAAGAGATCAGAGCTTAGATTGCCTCATGGGTGAAGTAGCTATCGGTAATAGAGAGCTAAGGAACCTGGGAGGAAAAACCTCTTGGGGACATGTTCTAAGAATTAGGTCCGGTGAAAGCAGGTGCATTTCCATTTGGTGGACAGGTGTTTGAAAAGTACAGATTTGAAGTTTTCTGAGTTAGTTGTAGTTCATAGCATGGCAGAGAGAGAATTCCATTTCTTGCCTAGTGAGAAAGTTAGGAGAAGTTGGCCAGCAGGACGTTTAGGCTTGTGGATAGAGATTATGTTTTGGTGTTCAGATCTGAGTGTTCTGTTGGGGGTGTAAGGGTGGAGGATATTGGTTAGGGCTGGACATTTAGTTAGGTGAAATATACGTCTGTGAGCAATGGTGAGTTGGAAGTAATCCAGGTAGTTTGTGAGTTCTAGCCAGTTCAATTATTGTAGGGTAAGGCAGTGATGGGTGGAATTTTTAGATTTAGTAGCAAATTTAGAGATCTTATTGTAGCAGTTTTCTAGTTTGGAAGTGAGGGAGGAGGATAGGTTAGTTAGGAGTGGGGCTCCATATAATAAGGATGGAAGAAGATAAGTGGTGGCCAGAGTATGCCTAGTGGAGTTGGATAGAAATAGATTGTTTCTGTACAGCATACCTAGCTTTTGGTGTGTTTTCTTAATATTCTGCTGAATGTGGATATCGAACTTGAGGTGTTCATTAATAGTGATACCAAGGGGTTTAGCAGAAGGGACCACTTATATGGGTGAGTTGGATTGAGTAAGGACTTTGAAAGCATTTTTGTCATAGTAGAACATCTTTGAAGGAGGGAATAGTAGGATTTTTGATTTATTTGCATTGTGGGAAAGGTGGTTTTGTTGCATCCAATTTTCAGTGGTTGGTTTGGGTTTTGGTCAGCAGTTCAGAGGGGTTTAAAGTGAAGCAGACTAAAGCTGAATCATCTGCTTATTGAATGATTTTAGAATCAGGAAAGGCAGAGTGAAAGTTGTTGATGAAAATATTAAATAGCATAGGCCCAAGTATAGATCCCTGTGGTACGCCAGTAGGGGTAGGCAGGAAGGTAGAGGTGGAGTTCTTCCATTTAACTGCCTGTGGTCTTTCTGACAGATAGCTAGAGAACCAAGATATAGTATTTGGAGAGAGATGAAGGTTTGAGAGATGATGGAGAAAGTGATTGTAGGAAACAGTACCGAAGGCTTTAGAAAGATCAAGTAAAACAGTAGAAACTAGGTGCCCAGAATCACGGGCTTGGTTAACAGTATCAAGAAAAGAGAGTAGAGCGGTTATAGTACTATGTCCTGGGTGGAAGCCATGCTGGGTGGGTGTCAGAAGATGGTTGTGGGTCAAGAAGGGCATCAGTTGGGAGTGGATGCATTTTTCTAGGATTTTGGAAATTGGTGAGACGAGAACAATAGGACAGAAGTTAGAGATGCTGATGTTTTTGTCTCCTTTGTGAAGAGGAAGAATGTATGCTGAGTGCCAGAGTTTAGGGATTTAAGATTCCTTTATGGATCTGTTAATTAGGATGCTGCTTGGGAGAGCAATGCCATCAGCTGCACATTTTAGGATGGGAGGGAATATTGTCTGGAGCGTTGGTGCAGGGTTTGAGTTTGGACAGAAGTCTTTTATAAAGTTTGTGGAGACAGGTTTGAGCTTGAACATAAGGGGAGGGTTGTTGGGGAGTTAGATGAAGAGAAATGAGATATTGGAGGGTTATTGTTGGGGAAGGTTTTGGTCAAGTCAGAAATAGTTTCTGTGAAGAATGTGTTGAATTCTGAGGCTAGTTCAAGGTTGGATTTGCTTGGGTCTGAACAAGGGTTATTTCTGGAGCCTGGATTGAGAAGAGTGTTTATAGATTTCCAAAACTGTTTCGGGTTTTTGTTGTTGTTTTATTGGAGGCTAATATAATAGGATTTTTTGTCCTTAGTGATTAGCTGTTTAACAAGGTTGTGGAGCTGTTTGTATTGGAGGAAGGTATTGGGCAATTTATTGTTTTGGTAAAGCTTCCATAATTTGTCTCTTTGGAGCATGATTTGTTTTGTATCTTTGGATAGCCATGGAGCTGTGCTAGTTCTTATCCTTTTGTTTCTTAGAGGGGCTAGGGAGTTTAGAGTGTCTAAGAAAATTGAGTTGAAGAAGGCTATAGCATTGTCAAGAGGAAGGGCGTATAGTTTTTGCCAGTTCATTTGTTTGGGAATATTTGAGAAGGCTGTGGGGTTGAAGTGACTAAGGTTGCGAGTAAGGATGTATTGGTGTTGTTGTAGTGTGGAGCTGGTGGAACAATGGATGAATGCTGGGAGGTGGTCACTAATGGTGTCAGGAATAGTGCCAGAGTTGGTTATTTTGTTTGGATGGGAGACTAGGATCCAATCAATAGTGAATCCAGGGGAATTTGTTTTGTTGGGTCTGGTGATGGATAGGATAGTTTGAGTAAAGTTATAGAGGTTTATGGAAAGAGAGGGAGAGGGAATATTGAATTTGTTCCAGTCTATATTAACATCCCCAAGAATATAAGTTTCATAGTTAATTTTAGTAGAAGCCCATAGGAGAATATCCTCAAGGACAGGAATATTGTTACCAGGGATAATATATAGGGCAATGATGCAGATATTCTTGTGTTTATTTAGTTTTAGAAGTCCAACTGTAAGTTCTGTGTTTCTGAATTGTGAAATTAGAATTTGGGGGGAGATTATGGTTAGAAGGTTGGAGTAAATTAAGGCAGTGCCGCCACCTTTTCTGTTTAGTTGGTAATTTCTAAGGGTGTGAAATCCTGGGGGTAGAAATTCAGAGTCGGGGATATAGGGTTTGAGCCATGTTTCGGAGATGGCTAAGATGCCTGGTTGGTTACGGCTTAGCCAAGCTTGAAATTGGTGTAGTTTATTGTTAAGGCTCTGGGCATTGATAGTAAACATTTTAAGAGTATTGTGAGGGGAGGAGGGAGATAAGGGGAAGGAATTCTTAACTAGGGGACCAAGGTTATGATGGATATCTCCGGCTAAGATTAGGTTATTACAGGTAGTAACATTTGGCCATTTAGGTTTGCTGAGTAAGATGTAAGGTACATCTAGGCTTAGTTTTGGTGTCAGTAACTTAGCTGAGGTGGAAAATATTTTTGGGAGGAAAAGGAGCAGTGGGTTAGGCGGAATGAGAGAGGTGGAGATAGAGTAGAACTGTGAGTGAGGTTGTGGGTGAGGTTGGGTAAGTGTGCTGGTTATTGTTGGAGCAAATATAGGACAGGAATTAGAAGAGTATGAGCTGGCATAGCATAGTGGTACTAGGAACAGAAGGAGTAAACAAGGGGCTTGGAGGGCGTGGATAAGTAAGGAGAGCATGACTATGCAAAGGGAGAATGATAGGTATAAGGAGGAATAGGTTTTAGGGAAATATAAGAGAAGCTTAGGTGAGCTTTTTTATAAGCATAAAGGTTTTAAGAGTGATTGTCCTTGCAAGGTTTTTAGTTATTTCCTGTCCCATTGTAATATACTGAAATGGACAAAGATGTGGTGATATGGTATATGAACTACAAATAAGGCATGTACTCTGAGCAGATGTATGTGAAAATAATGATACTTCAGAAGCTGGAAAGTTAAAATAACTCTTTCGCTTCAGGGAAAACTGACACATATGTGTTAAATAAGCAAAACATCCAGGACAACATTAAGCAGAGACCTATACCTTACCTATAAATGGAAAATGTGAAAAACAGATCTTTGAGCCTTAGAGTTTTCATTGGGGAATACCCAAAAATCAATCTTATGAAACCTACGGCAACTCAACTACCACTGTTTTCTTCCAGGTTGATAGATCACAAATCCATCTAACTGGTTAATCAATAGTATGTATGTATTGTCCGTATCTTCTTTGCTGTTGATAATATCCTTACAGCCAAACAGAGTTCACCTTAGTTGAATTTGGTTGCTCCAAAATGGTCAAGACATGCCTAGATGCCTCTTGTTTTGGAGATCATATTTCTTTCTTCTGTTCATTTACTTATGTTCTAGGCCTTATTGAATCAACAGGATGGCAAAATACTTCATCCCAATCTGAAGTCCCTAAACTTACATGGATAATTTCTGTTTCTTTCCTGACAAAATTACTTTTCAGTCAATATTTTAAATGTCGCAAAAAAAGGTTAGAAAGTCTGCCAAAAGAAAATCACATCCACATGAAAGCATATTTCAGTCTGAGTGCACAAAAGAGGACACACAAAAAGGAATGTTTGCTTTCTGTATAAGATTCACAGGAAAGACAGTGCAAAGAAGATACTCTCAGCCCAGAAGGAATGATCTAAGGGAAGACCTGCTTTACTTAATAGAGATGGATAGACATTTTAAGACCGATGGAGGAAATAGATTACAGAAAGCAAATAAGACCCAAGATGTTAGGAGATTGGTAAAACTTCATTCATGTGATCTAACAGAAATAGATAGAATATATTACTGTACAGCTAAACTAATAATGGAGAAATTGTTACTAAAGAACAGAGTATCAAAGGAAAGGAACAGAGTAACAAAGGAAAGGAACAGAGTATCAAAGGAAAGGAAGGGAACAAGTGGAATGCCACCAGGGAAGCATCGATTAGGGAAAACTATAAAGCAATTAAGACAAGACGTATAATTGTTAGAAGAATATAGAAAAGGAAACAGATAATCAGAATTTGCAAGCAGAACTGAGAACAATGTGGAAGAAAGAAACTCAGACAGTTCCAATAGTAACAGGAACAAAAGAACAAATAAAAAAATAATATACAGTCAGACGTAAATATGCTACCAGTAAATTTAACTCCATATGAACTGCAGGAGGATGCAATTTTAAATATATTGTGGGTGTAAAAAAGAGCACATTTGACTAACCTTAAAGACTGAAGCATTACTAAATTCATGAACTCAGTCATATACTTACTTAGGAATGGGGTCCATTTCCATTGTGGTATTAGAAACCCAAAACATTTGGAAAAGTTAGAAAAGACAGACTGTTTTCCCTTGTACAAAGGACGATCAAAGGTCAGCATTGTCCTTAACTCACTCCATGAATTGGGTCTCTTCTAGACCTAACATGGAAAACCAGTCCCCACAGATACCACGAGATATGACTCCAACAAACAGCTCAGAATGATGGCATGATACAAAGAAAATACAACAATAATGCTCTGTTTAAACAATTGCCCTACTTTCTATAAGTTCCTATTATTGATAGAAATACCACCTGTCCAGTATTTTTGTGGACTTTCCAGAAAAAAGAATGTTAGTCCGGCAGTCCGGAATGCAGCGTACAAACTCTGGTATTCTGTTTATCTGCACAAAGAGAATGTTAGAGTTTGTAAAATGCAGTCTTGGATCAACTTTTTAAATGAAAAGCATGCTAATGTGATGTGATGAAAAAAACGGACTTTCTAAAAAAGGAAAAAGAAGCCATTCCACCTCTGTGGACTGGGGGCTGTGGGTGAATCAAGTGGTATGATTTTTGTCCGAATTTCACCACAGAGAAAGTTGGAAACCCTAGTTATTGATAATGTCAGTTTTAGCCTAAAGAAAGGAGATTGCAGTAATATCTTAGAAATTAATAAATATATATATATATATATATATATATATATATATATATATATATATATATATATATTAATAAAGAGTCTAAGAGCAGTTGAAATGGCAATGAATAAAGTGTCAACGAAAATCTGAAAGCTTCTGGAAAGTGACTAAGTAGACGGCACAAAGAAGTTCCATCACATTGCAAGGAAACTGAAGGATAAAGAAGCTAGTTGTCTGACACCATTCATCTGCAACTTATAAACAAAGGTATGGCATTTAAGTCCAAGGAAGTCATTGTTCCACTGTATTTGGCATTCATCAGATATATCATTGAGTACAATGCCCTACTTGGCATGTAACTAACCAGACATATCCAACAATTGGAACATCCACAGAGGTTCCTCACTAAAAGAATACATGACGTACGTAAAATGTCCTATGCAGACCACCTCAAGGCCCTATCCTTGTATTCTGTCTCTTACAGGCTTTTGAGGGGAGATATATGCCTGGCATACAGGGGATTGACAGATCTCACTCTGATGAACCTCCTCCATATCGACAAGACAAACAGCACCAGAATTACCCATTCTAAAGACTTAAACCTTGCCTGTGACATAAATAGGACCTGCTGGAGAGATAGGTATGTATCCCAAAGACTACCCTGTCTATGGAACAGGCTCCCCATCCATGTGAAACAGTGTTTCTCCCTAACCTAATTCAAGTGTAACTTGAACAATTGGATGGGAAACTGGAAATTCATCCCTGGATTAGCACCTATTTCCCTAATGGACATAGGTAACCTGTAAATGGTTCATTTCCCAGGCCCATGCTTACACTTATCAAGGGTATCAGAACTTGTCAGAGATTTGGGATGCATGACTTAAAAAGGCCCTTGTGGTCATTAGCCTAGCAAACACCTATGAAGCTATGAACCTATAAGGGTTATGAACAACAATCTGCTCACCAGTTCAGATGTCACTAAGGAAAATGGAAGGAGTACTTCAAGAAGTTTCTAAACTGAGGGAGGTGGTGATAACAATTTTCTAAAAACTAAATAAATAAATAAAGAAAAAATAAAGAATAACTATCAGATACATGTATGTATGTATATATATATATATATATATATATATATATATATATATATATATATATATATATATATATATATATATATATATATATATATATTTTTTTTTTTTTTTTGCCAAACTGTTAGTATAACAGGTTGGCAATTACCTATTTATATCACAAGTTTGCTAGCATTACAATTAACACAACTTAGCAGCTTCTCACCTAAGATGCAATTATGTGCTGCCTGTGCATATAATTAATGCAAGATAGCAAGAAGTCTGCCTCCTTACTTAGGGATAAATTTTTAACTTTTTTTTATTACTGTTATTCTCATGCATGAAGATGTACGTGAACTCACTTATGTTGAAAAAGGAAGAAAGACTGAGAAACTCCCTTTGTGATTAATTTTTAAGTGACTGGCATTTAGTACATGGAATATGTGACTGAAAAGATCAAAAGGAGGTTCAGATTCTCACAATCTGCACACATTTTGTAGCCCAGAAAAAGTAGATTTTGTTCTCCATTTTATTCAGACCAATTGTGATTTAGGAAAACAAATTCTACAACTATTTGGTTGGCTTTACATCATAACATACACTTTTAACAACAAGGTAATCATAAAGCATAATAATGATTTCATTGATGAATGCGCAATGGATTTTTAAACATTTGCTGTTAGCTTTGAGCAAACTAAATCTCTGATCAAAGAAAATGTAGACATTACAGAGATAAATGCAAAATAATGCATCTAGGGAATACAAAATGTTATAAGTATACTTTCGAAGGAAAATTAACATATGAAAATTGTGTCAGAAATTAATCTTAGTATATTAACATTTGAAAGACTTGATTTTAGTGAACATTTAGGGTGGTCCATGCTGTGACTTGTGTCCTGTGTTTATTGACATTCTTCTTCAGTCATGCACCGGATTCTTCTGTTATCTACTATGGATACCTTCACTATCTGGGATACATAAAAGATGCTGGGTAGCAACTAGCAAGCAAAGAACAACCCTTTCCACATCAACACAAAACAGGATACATCCAGGAATATGGCATACGTACAGATATTATTGTTTGAATACAAAGCAGACAACAGTAAATAAGATGTTAATCTCTGGTTTATGTAAAAGTTAAAAAAAACTATTAAATGAATAAACCATTTGAGTGTACTGCAAGGAACTGCTGCATATGGAAATATTAAACCAAAGTGAGCAGTCTTGAAAGATACTGTAACTAGCTTGTACACATGCTGAGTTTTGGTAATAGCAAAATGGCATACATACCCAGATTTGATTTTCTTCCTGTGGATATAAGCAGCTAGTAGTAGAATGACCAAAATCATGATTCCAGTAAAGATGGCAGCAAAAACCTTAATTGGCTGAGATGTGTATGGTTCAACATGTGTAAGGAATTGCACAGTCGTTAAAGAAGTCGCAGGTTGTCCTGAAGTGCAAATCAAGAAACAAACTCAGATTAGTTATCATTGATACAAGGGTTAAGGATGGGCTTTAATGGAAGCAAAGTAAGGCCTTAACTAAATTTCATAATAATATACATGGTGAAGGACTCTGTTAATCCGATGCTCATTTCTTATATCCTATTGCTCACCATTTAAAAATATCTGATTCTACCAGCAAAATAAACTGATGATACCCTTCAGAAACTAGTAACTCAAATCAGTTATATTCACAACACCTATATAATAAAAACTGTTCTCCCCCCATTGGACTAATTTTACATTTATATTTTAAATGAGGAAATTACACACAAGGCTTATGATGAGTGGACTGGATTAAGTAAATGCTTTGCAGATATTCATGGAGATCTGTGACATTAAAATATTTTTGGCAAAAGAAACAAGTAGCAATATAATACAGGCCAAAAAGTAGATAGCCTGGCATTCCTTCAGTAAGTTTATCTAGCGTTCATTATTTAAATGTTATTCATCAGTTTACAGGGCAAATGGACTGTTCATTAAGGACCTTTATCAACCATGACACAAATCACAAGAACAATTGTAAATGCAATGTATATAGACACTTCAGACTAGCCAATCAACCAGCATGTTTTTGGAAGATTAAGGAAACTGGAGTACCCAGAGAAAAAACACATAGACAGAGGTAAAACATGTAGACTCCACAAAGATAATAACCAGAATCTGTTGAACAAAAATTGAGCACAGATTCCATCACATCTCTCTAAAAACCTGCTGACCAAACCCAATGATCCAAAGAGTAATTAAATGTGAACATCATAGGTTCATAGGTTCATAGGTTGGTACTAGGCTAATGGCCCTAGAGCCTATACAAGCCTAGCCAAACAATTCCCTGGATATTTCTTCCCACAATATTTACTTCCCTGGACCCCTGTCTAGCAGGGCGACTGACGTGATCCCGGGGTGAATTTCCTATCTCCCATCTAATTGTCAAGGTTCCTTTTGAAGAGGGCCAAGGAAGGACTCTGCTTGACGTGTATGGGCAGTCTATTCCACAGTATGGGGAGTCTCTGGGTCAGGAACCTATCCCTCCAGCACGTTTTGTTCATTGTGATGGCAAGGTTTAGATCCCTGGAACAAAAGATAAAGGGAATATAGTCCAGTTTCAGGCTATTGACAGGGAGCTAAATCCACTCTTCCTCATAGGGATTTTCAGTTTGGGGGTGTAAAAGGAAAGATTACTGTCACATAATGGACTTACACACTCCAAAACTTCATGTCATACCATCATGCTATAACCCTGATCATGTGGTGCTTTATAACCTAAGCATAATCCGACCTTTACATGTCTATATTTCATAGAAAACAGTCTCAAATGGCACAGGCCATTAGTATATGTAAAGATTCTCTTGGTGAATTGTGAACTTCCATTACACATTTTCAAGTAGAATCAAGTCTCCTTTGGTATATGAATAGAACAATATATTGTATTCGGTAAATGGCCTCACATAGGATATATAAGTCTCAGTTAACACATACAGTGCCCTAGTAGACATACATTTAAAGATCATCGTGACAGTCTTGTGTGCCTTAATTCTAACTATTGCAGCATTAACAAGGTGAACCTGTTTATTTGAAACCTTCAGATGTTTAATACTGTCAGTAAAAAAATGGAGAGCTTACCTTAACTGAATGAAAGTGTAGTACCTTATGCTTATTATGGTTCAAGGTTAAGGGTCTACTGCTTGCTGCTACTTGCTTGAAAGCAACTTAGCCATCCCAACACCCTATCCTATAACCCTGTATAGCACTACCAGAACCCTAACTCTAACCCTAAAACTCCTTTCCTGCTCACCAATCCTAAAAATCCTTTCCTGTTCTCTAAATCTAAAATCCCCCTCCAGTTCCCTAACCCTAAGACTCCCTTCCCACCTTTAAACCTAAAATCACCCTCATGCTCCCTAACCCTATGACTCCTTTCTCACTCCTTACTCCTAAAACCCCTTTTCCTCTTCTAACCTTAAAATTCCATATCTTCCCAACCAGTGTCCTAATCCACACTCCCACTTCCTCCCACTCCCTTAACATGGCTGCCACACTTACCTTACTCAAACATGAATAATCCATTTAGGTAATCTGCGGCAGCTGCTTGCCTCACATTTATGTTTGCGTAAAGTGCAAGCAGCAGCCTACCTGAGATATGAAATACTTGAATCCCTGGCTAAAAGGCAATAGTCTTCAAAAGCTGGGAGCCGAGTACTTGCATTGCTCCTCATTTACACTACGATGCAGAAACCATGATGAAATAACTTTCAAATACTTATTAATGGAGACAATGCAATCTTTGGTGATTAGGGAAATCCCTATTTTAACATCATTGGTATATTTTGCAATGCAGTTTTTATGTGATAAAAGCAAAAAGGAAAGCAGAGCATTAACAAGAATTGGTCGTAAAACCAAGCCAAGAGAAATGCCTGAACACACAAGAACTCAGTCAGACATTTGACCTTGAACAAGAACCTTCCCTTTTCTCCCAGACAAGCGAAGATGGATCTGTGCTATTATAAATGGTTTTAACTTTCTGGCGCTTAAATAGTGTATTATAACTTCACAAGTAACACTGTCAAAAGCTTTAGCAAGATCAAGACAAACTACTGACACACTTAATCCTTCATCCAAAACTGTGTTTACAGCAGCATAAAACTCAGTCAAGAAGAATAGTGTTGATTTCCCACACAAAAAAATCATGCTGATGAAGTGAGAGCTCAAATACATTATACACGTCAAAGAGTAACAACAAACTCAATCTCAAAAAAAAAAAAAAATTAAATCTCAGCAACTCCTTTATATATGTGGACACATTTTGCTAATTTTCAATTTGTTGGAAAAAATCAAATGAATTAAACAAGGAAGTGAGTGGATACAAAGTTAAACCTTTTAATCACATAGAAAGTTATCCTGTCCAGTACTACTCAAATTCGTAACTTTCTCTAAGAACCTCCTTACTAGATTTTTATTAACGACAGAGTAGCTGGATTGGTCGAACACAACTGGACCATCAACCTATTCATAAGGCAATTTTGAGGAGTTGACCCAAAAAGTAATTATTAAAAATTTGTGCTTTTTGTTTGGGATTAATAACACTGAAACTTCCAATAACGAAGGCCCAGCCATAAAAGGATGTGTCTGAGAATCCACGTGTTTATAAAACTGCTTCTTATTGTTTGTAGCAGTTTTCAGGTGCCTTTTATATAACAGTTGCCAGTAGCCTTTCATATCTGGCTTTTGCTTTAGTAATGATATGTCTTGAAATTGTGTGTGTGTGTGTGTGTGTGTGTGTGTGTGTGTGTGTGTGTGTGTGTGTGTGTGTGTGTGTGTGTGTGTATATATTGCTAGACATTGCTTTAAATTTCCTAGAAAAATCTAAATTTGCACAGTTTTAGTTTAACTACTTCCCTTAACCTGTTATTTCATCACAGTGGAAAAGGATATTTTATATACAAGCATTTAAAGAGTTATTATATATTTTCTCAAAGAGATTCCTTCCATGAGATGTTCCTCTACTACAGATTTCGGGCCAGTTGTCAATTGCTATTTCTGCCTTTAACTTGTTAATATTTATATTTTTGTAATTATAAACCTCAAATTATGGCTGAATTTTGACACAAACCAGGAATAACAAAATCGAGTGCAATGTGGTAAAAATTTCCAAGTAAGGGTAATATGTTGTTAATAAGCCCTGGGCTATTGATTAAAAGTTAATAAAGAAAGACTGGAATTATGAGTGAAAAGGGGACCCTCTGGGAGAAATTTAGTGTGATAACTTCTAAAACTTCAATTTCCAAGTAAGATTTGCAAACTCTAAAAACCCTGTTGGGCATAGCTGAAGTTATCTAAAATTATGGCGAGCTAGCTATTCAGCTAAGTTTTTAAACATATTTAGTTGTTGGTCAACATTTTGCTTTGAGCTTCTTTGGCAGCAAACCATTTTGAGAGCATCCCATTCAATAGCGTTATCAATTTCAATAACCAATGTGTGAGTGTACGCATTTTGGCTGCATAGCTTTATATACAAAAACAGCAATACCACCCCTAGTGGTATTAGAACACAAGCATTCAAATTAAAAAAATCAGGAAGGAGTAATAAAAAATAAAGCAGAATGCCATGCCTCAAGAACAACAATAATCTTATAAGAGTTGATGGAAGCCAATATTTTAGCTCAAGGCTTTGGACTTTGCATTAAGTTGGATTGTATAATAAATGTCATGCCTAGTTGTGAGTGATTAAGCTTAAAAAAACAAGGTCTGGACACTGAAAAGTCTTAGAAACGCATGGCTTCATAACTTAGATGGAAAATGTCATAAGCAAACTTGCTGGGATCACAAGACAAAACTTATATAACCAATCGTTGAAATATCTGTCCATTGTATTTTGGTAATGAATGCAACTTAGAGGTAGAAAGATCTTACTGAAGTGTGATTTAATATAATTTTTGGTGTACAATTATAACGTGATTTACAGGTACTGTTTTGAGATCATATACCCCTGCATGAACTGTAATTGAGTCAAATGACAATTTCTTATAACACACAGTCTGCCTAAAAAGTTAGGAATATTTCACATTTTTGTTTCTCCAGGACTAGACACTGAATTTTTTTCCATTGGCTACGCTAACTAGTAGCTAACAGCCTTTTTAACATAGAATCAGCAGTGTTTAAAATGCCCATGTAAATCTAGGCTGCTTAATTTGCATCTGCATCAGTAATGGATATGTTTTCTGGATGTGGAGAAAAACTACCACCCACTTCTCTACAACTTCTGATGTCTGGTTCTGTGAGCCGGACTGATATCTGAGGTATCACGGACTGAGCTTGCCAGTTTGGTAGATTCTGTCTTTATTTAAAATGATACCTGAATTGGCTGATGATTTAAAGTTGCATCATCTATGCCAGGCAGTACTAATGATAGAAAATATCAGATGTAGAATTTAAATTGAGTCCTCCATCATCCAGACATTGTTTATAAGTTCTACTAAACTCACCATCATATTCTAACCCAATAAAAATGGTATCGTTATCACTATCACGATAGTACAAGTGGTGGAAAGGGGGCAGTTGTCTAAGGTGTGATCAGTGCTGTAGAAAAGGTATCCTTGGGTCTTTACAAGCAGGTTATATAATTATTTAGCCTACCAGGATTGTAAATACAGCTGCTTAAATGATTGCACGTACTACTTGCAGGATCCGATAGGCAGCTCTTCTACAGTGCCAGTTATGCCCCCTAACATCTTGCACCTGGAGTAACATAAAGGTGCACAATCAGCTTCATGTAAGAGTTGCGCTTCTGTCCTTTACTAGAAATTCTGCAAGCAGTATGATTTATAATTTTGCCTACAAACTTGCAAGTGAAGAACTGATAGGCAACTTTTATACAGTACCAATCACACACTTGCCAGTGTGCACATGAATGTATGTGTGTGGGTGTGTGTGTGTGTGTGTGTGTGTGTGTGTGTGTGTGTGTGTGTGTGTGTGTGTGTGTGTGTGTGTGTGTGTGTGTGTGCGTGTGTGTGTGTGTGTGTGTGTGTGTGTGTGTGTGTGTGTGTGTGTGTGAGTGTGTGTGTGCACGCTCACATGTGTGTGCGTGTGTGTGTGTTTTAGATGTAGCAAACAGTGAGCTCCCCACATACCCTGAATTTATACATATCAACTCCACAGTAACATAAACATAAGGGGAGAAATCTCCCAAAAACAAAGAAATTACAGTCAGTGTCAGTGGTCAGTTGGAAACTGAGGTGGCAGTGATTTCCTAAGGAAAAGAGTAATAAGCATTCTGTTAGGGAATCTCATCCTGACCACCCATAGATATACCAAATAAAACATAGCTAACGGCTGTATATTTGAATTTTTTTTGGTTTTGTGAATCATTTGTACAGATGGTTTTAGTGTGACTTGTATCTCTCACTAGCATTAGCAGTGGAACACTGATATAAAAGTTTTGATTTAATAACTCTGAAGTTCCCTCTCCTTATGCTTTTTATAAATCTGGTCAAGGGTGTATTCCTTTGGTTGCATTTTATACTTTGCTTGTTACCTACATATACCAAACTGATGCCTGATTTTTTATTTTCACTTAAACCTTAACCATCGGGCTATGAAATCTTAGATTTTGCTTTTGCAGCTCCCATTAAGTAACAACTCAGCATGTTCTATTATTACCTTTCTGATTTATATACCTTCCCCTTCTCTTTCTCTGTTCTAATTAGTGCTCAAACACTCTCTGCAACCCTATTCAATGACCTTCTAGAGTGAGAACAAAGGCTTCTACACCTTCTGGGCTGAATGAAAACAACAATACAAGAGCACTGGGGTTTCTTTTGTGATTCTTCAAGTCTTAGTTTTCCCAGAAGTCCATTTAAACTTCCACTGAAGATGTCCAACATCTGCTGAAGCATGTAGGCTTCAATGTAAAGTTACATCTACATACCCACGGTGGTCCTCTTTACCAGCTGTTCTCAACTGTTATGGGTTACACATAGAATTGTGATTTTCTTTTCCTACAAATTTGGCCATGTTCCCCCTAGACCTATTTATTTCTTCACAGAGTTATAGATGCATTTAAGAGGACATGCATTATAATATAGTGTGACTAAATGTATAGAAGGAACCTCTAATCACTGCTTGGAGTCTAATTTTCAAACATCTTACATTGTTAAAAATAAATCTGTTTCTTACTTTGAAATTCTATAATTATTTTCAAAGGCCAGTGCTCTGAATTTTAATTCTCAGAGAGAGAGACATTCTGGTATGTTCTCACCCCAGTGGTACAATGCCTCTTTATGTCATCTTCATGGTTAGCCATTACTTCTGCTATATTTCTGGGTCAAACCCTGTTTTCTTCCCAGTGAAATGATAGGTAAAGATCAGAAAAACTGAATATGTGGCCAATCTAATCTAATCCATTCATCAGTTTACAAAAGTCCTGCATTATACAGCCAGCTAACTGATTTACATGGTCATTGGTCCCATATGTATCACAGAACGCTACTTCACTTCTCTGAACTTTGCTATCTTTAGTTTGTATATAAATGGGAGGTAATTGACACTGCATTAAAACTTCATGCTATCCCTTACCTCCATCACCATGCTCCATAGTTTTCATTCTCATCTTTCTTTATAAAGCACATGAATTTACTTTCCCCTGGATGCCACCACACTACCCTTCCTTTTCATATTATCTCACTTGGAGTTCTATATAATAATACTAGATAAAAGAAATTCCAGGAAGTCAGCACAAAATATACACAGTTAATTTTTAAGTTTTCAGACTCTGGAAAGCCTCTTTATGATGTCTGTGCCCATTTCCTTTTCTTTACTAGTCTACATATTCCTGAAGTAGCGATTCATTAACACTAACTGTGGCCTTGAGGAACTGTTCATTTTATATTCCTGAACCAGCCTATATCTAGGGTTAACGATCTGATGAAGCAGCGTTTTTTTTCTTTTCTCACTGCAATATGAGCATGGAAGTCCCTCCAGATAATCTCGAAAGGACACCAAAGATCTCCTCAATTATCTACAACCTTCTGCTAATAAAAATGTACTGGTGTTTGGTAACTCCGTAATCAGGAACACAGACTCTAGTCTCACAAGGGTGGAAAGACAGGGTGGTGCTAAGTTGTTTTTCAGTTGCAAAGATCTCTGACATTACAAGGGCATTCAAGACCCTCAAGCTTAACAAGCATGACTATAAAATGGGGATGTTTCATATGGATTTAAATGACCTGGCACACAAAACACTGAGAGATATGCAGAAAGACCTTTCTGAGCTACCCATACATATAACGGATGTAGGATCATTCCTTCACCAAGACTGATCCCAATGGGCAAAGAAAAGATGATTTGTTTCAACAATTGGATGAATAAATGGTATCATTTGAGGAAGAGCCAGTACGTGTCAGCTTGGGGTGAGTTGCTGTACATCCCTACTTGCTTTGCCAAGGATGGCTTGACCTCCTCAATCCAAGGCTTTCACATATTGTCATAAGCCCTTGCTTAACCAAGTTTGCAAATGATTATAAACTGGGTGTCATCCTCAAATGCCCTTCTGGCATGTAGAATCTATAACTTGAACTTACACATGTTAATAGCTGGTACACAAAATCTGGGTTAAAGCTAAAATGCTAGAAAGTGCAATATTATCATATCTGGTAAACAGTCCCTCAACACAGCTTATATTATGGACAATACCCCACTCCAAAATGAAGATATGGTGAGAGACCTTGGAACATGGTTAGATAATTCTCTCTCCTTTAATCATCATGTTGAAAAAGTAGTTAGGAAATCCTTCTAAATGGTGCAGTTGATCGTAAAAGGTATCTCCTCTAGATCCAAAGAAGTCCTTACCCATCTATATTCCACACTGATCAGGCCCATCATTACTACAATGCCCTCTTTGGAGTGTATCCTACTAGACATAGCAGGCAGTTGGAGAGACCCCCCCCCCAAAGATTTTTCTAACAAAACAGATCATGGACCCAGTAAGATCTGAGCTATAAGGAGAGGCTGGGAGCCTTGTCCTTGTATTCAGTGTCCTATAGACTCCAGAGTTGCAATCTGTACCTTGTATTTCAGGATATTGGGGATCTAGCAGTTCAAGACCTCTTATATCTCCACAAATCAAACCATCCGGTGAACACTAGTACCAGAGATCTAAATCTACTTCTGCAGATAATCAAATCATGGGCTGAAAAAGACAGATTCATTAAGCAACATCACACATCATGAAGCCCTTCTCTGGAACAAACTTGTACTCCAGATCAAGCAATGTGGCATACTATTTTCTTTTTAAAAGGAGCTAGACAATTGGATGGGTATTTACAAATTCACCCCCAGAATGATTGTCCTATCACTCTTTGAAAAAGGAGGTACAGTCTAAGGATTGGTATTGGAAAGACATAAATGACCACAGAAGCCAGGCTGGTTCAGCCAGTGCCCTGGGCCAGTACTGTGAACCAGCATCTCACCACTTCAGCTCTTCAAGTGAAGAGCAAAAAAAGGACATTCCTTCTACAGGCACACCAATCAGGTGGCCAGATGCATGACATGGTTTCACTGCCCCAGACATTCAGGTCCTGTTTCTGTGCCCTACCCCTAATCCTCCTTCAACAGATTTTGTATAAACAATTTCTTCTTTTAAACTGTAGCAAACAGTTGCTACAGTTTATACCCTGCCTACATATAGCATTACACAGGTCATGTTTTAGTTTAAAAACATCTTTTTTTTCTTTTTAACAGCTTGCTACAAGTTACACCCTGCCTGCACAACTCTAGGATGCTCATGTTTTAGTCAAACATTTTTTTTTACTTTTAAACGTGTAGCAAACTGCTTGCTACAATGTAACAATCAGTTACTACAATTTAGACACTACACAGAGTTCTACAGCACTCAGGTTTGACTGCAGATGCAATACCAGCTTTTAAAATATGGTATTGCATTAAAGAGAGCTCAGGGTTGGATGATAGCAGCCCCTAATGCTTTTCGCCCTTGGCAGTTGCCCCCTCGCCCTGCACTAGCTTCACTACTGAATGGCCGTAAGGCCAAGTTGCCTTGTCTTTTCTATGATTCTGTGATTCTATGATCAGTGCAAACACTTGCTATAAGTGTACATCTGGTCTTATGATGTCCAAATAATCATCTGATCAAAACTCTTCTACAACAAATACATGAAATGGTCAACTTGGGCACCACATATATCATGAGAAATAATTATCTTGTAGTTATTCAGTAAGACTAAAGCCAATTGGCTTAACTTATTGGGCAAAAGAGCTATTAGTTCCAACACCTTAGAAAATAATGTGAGTGATTAAATACAGCATATTGTACTGGAATACAACTTAGGATACCATGGCAAGAACTCTCTTAATGGCATCTCGGCAGATAATACACTGATCATTTCAGTGTTTTCCAGGCTGGGGCAGGTAGGAAAGAATAACTGTCAAGAACTCTAGCTTCCTATGTTTTTTTATCCTTATTCCTTTATTCAGCCGTCTTATTATGGCTATTACTTTAGCTTCTGCAATGGTCCTTTGATTCTTGTAACCCACTACCACCTTAGTACTGCTGTAACAGTCATTTTACAGTAATTTTATAATATCATGATAATAAAAACAATCTGGACCTGCAGTAATGAGCATGTGCGAATTTTCACTTAAACCCACTTTAATAGATATTGGGCAGGATTCACGAAGCCTCCGTGTAAGAGTTATAACTTATACACGGAGGCTGCAGTTAAACGGAGTGATGTCAGCATGCTTTGCATATTCATGAGAGCATGCTGAATCACACCTAAGGCTAACACGGTCCGTGAAAGACAGTAGGGGCGTGTCCGTAGGCCGAGCCCTGTAAGCGGACATGCCCCCAGAAGAGGAAAAGTGCCCAAAGTAAACACCCACGACAGAGTCCACGGAAATGTGAATAAACAGAACACAACACATGCCCCCACAGACTATGAAAAGAAAACATATAAATAAACATGTTATATATTTTTTTAAATTGTAAAAATGTTTAACCGTGAGTGCGCTCGTTTGCGCGGGCATGCCCATAGCGCAGCTACAGTTAGCAGTCAGTGGGAAAGCATATAAGAACTAAATATGAAAATAAGCCAGGAAGCAATAGCGTAGCGGTAGAGATGTTGGCTGAAGAGCAGGCATTCATGGTTTGAGCCCCCACAACACCAATTTTCATTTTTAGCAAAATAAGCACGAAACAAGTCCCTGACAAATATGTACACATAAAATCACATTTTATGTAAAATGTAATGAACTAGCCCATTTATATTGAACAAATGTGAGGTAACAAAACAATAAAAAATGCCAGATCTGCCCATAGCTGAGCTACAGTTTAACAGGGTGAGTGCATCTGCCCTTAGGTGAGCAGTGGTTTAACAGGTGCAAAATGAGTGCCCGTAGGTGAGCAGTGGTTTCACATGCTGAAACTGTGTGCCCCTAGCTGAGCTGAGCGTACTATGCGTGCTGACAGCCAAATGAGGCGTAAGCCAGCGCACCGCGCAAACAAGCTAACCGACGGGCAACATTGAGCAAGCCGTATCAAAACTGCCTTTACACAGACACACCCCTCAGCATGTCTAGACAGTCATGAAAAATAAAAAGCAGTGGCAAGGTTCGAACCCAGGATACTATACACCATAGTCAAGGTACCAAACCACTAAGCCATGACAGCAGTACCTAGAAATGCAATAATAGCTAATATATAGGAATGAATACAAACTGGAGCATGACAATGCAGGTTTACTGAAGTTGATACAATTCCAAAATGGCCAATCACAGATATGTGCGGGAAAATGGACTATATAAGCCCCATAGGCGGGAATACACAGCATAAACGTTGTAGAACTGACCTGCAGGCAGAATGACAGGAGTAGGAGAGGGTAGTTGCTTTCGAGCACAGAGGTGGGACGTTGAGGAGTCCAGGTACATGGTCTGGCTCCTAGTCCACAATCATGAGGCCCAACTCATGCAGGGCCAGGTCCTCTGGGGAGCATACAGGGCCGAGGCGTGGGACCAGTTGGCTCATGATCTCACCAGTGCCACAGGGATTCCAAGGACTGGTGAGCAGGTCCGTCACCACCATGCGGACATGAAGAGATGCAAGCAGGACCAACTGAACCTTTGGATCCAGGAGGCCCGGCAAACACCCAACGCCCCACTACTGAGTAAGTTACATTTAATTATGTATGTAAGAAATTAAACTAGCTGATATTATGGAGATTTGTATTCCAATATTACTTCATTTATATTACAGCTGCAGGTGTCCGTTCTGCAAACTGCAGAGCCTATGGTGATAGGCTTGTGTGGTTGCGCCACCAGGCAGGTCAGTAATCCACTACCAGTAACTGTAAAGAAATATAAAAGTATGACAGTCAGCAAAAGAGTGCAGTGTAGTCAGTAAGGAATAAAATGTGCAAGTAACAGTGTGAAAGTGTCTGCAAGTATTGCTTGATTACAAAAGTGTGTTTCAGCCTGTAAGTTAAACCGAAAAATGAAACTGTCTGACATATATTCTGAAATAAAAATGCCCTACCTGTAAGAAAATAGTACACAACCTGCAGCAGGCTGAACAGTATAGCTGCAGAAGATGAAATCACATGTGTGAAATATATCCCTGTTGAAATACTGAAACATGACAGAAGTGAGACTGCTGGAAAGGATTGTAATAACTACAGGTAAAACATGTCAATAAAGCCTAGAAGTAAGTACCATCCTGAATAGTAAAATGAAAGCAAGTGAGAGAGTGTGAGAAAGTGTCATGAATCCAGCAATACAGTAGTAATAACCCCTGAAAAAAGTATACTGCAGTCAAGACAGAATGAAATGCATGTGAGAATCAAAACCAAACAGCGAAATCTGTTCAAAGTGTTGCTGCATCTGGAATGTGTATCCCAAAATCTGGATATGTTGCTCTCAGTCTGCAATATGCAGATAGGATGATTGTCTGATATACCAAACATCCACACTTGTCTACAGCTATATAAAGCAAATGTAGCAGGATGATGTAGCTGAACAAAGCTAGATATGAATGTGTATGAAGAACAATAAAATGTATATTGATGTTGCAGTAACAGTCCTATCACCAAGTTGAAATAGTTATCATATAGGAAACTGTAGTTAGAACAGTAGTGTGTATATAACTGTAGCTATTAGAAATGTACAGCATATGTATTGGTATTCGAAGGTGTTAATATTATTTTCTTCACCCCACCCTATAACCACATATAACCCATTCCACGTGAAAATGGTATGTGCAATCACAATTAACACCCCTGGACATTTGTCCTGTTGGGTCATATATATTTGCATGTCCGTTGATGCATCTGCCCTGTTCATACATCCAAACCTGATGGCCTGTTACCATCAATTAACCCTGCATGTTGTTGGACTGTGTATTTCTGTTCAAATTATGCATGTGTTATGCAC
Organism: Protopterus annectens; assembly: GCF_019279795.1. Lineage (NCBI taxonomy): Eukaryota > Metazoa > Chordata > Ceratodontiformes > Protopteridae > Protopterus > Protopterus annectens. The sequence goes on along the minus strand of NC_056738.1, from coordinate 345,578,961 downwards.
GCTGTTCAATGGTGTGAATATCTGGGTGTCTGGTTAATGGGAATACTAATGCATGCTGTTACAACTAATTGTGAATGGTATTATATGTTACTAACCCAAACTGTCATGACATAATGCAAAACATAGGACGACAGGGAAGGCGGGTTCCAGCGGACCCACCTCTCCCACCTCAGCTGGCGAGTGCACCTGGCACTAGTGCCGAGTCCGGACCCTCCTCCAGTGGCCCTGTGCCACCTGCGGGTGGAAGCGCTGCAGGGGATGGGGCTCACCCCCCTCTGCAAGTGTGGCCAGAGGAGAACCACCACTCACCCTCGGTAGCGTCCGGACTGTGGTGCGTAGGGAGATTCGGGACTCTGTTCCCTAGCCCCTACGCCAGCTTGAGGCACAGGTGGAGCAACTAATGGGCATGCCTGTTGCCCGGCCTACACAGACCCCAGCACAGCCCCGTTCTGGGCAGTGAAGGAACAGTGGCAACTGCCTATGGGTGGGGATATCAGTTCCACTGTTGCCATCTGTGGGCTCATGGGCTCTGGATATCCAAACCTCCGTCCCCGTCAATTGTGTAACCCCCCCACACTTGTCATACACTGCCCCTGTATGCATCTTGTTTGTATTGTCTGTTTACCTCCCCAACCTACCTCCCCAGCTGTACCAACTACCTTCACTTGACATACCACTCTCACCTGAAAAAAAAAAAAAAAAAAAAGGGCACTCTGTACTCACAAAAAAATTATGCCCCATACATAGCTGCCCATTCCGCACACATGTCTGCTGGACATGGAATCTATCAATTACAATTGGCTGTACAACAAGTATTATTGTTGTCCTGACACCTCTCTCAGGGGTGGAAGGTTTCAAATGTCACACCAAATTACATACATATGCACAGCTGTTGCTGATGAAGAAATGGGCAGCTATGGGCCTTACCTACATCCCTCCTGCAAATCCCAAGCTTGTTTCCCTACTGTCTTACCCTCTTTGTGACCCCTTTTTCACCACTTTCCTGTCTCCCCATTTTCTTTTCTTTCAAAGAAAATAGCGCGGGTGTGCGCCAGAGTAAGCACCGTTAAGCGGTTGTAAGCGGGTGTGCGCTTGTGTGCACGGAGCTAACCGCCAGTGTGCATGCGTGAGCTCCGCGCAAACCAGTGCTAACCCGGTTACAACTGCTTAAAAGTGCCTTAGTCACTTTGATTGGCAGGTCCTGTACTTAGTTCAAAAGCAAAATAAAATCCCACTGTCAGTCCCGAACCCAGGACCTTGCAAACACTAGTCTGTATGACCTACCACTTTTATACAAGAACATTGTGCTAAAATAAATATAACATGTAATAGTAGGGATGAATGTAAAGGGAATATAGGATGTGTAGTACACAAAGCATGTCATTTAGAATTACTGTCAAAACTACTGGATTTCCATAATAGTAGTGTGTGAACAGAAACAGCCATGCTAGTTGGTAGCTTGTAGATAATAATGTCGTTAAAGTACATATATAAATGTATGTATATGTATATATATATATATATATATATAAATATATATCTATATATAGTTGTAGGAGTCATTGTGCATACACACTTGCTACAGGGAACATGAGAGGGGAATGGAGAAATGTGAATATACAACACAGCCTGAATCATGAGAGAGATACTAACCTTTACTCTCACAGAACACTGTCCACAGCATACCAGCATGGTCCCCGCCCTTACAATCTGAAAGGGCAACGCCTATCCCACATACTCTTTTATAGCACTGACCTGAAATCACAGTGAGAACTGCAATCAGTACACAACTGGCTGTATGCAATTAGCAAATGCTGGCTTACAATTGGTGCAGAGGCCATCACATGGACCTATGCAGATACCTACAAAAGCATCCAGTGCTAACACTCCAATCAAAGTGTGCGAGCATGCCCAGTGTGAGCTTTCCATATGTTGCACTCTGAAGTCCACCACATATTAGGGTGTGTGTGAACTTCGACAATATCGCACGTTTATGATCGTGTGTTGGGTGTCATGTTGTGTACTAACTGGCCAACTGCTTCGTGTCTGCCACAACAGGGATTATACTGTGCCTGCAGGGATTGCATGGGATACTTTGCAGACAGTTCTCAACATACTTTCATAATGACCTAACACTGTAGTACCGTATAGTGTACTGGTTCGGTACTTTCACTGTGGTGGACAGTATCCTGGCCTTTAGTCCTATGACTGCTTGACATCTTCATAGTGAGCACAACAGACTGTGTAGGGGCCAGTTGTGCACATATGACCATGTTGCAATATGTTCAGATATGGACTACCTACACCAGGCTCGTCCAACATTGCTAGTGTATTCCACAACATGGGTGGACATTGGCACACACTAGCGATGTTCCCTAGGCCATTTCTGATGCTAGTCACAGGGTGTGTTTGTCCTTCGACACACATTGTAACTGGAGTTTGCCATGACATATGTCATGGTTAGTATACTGTGCCTCCGTCTACCTCTGACATAACAGTGATACCCAGGGTAGCCTACCATCTCCCATACACTCATCAGGATGCCTCTTGAGGGGTGTCAATATGTGGCTCTCTGGCTGACCTGTACCAGGAGTTTACTGAAGTGTGGGGGTGACTTCTGTGTTATGGATCATTCTGTACAGCTTGTCCTATGTATGTCAGTGCTGGGGTTGAGGTCTCTCATGTGCATAGCTCACTGCCATTCAGATTGTACAAGGTGCAACATGTTCATTCATTCCAGGTTGGACATGGCTTCATACATCAGGCACAGCTTTCCTGTAGCTGGGAAGGATGGCGGTGTGTGGGGCTGCAGTTTGTTTACTCAGGCAACACATGGCATCTGTTCATGCTCTTTGCTACCCCTGGTGGGGTACTGTTGTGGACTTTACAGTTGATGGAGGTGTCCGCTGTGGTACATCCCACAGGGGCTATTGTAGTCAGTTGTGACGCTGATGGAGGATGGCTGCAGAGCCACAGTGAGTTCCCCTTATCTACATCTGCCAACCTTCATGTTTGGGTGGGTATATGGTACATGTTTCTGCGAACACTACGGCCACATGTTTGTCCAGTGCAGGATATTTATCACCTTTTGTACCCAGGTCTCACATTACATGTTCGGTACCTCATGGGTTAACACCTGTGTGGTAATTTGTGGGCACTTACTGTATATCCACGGTGGTTGTCTATACACAGTTCTGCAATTAGCTTGCTGACATGGCTATGGCTACAGTTGTCTGTTTGTAGGTGGCCCTTTTGTGGGTTGCTTGTGTCAGCTGGGGGTCGGATATGGTGGGCTGTTTGTACTCCTCTGCATACATGCTCAGTCACAGTCCTTCCATGTTGGCCTATACCTATGGGACATATATATACAGAACGGGGGTGGGGGGGGCCAAGACCAGGCCTTGTGGGATGCCACTCATATCTGCTTTGTAGTCTGACATGGATGCGGCATGTCTAACCATGTCAGTTCTGTCCTTGGTCTGGTTTGCAACCCCTCTACTGACATAGGGGTGTATATTTAAGCTGGTGAACATATCCATACTGAACTCGTACGGTATTGTCTAGAAGCATGTGCACGGTCCAGCTACACTGTGTGGACCACATTGCCCTCATCAGTGACCTTAATGACTGCTTCAACTGGGTCAGACATGGGGCCGGTTCTGCAGTAACAACAGCCACAGTGTGTAGGGTCCAGTATCAGTAGGTCCACAACAGCCTTCTGTCTGCGGTACATACTGATCCTTTCCATAGCTGTGCAGAACAAGCTTGTCAGGATCCTGGGGTGGTAGTTTGAAGTATCCATTCAGGCAACACCTTTATTGTGATGGACCACTGTTGTTGTACACTGCTCTTTGGGAACATATCCTGTGGTAAGGCTGACATTGGGCAGTAGTGTGATTTGGCATTCCATTATTCTTGGAGTCCATGTTGGCCTCAGCACAGGACACCATCACATACCTTTGCTGCTGTGTGTTCTGCTTTGCAGATGATGGCTGTTACCTCAGCATCTGCAATGTCAGGGGACCATCAGTCTGCTGGAATAGGTATTTTGCACTCGGGGGGGAGGGGTGTTTGCACTACACATGACAGGTTGTATGTTAGCAATATGTGTATGTGTTTGGTATGTTGTTTGTAATATCCGTGTGATTCGGAGCATATCTGTGGATGCCCAACATGGTTCCTACCATCAGTTGGGTAAGCCTTGTGATTATCCTTAGTGTCCTGTACGTTTTGTATCTTCATAGGTTCATGGGTTCATACTAGGCTAGACACCCTAGGCCATTAGTAAGCCTAGCCAGAGTGTGTGTGTCTTTCGCCACCCCTTGCTATGTTCAATTATGGCCATTTATGAGGATCTTCACTGTGCCTCTGTCTGGTCGTGACACAGTGGGGACCCCCAGTATACATGTACGGTCATCCATCCACTTGGCAATATTCCTGTTGAGGGGTGTCAGTGAGGGGATCTGCCTACCATGTATTGGGATCCTGTTTCTGGGTGTGGGGAGCCTATGGGTTATGTATCTGTCCCTCCAGCACATCTTATTTCATTATGTGTTGAGGCTGACATCTGTGACTCTCACAGCTCCAATGGCTTTGATTTCCTGTGGTATAGCATGTCCATTACTCCTGTGTTGGACATGGCCTTGTACAACAGACATACAATGCCTCTGTGTAGGCAGTGTGTGACTGCAGTCAGCTGGGGTGTCTACAGCCAGGCAGTATATGACATATATTTCACACCCTTTATCCTGTTGGTGGGGTAACTATGAGGTCTTCCGAACCGCTGCAGGTGTCACGTACGGTACATCCAATATGAGTCATTGTACTAGATTATGGGGCTGATAAGGGAACAGTACAGCGGCACAGTGACCTCTGTTGATGTTGATGTGAATCCTTTCATGATACGGTGTCCAGTATCAACAGTCTTCATAGCCACATTGGCATTGTGGGTGTCACATCACAGATTAATGTCGACCTGTGTCCCTAGGTCCCTGATTACTCCTTGCATACATAATGGTTTGACACCTATGTGGTAATTTGTGTGTACCTTGTCTGGTATTTGGTGGGACATTCATACTGTCCAGTGTCTTCGGATGTCTGGGTGGTGTTCTTGTGTGTGAGAGTGTGGTCTGTCGCATGCTACAGATTGTACAGCAGTTTTGACTACAGTTATGTGCACATGGGTGGTGTCCGCTGCTTTGTGCATTGTCAGTTACCTGGCAATATGGGTGTCTGTGCTGCATATGGATACTCCCCCTCCTTTGATGTTTTGGTGCAGGTGTTGGGGCCATAACACATGATATGTGGTATAACCTAGTAGTGCTGGTGTGCTATCACTAGGCTTGCAGCAGGCTTCTGTCACTGCACAGACATCAATGTTCTCCATAATGGGAAGTGCCTCATGGGCATGCATATTGCAGTTGACACATCTGGCATTGGTCAGAATTACCCTTATGTTTCCTACCACTTATGTTTTCTAGGGTGGTGGGTAGTCTTTTTGGCCTTGCCTACATACGGCTCTATGGAGGCGGCAAAGGCCTTATCCAGTATCCAAATGCACACGGGTAACAGCTGACAGCCATCCCTGGAACAGCAGCATGGCTTGTCATGCTTGACACCTCAAGCAGACACACATTAGACCCTCTTGGACTGACAGCTGTAACTGTGCCAGCTGTTAAACATGAGCATTCTGTGTTTGTACTGTGGCATCATTCTTGGTGAGGGTTGGATGCTGCACACAGCCAGTGTCATCCCGCCCTGGGGTACATACTCAGAGGGACCATCCATGTCTCTTTTGATGTTGACCAGGGAGGTACATCTCAGGTAATTCACACCAGCATGGACATTGAGTGCATCATATTTCTGCTTGCTTTGGGGTGACCTGCATACTTGTGTTATGTGGCATTTTGTGGCAGTCTACAAGCAGCTTACTCTACCCTTTCCCTTGTTCAGTCTGGTGAGTGGGACAGCAGTGTGTCTACCTATACAGACACCTATTACGACTGTATCAGGCATGTTGTTTCTCCTTCTGGCCTGTGACTGTTTGGCACACCAGCTTTGCGTACTATTCGTTGCATGTGCTATGTTTGACGGTTGTGGTTGCTTGTGATCTACTTTGGAGGCTTCTGTTGGTGTGGTGTGTTTGTAATTAAGGCCTCCGGGAATATTTGTCTGTGTTTATGTGTTTGGTTTACAGTTGTGGTAGGTCTATGTGGGACTGGGTTTGTGGTGTATGTGGTTACCTTCTCCTCCTGACTAGTTTTGACAGTACTGAGTTGTTGGAGCTCAACCTCTGGTTTGGATACATGAATGCATCTATCACACATATTTGTAATTATTGGGGGGTGTTGTGGTTGTCTGTATACTTGGTACTGGTGTCACATTGCTTCTGGATTCACAGATTCTACTTGTTGTGGCTGGACTTAGTGGATTGTATGTGTGGACATATGTTGTTGCCATACTACTGGTCAGTGATTACTTCCCTTTTTATGTTTGCTCTATCATGTGGTATCTTCCTCATTCTCTTGCATGATTTGGTAATGGCTGGAGGCCAGCATGCCAGATGCCTGCGTGTATGGCATTGTGTGTTGCTGTTATTTGTGATTGCATACTCCAAGCATTCCTGGCTGTGTTCATGGAATGCCTGTATAACATGTTCTGTGGTGTGTCCCATATTCTGCACTTGCACAGGGCCTTTTGTGGATTCAACATCGGTTTTGAGGGCTGCAACCTATACTTTACACATGTTTTTCACTGTGGTATTCTGGCCAGGGACTGGGGTCAGGATGTGTATATCCAGTGTGATTACTCTATGGTCTGGTCTTACCAGTGAGGGTACACTTCTCATCTTGCCATCCAGTACACATGTTGCTGATTATCACATCCAGTATGCTTACCCCTCTTGTGGGAGTGGTACATTGTTCCTGGGCATTTTGGTTTATGGAATCTGGGTAATTTTCTCCTACTGTGTTGGTGCTAGTACAATGCTACCAGTGTATGTCTGGGTATTTTCAGTCAAGCAATATAATGTGGTTTGGGGGGCTTGATATATTCATGTATTCTGACATAGGCCAGGTGCTGTTCCTGGTATTAGGACAGTAGTCTGCAGCAGGCTATATACTGTGAGGCAGTTTTAGCCATTGGTATTTGACCATGGCTATTCCATGCTGCTTCTTGTTGTGGTACCAACATGGGGTGTGGTTATCCTTGCCATTTCTTGCTAGTCACCCTCCTTTTGTAGCTTGTTCCATGTTTTGCGGCTGTACAGCACAGTATGAGGTGTGACCTGGTAGTGTTAGGGTGCTGATGTGAGCCTTGCCCAGTTCTCTATTACAGGACTGGTATCTACATTCTCCATACTGTGTGCGTTTGCACTGCACACATCTTGCTGTTTATACATCTGTCATTGGGTAGCATTACATCTAGGTTCCTATCCCTTGTAGAACCTATGAAGGTGGGTTTGTGTTTTGAGACTTACCTATTCAGGGCATGCTGTGGGTACTGACAGCCTTTGCTGGTATCCATGGGGCATGGCATGATAGGTGCATGCCACCCTAGCAGGTGGTGCATCATGTCAAGCTCGCATGTGTTCCCAGCCTGAAACACATTGGCTCCCCTTTGACTGACTGCATTACTTCAGCCAGTTATTGCACTTGATCATCCCATCGTCATTTTGTGGCTTCATGCTTGGTGAGGGTGGATGTTAGTCAGGATGCTCAGGTGTGCATATAGTACATGGTGTTACATTACTTAACACATAGCATTCATGCCTCAGGTGGTGCTGCAGGGCTGCCTCTGTCAGATGCGCATATTACACTTCCCTGTACATGTTTGTGAGCAGGTCATGTCATTTTAGGCATCCATGTTATTATTTGAGTGAGTCAGAGGGGTATCATTCCCAGGGTTCCTACTGAGCCAGTGTATGTGCTATGCGTTGCCTCTTTGCCAAGGCCAGGGCATACTGGGCACGCCTCCTTCTGCCTACTGGGGCAGGCTCAGGTTGTTCCTCCTCCGAGTCACGCTCTGCCTGTGATGGCCTTGGCAATGGTGGGGGCTGTTTGGCCCGGCCCTATGCTGGTCCTGCTGCAGCTGTTTTCACAAGATCATATTATGTAGCATAGCACACACCATGACAATTTGGGTACATGTAGTTGGTGTGTACTGCAAGGCTCCACCAGATGTGTCCAGACACCGGAACCGTGACTTGAGCAGCCCAAACACACGCTCTATTACATTACGTGTTTGTGCGTGTGCCTCATTATGGCGTTCCTGTTCAGGTGTGTGTGCGTTTCTGATGGGTGTCATCAGCCACGGCTCCAGTGCATAACCTGCATCCCTCACTAGGTGTCCGTGTGGGATGTCCCCATTGGCAAATGTCTGGTACAGCTGCGTCAAATGCCAGATGTGGGAATCGTGATAACTCCCAGGTCAGCCAGCACACACATTCATTATTATGCCCTGGGCATCAAACATGACCTGGCAGTTGATGGAGGGGAAGCCCTTGCGGTTAATGTAGGCCCTACCCCGCTCACCGGCTGGTGCTTTGATGCGTATGTGCGTGCAGTCTATTGCACCCAGTACCTCAGGGTATTCCAGTATTTGATGGAAGAGACGCATATTGCTGGCCAATACCCCACGGGCATTGGGGAAATATACATGATCACCGACATGTGCTGACATGGCATCCAGGAACTGGTGCAGTACCCTGGAGGCTGATGCCTGTGATATCCCCATCATATCACCAGTTGGTCTCTGGAAGGTACCTGTTGCTAGTATTCTTAGGCCAACACATACCTTGGTTTCCACTGGGATGGGTTTCCCTCTGTTGGTTCTGTGTGTGAGGCGTGGCCTGCACAGCTCAACAATTTGCTGCAGGAGCTCTCTGTCCACTCTATAGCGCTCTACTTTCTCCAGCTCATGTAACCCATGGTAGGTGACCCTGGGCCTGTACACTCTTCTCCGTCTCCTCACTGTGGGTTGTCTGGCACCATCTGCATTGTCACCACCCTCAGCAAGTCGCCTATGTCTCATTATGACAGCTATGGCAGCCCCTAACATTTCTGCTCTGAGTGAAGCTTTTTCAGTTTTCACTTCCATTAGCTTACTCCTGTCTTGCAGTGTCTCTTAAGGGAAACATCCTGCACTACTGTTTGCAGAGTTTTAAGTGCTGGGCTGGGCTACTATTCTGCCTGTGTAATTGCCTGCTTCTAATTGTTTTCACCTGCTATCTTCAGCAGTTATCCCTGCTAGCTTCCTATTAATTCTGTTGCTTCCTTTTTCCTCTCTGTTTCCTCTGGGGGGAGCAACGTGCATACCATCAGAAACATGCTCACAGTGGCTTACACGCGTACACACGTGCTTACACGGTTCAGTATCTACTTATTCGGGTTAAAATGCGCGTTCACCCGCGCAAACACTGTTACACGTCTGCCAACAGCCTCCAACATACTCAGCCTGCCCTACACGCACACACACCCGGGCAAACAGTGTTAAACATCTCCCAACATGCTCCCACATGCTCAGATTGCCTTACACGCGCGCACACTGTCCTACTCGCGCTTCATGGCGCGCACACGTGCGCATGCACGCCCATCAAGAAACTTTGGTGTAAGTAACAGTGTACACCTTCCATTTCTTGACTTTCCATGACTTATCTAGTGGCACACCTCTTTCCATGATCTGTGTCTGTCATCTGTCATGTTACACTGACCTCCAATGAACTGCATTTCTTTCTACCATTCCCCTGTGATGTCACCTATCTCCTACTCTATTCCTCCCCCTTATGTATCTCTTACACTACTCAGACTGTGCTCATTTGCTATGTGACTGTGAGATTCAGTATCCTAACCCTCATTTACATGAGATTGCCTACTAATGCTTAGTTACATGTCTTAGACTCAGCTTCCCCCCTTAGCAACCACTACACGGTGGCCATGTTGGTTTTGGTCTGCTAGTCCCTGCATTGTCATTCCATGTATTGCATAAACCCACATTTGTGGGTTTATAACCTTCTTTTTTATGGTTTTATACAGCGCAGCCCATTTGCGCGGGGCTGCGCTGGGTTTAAACATGATCACCAAAAAAAAAAAATTATATTTTTATTATTTTGGCATCGGGTTATATTGCCAGTGGCCACATATTTGGCCATTGGCATGCTGCCTGAGTCATATGCAACCTTTTTTTGGAGCTGACATGGCTCCGTTGTGGAATTTGCAGAAATGTACTCAGTTGTCAACTGAGTACATTTCTGCAGCTAAAACGTCTCCTACATGGACTGGTTTCTGCTTCGTGGATCGCTAATATACCTCATTTGCATACCTTTTGGATGCAAGTGAGGTATTTAGCATGTCCACGCCCAGTCCGTGTAAGAGACGTTTTAGCTGGTCTCTTACACGGAGCTTAGGGCTGTTCCTGGATCGCGAGGCTTGCATGGAGTGTTGCACGTCTCTTACACTCCGTGCAAGCCTTCGTGAATCCTACCCCATATCTCTTCCCCCCATTTAAAAGTGTAACATTCATTGAATGTCCAATTAATAAAAATAATAATCAACAAATAATAGATAAGAACGGCTTTGATTTTATTTATTTTTTTTATTTATTTATTTGAAGTTTGTTTGCCAGGATGATCCATTGGGCCAAAGGATCCCATTTTCAATTGAGTCCTGGAGAGAAAATCTTCATAGATACAATATATAAAATAACAGGTTGTTATAGTACAAGAAGAGTACATGAAAACAAAGTATTTCATAATACAATTTAGAAGATAAAAACAGAAATTATATAACAATTAATAAAAGTTTACAAATATAAAGTCCCTGTCATTGCTAACATAGATGTTAAGTCTATTACAATAATAAGTAGGTATTTACAAGTCAATTAAAACTAAAGTAGCTATTTATAATATGTATGTTCCCACAGGGAGAGATATGATTAGTGTGGGTGGATATGTAGGTTAAATGAGGTAAGGGAGAGATGAGTTAGGGGAAGTAAAGACAGAGAAGAAAATGGGGATGTAGATAGTTGATGTAGGATAAAAGGAGAAAGGGAGAAGGGGTAGGGAGTAAGGTAGCTACTGGGGACGTTATTAGGTTCATAGGTCCATGGGTAGGTACTAGGCTATTGGCCCTGAGGCCTATATAAGCCTAGCCAAAAAGGTTCCCTGGCTTTTTCCCCCTTTGAAAATTATTTTCCTGTGCCCCTGTTGAGCAGAGCCACAGAAGTGATCCCCGGGGTGAATTTCCTATTTTCCATCCAATTGTCAAGATTTTTCTTAAATAGGGCTAATGAGGAGCTTTGTTTGACATGAATGGGTAGTTTGTTCCAGAGTATAGGAAGTCTCTGGGACAGGAATCTATCCCTCCAGTATGTTCTGTTTATTGTGGTAAAAAGGTTTAGGTCCCTGGAGCGTATCGGCTCTGAGAGATTGGGATTTCTTTAAGTGTAGCACGTCCAACAGCTCTGAGTTTGACATAGCTTTGTATGTCAGGCAGAGATCGCCTCTGAGTAGATGATATGCGACGGAGTAGAGTTGGAGTTTTTTGAGACAGTCTGCGTATGGCATCTGTTTGAGACTGGTAATCCTCTTAGTGAGGTATTTCTGTGGCCTTTTCAATTGTTGTAGATATCTTGTGAGGTACATGCCAAATGGGGCGTTGTAGTCTATAATGGGTCTAATGAGGGATGAGTAGAGAAGAACAATGACCTCCTTTTTTCTGAAGGAGAACCCCTTAGTGATGAGGTGTGCCACATAGAAGGATTTCCTGACTACAGTGGCGATGTGATCAGCGAAGTAGAGACTACTGTCCACCTGTGTCTCAAGGTCTCCTATCACATTTTTGGTGTTTGGTAGGCTACCGCCTATGTGGTAGTTCATGGGTACAGAGTTTTTCCCAAATGGGATGACAATGCACTTCTTGGCACTGAGTTTGAGGCTATGACTTTGACACCAAGCATCTGTCTCAGTGAGGCCCCTTTGTAGAATGTCCACATCATTAGACGATTCTATTATGGCTCCTAGTTTGCAGTCATCTGCGAACTTTGTTAGCCAAAGAACATCTGTGTTAGCCTGAACTTCACAGAAGTAGATGCCAAACAAGAAAGGACTCAGGACTGAACCCTGTGGTACTCCACTTGTCACTGGTCTGAAGTCAGATTTGGAGTTAGCTACATTCACTGTGTGGGTTCTGTTAGTGAGCCAGTTGGACACCCATCTCATAATATAGGGATTTATGCCCAGTTTAGTGAGTTTATCTATAATTCCAGGGTGGGAGATGGTGTCAAAAGCCTTGGCAAGGTCAAGATAGGGTGTGTGCACCACCTTACCCTTGTCCATGGCTCTGGTGACTCCTTCAAAGAAGTCAATCAGGTTTAAGAGGCATGATCTACCTTTTACAAACCCAAACTGAGAACTGAGTGAGGTCCAGAGTTCGGAGGTTACTAATGCCTTTATTTATAAGCTCCAAGATGATGTGTTCCATGGCCTTGCAGACCAGGCTTGTCAGGCTAATGGGGCAGTAGTTCCTGGAGTCCGTAGTGGCACCCCTTTGTGGAGTGGGATAACCATTGCAGTGCAGCATTCAGTAGGCACAAAGCCTGAAGTGATGCTATGACTGAACATGGTACTTAGGTGTGGTGCCAGTTAGTTCTGTAGTTCGTGCAGAATGCAGCCTTGGATGTTGTCTGGTCCCATGCATGCTGTGTTCTTGGCTGTGGAGAGTGCAGTCTTTACTTGTTCATCCATGATGACAGGGGCTTTGCATTCTTCTGGTATTGAGATGGGGCCTTTGGGGGGTGGGGGGGGGGGTAAATTTAGCACTGAACCTATCTGCCAGGGTGTTGGCAATATCAGTTGGTTTTGTATATATAGTGCCATTGTGCTGTAGCTCAGAGCAGATCTGAGTGTTGCCATTAAGATTCTTGACATAACTGTAGAATGCTTTGTGGTTGTCTTTAGAATCAGTGAAGATTTTATTTTTGTAACTAGCTTTGGAGGATTTTATGAGGGATCTCAGCTTCTTACTGAAGCTGACCAGGGAGTTCCTCCAATCATGGGATTTTACTCATTTTTGCAACAGCTTCTTCCTTCTGTTGTAAAGTTTGTTAATGGCAGGGGACCATCAGATTGGCTTCCTTTTTTTTGGAGGATAGCATCTTGGTTCTGTTGGGGATGGCATGATCCATGCACTCATATATGTGCTTGTACAGTGCATTTGTATAAGATTCCGCAGTTGTACCTCTATTTTCCATCTGCATGGATATCGTGAAGTTTGCCACTTCTGTCTTAAGGAGCATGAAGTTGGCTTTGGAGAAGTTTTTTACGGTGGTTTACTTGATGGGGGTGGAGGCGGGATATGGATGTCTAGGGTGATTAGCTTGTGGTCAGATCTGACCAGCGAGGAGTTAACCTCTGGCATGGAACACTGGTTTCCCATATTGGTAATAACCAGGTCTAGGATATTGTTGCCCCTAGTGGGGGTATGGACAAGCTGATCCAAAGCATTGGGATTTATGAATTCCAGAAAACGTTGAGCAAATGAGTTTGTACATGTGTAGTTTTCCCAATCGATGGTGGGGTAGCTGAAATCACCCATTATTAGGCTATTGGGTTGTACTGTAATTTTTGCAGTATATCAAGAAACGATGAGTGGGAATCCTGGGGCATGGAGGGGAATCAGTAACAAGCTACAACCTGGATTGCAGTCTTGCATAATGTTAGTTGCACTTGGATAATTTCAGATGAATTATGTTGAGCAACTAGCCTGGAGGTGTGGATATCCTTAATGAATATGTACACTCCTCCTCCTTTAGTGTTACGGCCCAGGTTAGGTGGCAGAAGAGTGTGGTATGAATTATAGCCTGGTAATGCAGGGGTGGTCTCTGGAGCCTTGAATCAGTTCTCAGTCACTGCACAGATGCTGATGTTCTCCATTTTAAGGAATGCCTCGAGTGCAGGATAGGAACATGAGCATTCCCAGAGAGATGTTACGTGTGAGTGGAGCAGAGTTTTAAAGGTGGAGGGGATAATGGTGAGGCAAATATGAGGTGGGAGGGAGTTCCAGAGATGTGCTAAGGAAAAAGAGAGTAGAAATTTGCCTGCTGGATGGGCAGGTTTGTGAAGTTCAATCAGATTCTGAGTATTGGTTCTTAGGAGTCTGTTGGGTAGATGCATTGTAAAGATTGAGGCAAGGGAAGGGCAGAGAGAGGGATTGAAGATGGGTTTTTGAATTAGTTGAGTGTAGATAAGATAGTTGGGCAGCTCTAGCCAGTTTAGTTTGTGGATGGCAATACAATGATGAGTGGAGGATCAGTGTCCAGTGGTGAATTTGGGGATTTTATTGCAGCAGGAAGAGAGTTTTGTTTTAACAGAAGATTGTAGGTTGGTTAGAAGTGGGGCACCATAAAGGAGAAAAGGGATGGACTATGTGGTAGAGAGAAGGAATCTAGTAGATGGAATGAGGTAGAGAATATGGCAGTAGAACATTCCAAGTTTCTGGTGTTTTTTTAATATTTGTTTGTATATGGGTACCAAATTTAAGCTGATTGTCAATGAGAACTCCTAACAGTTTTGCATTGGATACTATTTCAAGAGAAGTGTTACTCAGACTGGTGATGGAGAATGAATTTTTGTTGATAATTGTGGTTTTGGAAGGGGTGAATATCATGAGTTTGGTTTTTGATGCATTGAGTGCCAGGTGGTTATCTAACATCCATTGTTCAGTGGCTGAGAAGGCATCTTGGGTTAATTTTATGAGGGTGGGAGTGGAGTTAGCAGAAGAGATAATTGTTGACTCATCTGCATATTGGATGATTTTTGCATTAGGGATGGCATAGTGAAAGTCGTTTATGAAAATATTGAACAATAGGGGACCTAATATGGAACCCTGGGGTACACCAGTGGGGGTGTTGAGGAATGGAGAAATGGCTTTCTTCCATTTGACTGCATGTTGCCTATTGGAAACGTAACTGGTAAACCAGTTGATAGAAGGGGGTGATAGATTTAGATTAGAGAGCTTGGTTAGGAGAAGGCTGTGAGAGATGGTATCGAAAGCCTTAGAAAGGTCTAGAAGGAGGCTGGATACAATACAGACAGAGTCACGGGCTTTGTTCACAGTTTCAAGGAAGGAGAGTAGCGCGGTAGTAGTGCTGTGACCAGGCCTGATTGTTGATGAGGTAGGGTAAGAGTTGTAGGTGGATGCACTTTTCAAGGAGTTTGGAGATGGGAGATAAGATGGCAAAAGGTCTAAAACTGGGGATGTTATTATTGTTTTCTCCTTTGTGGAGGGGAATAATAAAGGCTTTTTTCCAGAGTTGGGGTACATAGCCTTCTGACCGGTTTATAAGAATACAGATAGGGAAGGCAATGGCTTCTACAGCTGTCTTTAGGAAGAATGAAGGGATATTGTCAGGGGCATTGGAGCATAGTTTTAATTTCTGAAGGAGTTTTTTTATAGTTGATACTGGGATGGGTTTCAGAGAGAAGAGAGGAAGCTGGGAGGTGGAAGTACTTGAGGAGAAGGAGATAGTGGCAGGTGTAGCTGAGTAAGTAGGGTTATTTGTGAAGGATGATGTTAATTTGGTTATGGAGTAAATGAAGAAGCTGCTAAATTGGGAGGCTAAATCGATATCAGAAGCATTATGATCGGGGCAAGAGCCAAGAAGAAGGAAGAAGACTTGGTCTACGAAAACAATCTGTGAAGGCAGGGGTAGAAATCAAAGGTAAGGAGGCACAGAGGAAAGGCACAGAGCACTGTGTATTTAAGTAGAAAGAAACAAAGAATTCACAGGGGTATGCAGGTAGAACAGGGCAGTTGAAGGTTAACTGAAAAGTTCTATGGCTAATAATGAGTAGGAAGAAGCTGTTAGTGGATGGATGTTTCCATCTGGTGACCAAACTGAGTAAATAAATAAATACAGGGTTTAGCACAGCACTCAGAGGGGTGGGATGGGATGGAGCTCGGGGAGCTAAAGAGAGCCTAAGGTCTGTAGGGGGCTGCTGGCTAGTGCACTCTGGGTCAAAAATAGCAATTAAATGGCATAAGATATTTACACAATACGGTACATACACTCTTTTGTATTTTGGTTCTTGGGGGGAGGCAGAGTAGTTTCTGAAAGCACCGCAGGATCCCTTTAGATAGTTCTTTCAGGATGGGAAGCTAGGTACTATGTAGAACAGTGTAGGATGCCTGGGGTAGTTTAAACGTAGTAAAAGCAAGCTGTAAAAGGAACAATAAGTGATTATTTGTACTACTGAAATAAAGAGAAATAACAGCCTCTGAGAGGGAAAGTCTTCAGTTAGGTAGTTTAGTTTGTGTAGTAAAGGGTAGACTAGGGATGGTGTGAAGTAAGGGTGCGTGTTTGTAGGAACTATAGAGTAAGGGAAGACTATGGAGGAGGCTAGAGATAATAAGATTAATTAATTAGGTACAGATAGGTACTACAG
The DNA here is from genome assembly GCF_019279795.1 of Protopterus annectens. NCBI lineage: Eukaryota > Metazoa > Chordata > Ceratodontiformes > Protopteridae > Protopterus > Protopterus annectens. The sequence goes on along the minus strand of NC_056738.1, from coordinate 345,562,523 downwards.
TAGAGCAGCACATTAAATCTGGACTATAGGAAGTGTATCACAGTAATCAAGAAAACAAGCAAAAATAGCAACTGAATAGTAAACATCTACCAACTGATTGCATTTAAAGACAGAGTAGGGCAGCATTCACAATTCAATTAAAAATGTACATTGGAAGTTTGCAGGTTAGCCAGCAGTTTAGGATTTAAACCCATAGTGTGGCAGCAGTTGTAGTTAATATAAACACAGTCACTCAGAAACAAGCAAAAAAGAAAGAAAAATGCTTGTTGAATCCTTCCAGTATTGTAGCACTCCAAGTTTAGACATAAACATACAACAGCATGAACAGTTCAGTTAGTAAGAGGCTTAACACATCAGTAACTGGTTAAGCGTTTCATATAAAAAGCAGTTGCGACACTTCAAATGCGGCGGGAGTATGGTATAACAATTTAAAAAGTCCGATCACAGCATATGGTAGAGATTCGTAAACTAATATGTTTACTTGCAGTTGAATGGGTTCAATGCACACATTTGAGTGGAGCAGTTAGCTTTTTAGTGTCAAAGTGGCTCTGTGGATACAACAGAATAAGTGGAATAGCCACTATTACTGGTAAATGAGATACTGAGCCTGTGAACACTCTTAATAAATCAGCAATTAGTGAAAATAGCAGCTATGTCTGTTAGATGAGAATACCCAGTCCGAGAACGCTCCAATAGATCAGCATTGCAGAGCGTACAAACTATCTAGGTACGACTACGGGACTTAACAAGTAGCACGCTGGTGAAACTGCAGGAAAAGCTGCTGATTTAATAAGACTGTGGCTGCTGATGTAATAAGACTCAGAGGCTGAATTTAAGAACACTCGACAACAGTCAACTGTACATAGCATGTTATCATAGTTACAGCTGAACAGCAAACATACTTAAGGCATGAGCAACATACAATAAATACAATAGATAATTTCAGTAAAAGCACTCACCCATGAATGGAGCCAGCAGCTGATGGCACGACAGGAATGGAAGGGGCAGGTGATTGTTTTTGATGAATTAAGAACTCATATATCTTTCTTCCTCCAGTCCCCCTCATAAAACAGCTTAGCATGTATTGAAAGTCCAATCAGTAAAAATAATAATCAACTAATAATAGATAAAAACAGCTTTGATGAATTAAGAACTCACATACCGCCCCCCTCCCCCCAAGTCCCTATCGGCCCTATGCAGCAACAGCAATAACCAGTACTGCAATGGCAGGATGATAACCCACAATTTTGCCTCTATGTAATTACTTACAAATCAGTTATCACTTCACATTAGAATCTGGGACAACTCCAGAATAATAATCTGACAGGGACAAGCCATGTACACTTAAAAAATATGAGTTCTGTTAACTTGAGTCATTGACAGAGTAAAATAATGTGAATTAACATTCATTTTTCTGAAGAAGTCTGTATTATTATACTTTCATTGTCAATCCCCAGGATCCACGAAGCCTCTGTGTAAGAGCTATAACTCTTACACGGAGGCTACAGTTAAACGGAGTGATGTCAGCATGCTTTGCATATTCATGAGAGCATGCTGAATCACATCTAAATCTAACACGGTCCGTGTAAGACAGTAGGGGGCGTGTCCGTAGGCCGAGCCCTGCAAGCGGACACGCCCCCAGAAGTATAAAAGTGCCCAAAGTAAACACCCACAACAGAGTCCATGGAAATGTGAATAAACACAACACAACACATGCCCCCACAGACTATAAACATAAAAGATATATAAATGAACATGTTATATTTTTTTTTAAATTGTAAAGATGTTTAACCGTGAGTGCGCTCGTTTGCGCGGGTGTGCCCGTAGCACAGCTACAGTTAGCAGTCAGTGGGAAAGCATATAAGAACTAAATATGCAAAATAAGCGAGGAAGCAATAGCATAGCGGTAGAGATGTTGGCTGAAGAGCAGGCATTCATGGTTCGAGCCCCCACAACACCAATTTTATTTTTTTCCAAAATAAGCAGGAAACAAGTCTCTGACAAATATGTACACATAAAACCCCAATATATGTAAAATGTAATGAAATTGCCCATTTATATTGAAGAAATGTGAGGTAACAAAAGAATAAAAAATGCCAGATGTGCCCATAGAGGAGCTACAGTTTAACAGGGTGAGTGCATCTGCCCGTAGATGAGCAGTGGTTTAACTGGTGCAAAATGAGTGCCCATAGCTGAGCAGTGGTTTAACATGCTAAATCTATGTGCCCCTAACTGAGCTGAGCGTAATATGCGTGCCGATAGCCAAATGAGGCTTAAAGCAGCGTACCCCATTTGCGCAGAGCTGCACACCACGCAAACGAGCTAACCGGCGGGCAACGTTGAGCAAGCCGTATCAAAACTGCCTTTACACAGACACACCCCTCAGCATGTCTAGACAGTCATGAAAAATAAAAAGCAGTGGTCAGGTTAAAACCCAGGATACTATACACCATAGTCAAGGTACAGAACCACTAAGCCATGACAGCAGTACCTGTAAATGCAATAATAGCTAATATATAGGAATGAAGACAAACTACAGCATGACAATGCAGGTTTACTGAAGTTGATACAATTCCAAAATGGCCAATCACAGATATGTGCGGAAAAAACAGACTATATAAGCCCCATAGGCGGGAATACACAGCATAAATGATTGTAGAACAGACCTGCAGGCAGAATGTCAGGAGTAGGAGAGGGTAGTCGCTTTCGAGCACAGAGGTGGGGTGTTGAGGAGTCCAGGTACATGGCCTGGCTCCTAGTCCACAATCATGAGGCCCAACTCATGCAGGGCCAGGTCCTCTGGGGAGCATACAGGGCTGAGGCGTGGGACCGGTTGGCTCATGATCTCACCAGTGCCACAGGGATTCCAAGGACAGGTGAGCAGGTCCGTCACCACCATGCGGACCTGAAGAGATGCAAGCAGGACCAACTGAACCTTTGGATCCAGGAGGCCCGGCAAACACCCAACGCCCCACTACTGAGTAAGTAACATTTAATTATGTATGTAAAATGTTAAACTAGCTGATATTATGGAGATGTGTATTCCAATATTACTTCATTTATATTACAGCTGCAGGTGTCCGTTCTGTGAACCGCAGAGCCTATGGCGATAGGCTGGTGCGGTTGCACCACCAGGCAGGTCAGTAATCCACTACCAGTAACTGTAAAGAAATATCAAAGTATGACAGTCAGCATAAGAGTGCAGTGTAGTCAGTAAGGAATACAATCTGCAAGTAACAGTGTGAAAGTGTATGCAAGTATTGCTTGATTATAACAGTTTTCAGCCTGTAAGTTTAAGCTAAACATGAAACTGTCTGACATATATCCTGAAATAAAAATGCCCTGCCTGTAAGAAAATAGTACACAACCTGCAGCAGGCTGAAAAGTATAGCTGCAGAAGATGATAAATCACATGTGTGAAATATATCCCTGTGGAAATACTGAAACATGACAGAAGTGAGACTGCTGGAAAGGATTGTAATAACAACTGTTAAAACATGTCAATAAAGCCTAGAAGTACCATCCTGAATAGTAAAATGAAAGCAAGTGAGAGAGTGTGAGAAAGTGCCATGAATCCAGCAATACAGTAGTAATAACCCCTGAATAAAGTATACTGCAGGCAAGACAGAATGAAATGCATGTCAGATTCAAAACCAAACAGCTAAATCTGTTGTTGCATCTGGAATGTGTATCCCAAAATCAGGATATGTTGCTCTCAGTCTGCAATATGCAGATAGGATGTTTGTCTGATATACCATACATCCACACTTGTCTACAGCCATATAAAGCAAATGTAGCCTAGATGTAGCTGAACAAAGCTAGATATGAATGTGTATGAAGAACCATAAAATGTATATTGATATTGCATTAACAGTCCTATCACCAAGTTGAAATAGTTAACATATAGGAAACTGTAGTTAGAACAGTAGTGTGTATATAACTGTAGCTATTAGAAATGTACAGCATATGTATTGTTATTCGAAGGTGTTAATATTACTTTCTTCACCCCAACCTATAACTACATATAACCCATTCCACGTGAAAATGGTATGTGCAATCACAATTAACACCCCTGGACGTTTGTCCTGTTGGGTCATATATATTTGCATGTCTGTTGATGCATCTGCCCCATTCATACATCCACACCTGATGGCCTGTTGCCATCAATTAACCCTGCATGTTGTTGGACTGTGTATTTCCAATCAAATTATGCATGTGTTATGCATGCTGTTCAATGGTGTGAATATCTGGGTGTTTGGTTAATGGGAATACTAATGCATGCTGTTACAACTAATTGTGAATGGTATTATATGTCACTAATCCAAACCGTCATGACATAATGCAAAACATAGAACGACAGGGAAGGCGGGTTCCAGCGGACCCACCTCTCCCACCTCAGCTGGCGAGTGCACCTGGCACTAGTGCCGGGTCCGGACCCTCCTCCGGTGGCCCTGTGCCACCTGCGGGTGGAAGCGCTGCAGGGGATGGGGCTCACCCCCCCTCTGCAAGTGTGGCCGGAGGAGATCCACCACTCACCCTCCATAGCATCCGGACTGTGGTGCGTAGGGAGATTCGGGACTCTGTCCTTGAACCCCTATGCCAGCTCGAGGCACGGGTGGCACAACTAACGGGCATGCCTGTTGCCCCGCCTACACAGCCCCCAGCACAGCCCCATCCTGGGCAGTGAAGGAACAGTGGCAACTGCCTATGGGTGGGGATATCAGTTCCACTGTTGCCATCTGTGGGCTCATGTGCTCTGGATGTCCAAACCTCCGTCCCCGTCAATTGTGTAACCCCCCACACGTGTCATACACCGCCCCTGTATGCGTCTTGTTTGTCTTGTCTGTTAACCTACCCAACCTACCTCCCCAGCTGTACCGACTACCTTCACCTGACATACCACTCTCACCTGAAAAAAAAAAAAAAGGGCACTCTGTACCCACAAAAAAATTATGCCCCATACATAGCTGCCCATTCTGCACACATGTCTACTGGACATGGAACCTATCAATTCCAAATGGCTGTACAACAAGTATTATTGTTGTCCTGACACCTCTCTCAGGGGTGGAAGGTTTCAAATGTCACACCAAATTACATATATATGCACAGCTGTTGCTGATGAAGAAATGTGCAGCTATGGGCCTTACCTACATCCCTCCTGCACATCCCAAGCTTGTTTCCCTACTGTCTTACCCTCTTTGTGACCCCTTTTTCACCACTTTCCTGTCTCCCCATTTTCTTTTCTTTCAAAGAAAATAGCGCGGGTGTGCGCAAGAGTAAGCACGTGTAAGCGATTGTAAGCAGGTGTGCGCTTGTGTGCGCGGAGCTAACCGCCAGTGCGCATGCGTGAGCTCCGCGCAAACCAGCGCTAACCCGGTTACAACTGCTTAAAAGTGCCTTAGTCACTTTGATTGACAGGTCCCATACTCAGTTCAAAAGCAAAATAAAATCCCACTGTGAGTCCCGAACCCAGGACCTTGGCAACTGTAGTCTGCATGACTTACCACTAAGCCATGACTCTTATACAAGAGCATTGTGCTAAAGTAAATATATCATGTAACAGTAGGAATGAATGTAAAGGGAATATAGATGTGTAGTACACAAAGCATGACATTCAGAATTACTAACAAAACTGGTGGGTTTCCATAATAGTAGTGTGTGAACAGAAACAGCCATGCTAGTTGGAAGCTAGTAGGTAATAATGTCACTATAGCACCTTGCAAGACACACACATACTCACAGCAGGATAAGCACTGCCCATACCCCACAACCTCTTACAGGAACACATCTGGACCAAGTAATAAAATATGTGGAGCAAAGGCCCAAAACCAGGGACACATTACAAATAATGTTACAACAAACGCAGACAGTTCAGAAAGTAACAGGGGCTACACTTTGTGGGATGTTTGGAAGGGTATGCAGTCTGGAACCTGAATGTTTGTCACCATATTCTGACTTGAGCCCAGAGTGACTTGCCAGAAAAAGGTGTGCATGAGATATTGACCAAATTATGAGGCAGAAATGTGGACAACCTGCAAATATATGTACACATGACGGGTCCAACACCACCATATTTGAATAGTTAAGAGCCTAGACATAGCAACAGTGAATGACTCACAGGGATGCCCCAAAGACCCCATGTGAAATGTACAAACAGTAGGCAGAAAGGTGTAACACATGCAATGGTAACTATGGAGTCCGGAAAGTATTCACCACTTGCATGGCAGACAAAGTGTAGTAATACATATGCTCATGCTAACCCACAGTCACAACTGCAGCATACCAGACATTTTAATGGGTGTACCCCACTGATATGTACCATTCCATGAGGCACATAACAGATGAACCTGAAAGTCTCTGGGGCCTGCTCAGCAGCATACTCAAATACCCTAATAGATGTCAAGGCCCACACCATGGCCAGACCACACTGCATGCTGTAACACCCTAGCAGATATAGCAAGCATTCCAAGGTGTGAATGTACATGGAAAATAGGAAAGCTACAGCAGCACACTACAGTCAAGACACCTAGCAGGCATACAAGTAGTGACTGTAAAGGGCAACTATTGAAGCCTTAGCAACAGAGTGCAAGCAAAAGTGAAAGGAAAGCACACACACACACACACACACATTAACAGTAGTAGTAGTTGTAGGTGTCAGTGTACATACACAGTTAGTACAGGAAACTGGGGAAATGAATGGAGGAATGTTAATCTACAACACACATGGAAATATGAGAGAGATACCAGCCTTTACACTCACAGAACATTCTCCACAGCATAACAGCATGGTCCCTGCCCCTAACATCTGAAAGGGCTATGCCTATCTCACACACCTTTTTATAGCACTGTTCTGAAATCACAGTGAGAACTGCAATCAGTACACAACTGGCTGCATGCAATTAGCAAATGCTGGCTAACAATTGGTGCAGAGGCCATCACATGGGCATATGCAGATACCTACAAAAGTATGCTGTACTCCATGTCCACGCATGCAATACTTTCATTGCACCCTGAGAAGGACATAAGAGACAGACAGAGAGAGAGAGAGAGACAGAGACAGAGACAGAGAAAACTGCAATTAAGCAGACAGAAACAAATTGTTCAGCAACAGCTACCTGAAAGCTGACAACTGGGAAGTGGAGCAGCAGGACAGAGAACCTGACAGCAACACAAGCAGCTGTGACAAACACAGGTAATGTAAAGTAATACTATAAAGGTCTACATACTGTGAACCCTCCATATGTGTCATTGGTCTGTATCCATATGTATATGAAGATGTGTAAAGGGCAGGGGACATACAGCAACTATCAGTGAAGGCTGTACATACATTTGTATGTGAGAGCATCTATGTGCACATATCAATTTGTTTGATTGTAGGTTGTAGTGCCATGTACAAAGTAGGTTACACAGTTATGTATGTTTAGCAGTATGTTAGTGTGTGTATACAGTATGGTAGACAAATATGTTGATATACCTGTCTAACATATGGATATGTGTGTATGTCAACATATGTATGTGTATATATATATATATATATATATATATATATATATATATATATATATATATATATATATATATATATATATATATATATACACATATGATATGCATATATGTATACATACATAGAGAGAGAGATGTAGGGATACATAGACAGATGTAGATAGAATATTGTACAAACATATCTATGTAATGCACACATACAGATATAGATATATGTAGATACATATACATAGACAGACTGATCTGACTACCTACAGGTATGACTGTATATGACGACCTGCAACACAGCCTGTCCCATCCCCTCTGTCACTCACCCCCCTCTGTGCCCCCCCTCCACATCTATAGCAATATATGTACATCAATATACATATGTGTATATGTATACGGACATATATATATATATATATATATATATATATATATATATATATACATATAGATATATCTATATACATATATATATTTATAGAGAGAGAGAGAGAGAGAGAGATGTATATAAATTCTGAGTGAGGCACATGTGTACAGATGTATTGCAACAGGTGCCTGGTGACAAAGGCATGGAGTGAACACCAGTGTCAAGTCTGGAGTACCATACCACATTCCAGATCACCTACACCAGTAACCACAAGATATGTGATTGGCAGCCCACCACTGCATGTGTCAGGGGTGAGCAGGGTCAGAAATGTGTACAATAGTGGCCTCAATGATATTCACAGTGGCACACTATCCCTGGAATACCTGCACATGGTATGTGTCAGCGGACATGGTGAGTCAGGTATGGACATGTAGGTTGGTGTACCCCTCCACACCACATAATGGATGCCATGGTATGGCCCTCACATGACAGCTACAGATATGGAGAAGGACACAGTGACATGTACAACACTGTGACAATGCACCCAAACACATTACCAATGCACAGTGACTGACAACACCACAGAGTACACATATGCTACCCACATAGAGGTTACCACTCCCGGATTTACATATGGAAGTCACACCCATGACAGATGTCCAACAACCATAGTAACACCTCCCACCATCCACAACCTAAATGTCTGCTGTGTGTCGTCCGTGCCACTGCAATAGTGTGCACATGTGGAGGTAAGAGTTCCTACCCACAGATAAGACATACCCTGCAATAAACCACACAGTGTTAAGAAGCAAGACTCCCCATGAGTACATGTCACACATACCCCTGCTGAATGTTAGTCAGATAGGTAATATGCCATATGAGTCACCCTGTGTAACTGTGTGACAGCAGCAGATACCATCACACCACATGTGTCACAATGGTCAGGGTAGCAGAACAGTACGCTGCTGTAGACACAGGGGCAATAGCATATTGTATAGTATTGTATTGTAATGTAATGTATTGTGTTGTATTGTATTGGTATGGTGAGGTGCCTCCTTCATGGAGTGGAACCACTGCTGCTGTGCACCAGTGTACAGGTACATATCCTGTAGTGAGGCTAGTGTTACATAGCACTTCTATATGTGTGTTTAGCTCCTGTCAGAGGTAATGTAGCATGCAACTGGGGATACCAGCAGGTCCCATCCATGTTGTGTATTCTGCTGTCCTGCGGGTGTCTCTCACCTGGACATCTGTGATGACAGGGAGGTTACAGTCAGCTGGGATAACTATGCCTTAATTCGGGGGAGAGGGCGGGGTGACACCTGCACTGAACCTGTCTGCCACAATGTTGTTGATATCTGTGGTGTCAGTGAAATATTTGTTGTTGTGTACTACCTATGGGCATAGAGGATGGCTCCTGACCAGGTTGCTAACATAACTGAAGAAGGCCTTCTGGTTATCTGTAGTGTCACTCTTGATTTCCCTCTCAATGTTGCCCATGTATTTTGTATGATGGAAAATAGATCCTTACCAGTGCTGCTCAGACATGCCCTCCCTTTAGTGAATTATGCTCTGTCTTGCAGTAGCTTCCATCTTCTGTAATACAATCTGTCTATGGCTGGGGTCCACCAGACAGGATGCTGTCCCTTTGTAGAGAGTGTCTTGGTCATATATGGGATTGCATGATCCATGCATTCGCGGAGATGTCTGTAGAAAGCAATTGTGTAGGGGTCAGCATTGTGGGTTGTATCTGCCACTGGCCCAGTGGGTTGAAAGGATACCATATCACTGTTACAAAGTGTAAAGTTTGTATCTGTAATGTTATGCACTATAGTCGTTTGTGCTGGTGGTGGAGGTGGGATATGTATATCCAGGGCAATCAGTGTGTGGTCAGCTCACAGTAGTTGACGATGTAGGCCATACAGTACCTAGATACAAACCCCCAGAGTGAGGAGGTGCTCATGACCTGAATCAGTGTTCTGACGCTGGGGTTTGGTAGTATGTCGTATGGAGTCTGCCAGGTACTGTTACACAGTTGCTGGCCGAGCACTGATACCTGGCCATCTACATGTGTATCCACCAATAGACAGACAGATGCTACATATGTGAGCTATGTTGTATCATAACAGTCGAGTAGCATGTGTAGTATGTGTGCCAAATGTTGCTGACATATATTGCTGATACCAGGTTATTTTCTTTCTCAGGTACATGGCCCACCCGCGGAATCCCACCTACTCCACAGCTGAGGATGAGGAGATACACCAGAGCCTGGTGCGGGATTATGCAATACTCTTTTCCCGCACCAGCCAGAATCAGCAGGAGAGGGCTGCACTGTGGCAAGACCTTGTCCGTCGGGTAAATGACATAGGCACGCATAATAGGACATATGAGCAGGTACGACATCACTGCAGTGATTTAATCAGACATGTCCGTCAGCGTGCATCAGATATCCACAGGCAACAGGTCGCCACAGGTGGTGGGGTGGCTACACATCCCCCACTCACCAGACTGGAGGGACTACTCATGAGTGTAGTGGCTCCAGTCCGCCAGCAACAACAACAGCAGCAGACATGCATTATGATGGAGGCTGGAGCCACACAGCAGCAAGACGGTGAACGTGCAGGTAATATGCCATATGTATAGTTGACTGTTGTGTACACTGGTAGTTAATGCATGTGTGAGGTGTGTCCTTGGTTTGTAGCTGTCACCATAGTATTTAATGTGCAAGTGTGATATCCTCAATATTAGCTGCTGACCTGTGAAAGGCGACTGTAGTACTCCTGACCTGTATCATACTCAGTAACAATGGCACAGTTGTGCCCACTGACATTAGTTTCTTCACATCTGCAGGACCCTCTGGTATAACAGCAATGCAGCCTATCCATGCTGGTGAGTGTGTATTAACAATTCCTGTAATAGTGTTGATAGTAATAGTACTATTTGGCTCACTTAGTAGTGCTCTTTGTAAGCATGTAGGTGTGTTTGTGTCTGTGTGTTGATATCACGCATACTGAGTACTGTACGTTTGCGTGAAACTGTGTGCATGTGTGCACCTGTGCATGTGTGCATGTGTGCACCTGTGCATGTGTGCATGTGTACATGTGTGCATGTGTGCATGTGTGCACCTGTGCATGTGTGCATGTGTGCATGTGCATGTGTGCACCTGTGTGCATGTGTGCATGTGTGCATGTGTGCATGTGTGCATGTGCATGTGTGCACCTGTGTGCATGTGTGCATGTGTGCACCTGTGCATGTGTGCATGTGTGCATGTGTGCACCTGTGCATGTGTGCATGTGTGCATGTGTGCATGTGTGCATGTGTGCACCTGTGCATGTGTGCATGTGTGCATGTGTGCACCTGTGCATGTGTGCATGTGTGCATGTGTGCACCTGTGCATGTGTGCATGTGTGCATGTGTGCATGTGTGCACCTGTGCATGTGTGCATGTGTGCACCTTTGCATGTGTGCACCTGTGCATGTGTGCATGTGTGCACCTGTGCATGTGTGCATCGCTGGTAATGTGTACACATTGTAAACTGTGTTTCCTGTTTCCTTCCCACAGGTTCTGTTGCTGCTCTGGTGTCATGTAGCAGGGAACCTGAGTCAGGTGCCGTGGGTACTGATAATGATGACATCTGTGTAATGGCACAGGAAGGTATGCCAGGGTCCGCCATTGGTCAGCCGATTGACAGTACACAGCTGTCGACCCCATCAATGCGCACAGTTATCCTGCCAATACACCCTTTGTCACCACTGTCCCTAGGTGATGGACAGCATACAGTGGGCATTGACCAGGGTAATGTGGTATCTGTGGCACATGCCTCCCCACACAGCAGCCATGGGCATGACCCAGAGATGGTACCACACAGACAGATGTCCAGGGGTTCTCGTGGGAGCATCCATGGGTGTACTGCCCCTGTCAGACGTGCCCACAGAGGTCTTACAACCTCAGCTATGTTTCGGACTGTCATGCAGGCACAGTCACATATGGAACGGTACACCAGACAGGGTCTGAGGGAGCTGGCAGCATGTCGCACAGCCATGACTGACAGTATGCGTGACATTGCGGCTGCCATCCGTGATTTCACCGATGTCATAGACAGATGTTGTGGGGACATATTAGACGGGTTCCACAACTACATGTCCATGAGCCAGGGCGATGGTGGGCGGTTGAGGCGTCGACGTGGCCGTATGCCAGCAACAGCAGCAGCTGGCAGTCGTCGCGGACGACAACAGGGCTGCGGCCGCCCCCGTAGTGCCAGCAGCAGCCCCAGCAATGCTGGGTCTGTGCTGTCATCAGACCACCCCAGGAGACCACGTGCACGTGGCTCTGGCCAGGCCCGACAGGGATCTGTGTCCAGTCAACAAACACCTGCTTCTGATGACAGTACCCAGTCTGGGTTGGTACTGGATACGGTCCGTAGCACCCCTGCAAGGCACAGGTACCGTGTCCGTGGCCAGAGACACTGATCTGTATGACCTGGCAGGTACAGTCTGTGGCTGTCCACAAACACCAGTATATGGCAGCCATGAGGTGGAACTGTGTGCATCCATACACACATGCAAATTGACAACACCTAGGGCTACCACATACACGCACATACCGCATCAACATTGCCCCACCTTCTACTGCTGTCCCTCACCAACACACATACACATACATGTCAATTGGTGGTATGGGTGGCTGACTCAGGCATACCAGGTTCACACCCTGTGCATATGATGAAACTGTGCCACCTCCTGCAATCTGTAACAACTGTGCAGGTACAGGTTAACATGTTGCTGATGCACAGGGTGACCACATAGATGTGTAGTAATAGTATCATGTTGTTAACAGTACTGTGTGCTGAATTAATTGTGGGTATATCACAGCATGCCTGATGCAGTAAGTGTGTGCTTGTCATGTCCTGTTGTCTACACCCATGGTAAGTACCATAGTGTATCATCTGCACATGTTGGCATACTGGTGGTAATGATGTCCACAGAAGGCTACATACATAGGTAGCACAGGGGATAGGGTAATGAATGTAGTAATACACAATGATGGACATGTAAATTGCAAGTGGCATGTTGCCACACTAGACTCTGCATTGCAGATGTTTGAGGATGTTGATATGTGTGCAGTACTACACGACTGATACAGGACACACAGGAGCACCCTAGCACTGCATGCTCACATCACATACCATGCTAGACAGCCCCAACACACATAACTAACTGTCACAGGAGGGGGAGTCCCCATATATGTCAGGGATACTGTGGTGGCAGGCCAGGGAGCATACATCCTACTAAGTATGGAACCACTGAGTGAAGGCTCAGTGTCTGTTATTTGACATGTGTATTACTGCAGGTATGAGCACATGGGTTTCTATCCAGTTATTGTACATCCTGACAGTACATGGTCTGTACACTTGTGTGCACTGAGACTGGACCCTAGCCATCTGACCCGTGTATTTCCATGTACATGTGCATAGTGCCTGCATATTTGCAGTGTTACCTACTGGAACTGGTACAGCTTGTGTGTTGTACAATGGACTACCTGCAGCCCTGTTTACTGTAGCTTTGTTTGCATGCATGTTTGCTTGCAATTACCCTGGAATACTGATCACTCCTGCAATGCATAGTTATAGAGCTTCTGTGGACTCCTAGTGCCATCTGCATAGCCTACTATATGTATGTCCATGTCCCACTTGACAGGATGTCACTGTTTGTCCTGTTCACATGTACATTGCCTGTGACACAGTGCATATGACCTACCTGGCATGTGTCCACGTGAGCAGTCATATATGCTACTGCTAACTAATCACAGGCACTACACCTTCACACATTCGTCTTCAGGTGAACTACCTGCTTTGCTAGGGACGGCCTGCACCTGTCACCCCTGGGCTTTCAGATATTGGCAAAGGCTCTTGCTACCCCCATAGTGCCTATGTTAGGCAGGGCTCAAATGACAAACCCACCTTCATAGGTATCACAAGGGGTAGGAAACTAAGAGCAATGCTACTCAACGCCAGAAGTCTAAGCCTCCAGATGCATGCACCCAAAACACTCCTTGGCATGGAAAACATCAATATCTGTGCAGTAACGGATGCCTGGTTCATGGCTACTGAGAGCACACTAGCACTACCGGGTTTAACCTGGTTGATTTCTTTGAAACAGTCACCAAGGCCATTGACGAGGGGAAGGTGGTTCACACAGCCTACCTGGACCTTGCAAAAGCCTTCACAACAATACCCCACTTGGGCATTCTAGAGAAGCTTGCCAGCTTAAATATAAGCCCCTATGTCACTAGATGGATTGCACAGTGGCTCAAGGACAGAACCCACATGGTTAGCATTGCTGGAGCCATGCCAGACCCCACAACAGTTACGGGTTGTGTCCCACAAGGCTCAGTCCTGGGACCCTCTTGTTTGGTATATATGTATTGGAGGTACAGGCCAACATGGACGGACTGTGGCTGTCCAAATATGCAGATGACTCCAAACAGACCACCATAATCGACTCTCCAGCTGACACAAGCATCTTCCAAAGGGGCATCATAGCAACAGACAACTTGTGCCAGAGCCATGGCCTTCTGCTGAACAGTGTTTAGAAAGGGGAACGTGCATCCTGTAAGCTGTTCACCTAGTTGCCAAAAGGGACATTGTCCTCACACACACTAACCCCCCTCAGCCAAAAACACACACTTGCCAATTGCAGGATTCAAACCCCTATCTGACTATGTTATGACACTTGAAACAGACGCATTAGCAGAGCGCGCTATTTGCATTATTGGGAGTTTTCTCTTCTCCTGCTATACTTATAGAGTGCTGACATCATCAGTGTTTAGAAAAGGGAATGTGCATCCTGTAGTCTGTTCACCTAGTTGCCAAAATGGACATTACCTCCACACACACTAACCTCCTCAGACAGACACACACACTTGTCATTCGCAGGATTCAAACCCCTACCTAACTATGTTATGACACTTGAGACGGACGCATTAGCAGAGCGCGCTATTCACATTACTGGGAGTTTTCTTTTCTCCTGCTGTACTTATAGGGTGCTGACATCATCGGTGTTTAGAAAGGGAATGTGCATCCTGTAGTGTGTTTTCCTAGTTGCCAAAAGGGACATTTCCCTCACACACACACTTATCATTCGCAAGATTCAAACCCCTCCCTAACTATGTTATGACACTTGAGACGGACACATTAGCAGAGCGCGCTATTCGCATTACTGGGAGCTTTCTTTTCTCCTGCTGTACTTATAGGGTGCTGACATCATCAGTGTTTAGAAAGGGAATGTGCATCCTGTAGTGTGTTTTCCTAGTTGCCAAAAGGGACATTTCCCTCACACACACACCCCCCTCAGACAAACACACACACACTTGCCATTCGCAGGATTCAAACCCCTACATAACTATGTTATGACACTTGAGACGGACACATTAGCAGAGCGCGCTATTCGCATTACTGGGAGTTTTTTTTTCTCCTGCTGTACTTATAGGGTGCTGACATCATCGGTGTTTAGAAAGGGAATGTGCATCCTGTAGTGTGTTTTCCTAGTTGCCAAAAGGGACATTTCTCTACCACAGGCTTACACACACACTGAGCATTTGCAGGATTTGAAACCCCTACCTAACTACGTTATGACACTTGATACAGACGCATTAGCGGAGCGCACTATTCGGATTACTGGGAAGTTTCTTTTCTCCTGCTGTACTTATAGGGTGCTGACATCATCTGTGTTTAGAAAGGGGAATGTGCATCCTGTGGGGAGGCAGACACCAAGCACACTATGGCTAAGCTGTCATTCCCTAGGGCAAACAGCCTAGTGTTGACCTCTACACCCATATGTTTAATTGTCAAATGCACATTATTTGTTGCTGATAGACTGTTTGCACATCTTTATTGCCATAGCATTCCCTGTTTGTATGAACAACTTGTGCATCTGTGGAAGATGTTTGCATATTGGAGGGATCCACTATATCACGTATGTCTCTGTAGTCATTTAACTGTGTGCACTGGGCAGACTGCTGTAATGTGGTTGGTTCCTGGAATAACACATAACAATACCAGATATGTGTGTCCAACTGCTAAACCGAGATTTGGCCTAAGTGTGTGAGCATGCCCAGTTCAGCCTTCCCATGGCATGTTGTTAAAGTGTGTGAGCATGCCCAGTGTGAGCATTCCATATGTTGGACTCTGCAGCCCACCACATTTGTGAATGAGTGTGAACTTCAACAACTATCACCCGTTTATGGTTGTGTGTTGTGTGTCTTGTTGTGTAGTTACTGTACAACTGCTTTGTGTGTGAACACAACAGGATTATACTGTGCCTGCAGTGTTTGCATGGGATACTTTGCATACAGTTGTCAACATCCTTTCACACTGACCTAACACTGTAGTACTGTATAGTGTACTGGTAGTACTTTGACTGTGGTGGACAGTATCCTGGGCTTTACTACTATCACTGCTTTACATTTCAATAGTGGGCACAACAGCCTGGTTAGGGGCCAGTTGTGTACATCTGACCATGTTGCATTCTGTTCAGATATGACCTACTTCAACCAGGCTTGTCCAACATTGGTAGTGTATTCCACAACATAGGTGTACATTTGCAAACACTAGCGATGTGCCCTAGTCCATGTCTAATGCTAGTTGGAGAGTGTGTTTGTCCTTCAACACACATTGTATGTGGGGTTTGCCATGACATATGTCATGGTTAGTATATTGTGCCTCTGTCTACCTGTGACATGACAGTGATACCCAGGATAAATCTACCATCTCCCATCCACTCATCAGGATTCCTATTGAGGAAGATTGATAAGTGACTCTATGGGTAGCCTGTGCTGGGGGTTCACTCATGGGTGGGAGTGGCTTCTGTGTTATGGATCACACAGTACAGCTTGTCCTATGTAAGTCAGTGCTGGGGTTCAGGTCTCTCATGTGCATAGCTCACTGCCATTCAGATTGTACAAGGTGCAGCATGTTTATTGATGCCAGCAACACAGGCAACACATGTTGTCTGTGCAAGCTCTTTGATACTCCTGATGAGGTACTGTTGGGGTCTTTACGGTTGATGGCGGTGTCTGCTGAGGTACATCCCACAGGGGCTATTGTAGTCAATTGTACCGCTGATGAAGGATGACTGCAGAGCCACAATGACCTCCCCTTATCTAGATCTGACAGCCTTCATGATTAGGTGGGTATATGGTATGTTTCTGTAAACACTACGGCACATGTTTGTCCAATGCAGGATATCTATCACCTTGTGTCCCCAGGTCTCTCATTACATGTTAACTACATAATGGGTTAACACCTATGTGGTAATTGGTGGGCACTTACTGTATATCCACGGGGGTTGACCATACATGTTTCTGCACTTAGCTTGCCGACATGGCTATGGCACCAGTTGTCTGTTTCTATGTGGCCCTTTTGTGGGATGCTTGTGTCAGCTGGTGGATCATATGTGGTGAGCAGTTTGTAGTCCTCTGCAAACATGTTCGGACACAGTCCTTCCATGTTTGCCTGTACCTATGGGACATATATACCAGACGAGGGAGATCCCAGGACAAAGCCTTGTGGGATGCCAGTTATATCTGGTTTGTAGTCTGACATGGCTGCAGCATGTCTGACCATGTCTGTTCTGTCCTTGGTCTGGTTTGCAACCCCTCTACTGACATGTGGGTTTATATTTAAGCTGGTGAGCCTATCTATAATGAACACATAGGGTATTGTATAGAAGCCTTTGCAAGGTCCAGATACACTGTGTGGAGCACATTGCCCTCATCAATGACCTTAATGACTGTTTCAATTGAGTCACACATGGTTAGGGGCATGATCTGCACTTGGGAAGGCCACACTGGGTTGGGTCCGGTGTCAGTAGGTCCCCAATATCGTTATGTCTGTGGTACATGCTGATCCTTTCCATAGCTGTGCAAACCGAGCTTCTCAGGATTCTGGGGTAGTAGTGTTCAGTATCCATTCAGGCAACACCTCTGTTGAGAAGGACCACTGTTGTTGTACACTGCTCTTTGGGTACATATTCTGTGGTAAGGCTGACATTGAGCAGTAGTGTGGTTTGGCATTCCATTCATCTTTGAGTCCATGTTGCACTAAGCCCAGGACACCATCTCATACCATTGCTGCTGTGTGTTTTGCTTTGTAGATGTTGGCTGTTACCTCAGCATCTGCAATGTCAGGGGCCAGCAGTCTGCTGGGATAGATATTCTGCATTCTGGAGGTTTGCACTGCACCTGTCAGGATGTATGTTGGCAATATGTGTGTGTGTTTGTGATATTTGTGTGATTCAGGGCATATCTGTGAATTCCCAACATGGTTCCTACCATCAGTTGTGAAAGCATTGGGATTATCCTTAGTGTCCTGTACAATGTGTATCTTCATAGGTTCATAGGTTCATACTAGGCTATCCACCCTGGGCATTTGTTAGCCTAGCCAGAGTGTGTGTGACTTTTGACACCCCTTGCTATGTGAATATTATGGCCATTTATGATTTGCTTTGCTGTGCCTCTGTCTGGACATGACACAGTGAAGACCCCCAGTGTAACTCTACAATCATCCATCCACTTGGCAAGCTTCCTGTTGAAGAGTGTCAGTGAGGGGCTCTGCCTAACATGGAGTGGGATTCGGTCCAGGGTGTGGGGAGCCTCTGGATTATGTATCTGTCCCACCAGCACATCCTATTTCATTATTTGTTGAGGTTGACATCTCTCACTCTCACAGCTCCGATGGATTTCTGTTTTCTGGGGTGGAGCATGTCCATTACTCCTGTGTTGGGCATGGCCTCCTACAACAGGCATGCATTGCCTCTGTGTAGGCAGTATGTGACTGGATTCAGCTGGGGTGTCTACAGCCAGGCAGCATATGACATATATATGACACCCTTTATCCTCTTGGTGAGGTACCTTTGAGGTCTTTCTAACTGCTGCAGGTGTCAGGTAAGATACATCCCATATGAGGCATTGTACTAGATTATGGGTGTGATTAGAGAAAAGTATAGGGGCACAATGACCTCTGTTGCCGTAGATGTGACTCCTTTCCTGCTACGGTGTCAAATGTAGACAGTCTACTTAGCAACATTGGCAATGTGGGTGTCACATAACAGGTTACTGTCCACTTGTGTCCCTAGGTCCCTGGTTACTCCTTCCATACATAATGGTTTACCACCTATGTGGTAATTTGTGGTACCTTGTTTGGTATTTGGTGGGACATTCATACTGTCCAGTGTCTTCAGGATGGCTGGGTGGGGTTATTGTGTGTGAGAGTGCAGTCTGTAGCATGCTACGGACTGCACAGCAGTCTTGCCTACAGTTAGTTGCACATGGGTGGACTCCAATGCCTTGTGCATTGTCAGTTACCTGGACGTATGGGTGTCTGTGCTGACTATGGATACTCACCCTCCTTTTATGTTTTGTTCCAGGTTTTGGGGCCATGACACATGATACGTGGTATAACCTGGTAGTGCTGGTGTGCTGTCAGGAGGCTTGCAGCAGGTTTCTGTCACTGCACAGACATCGGTGTTCTCCATTCTGGGGATGGCCTCGGGAGCATGCATATTGGGGTGTACACATCTGGCATTGGTCAGCATTTCCCTTATGTTTCTTCCCACTTATGTTTTCTAGGGTGGTGGGTCAGTCTTTTCAGCCTTGCCTGCAAAGGCTCTATGGAGGTGGCAAAGGCCTTATCCAATATTCAGACGCCCAGGGGTAACAGGTGCAGGCCATCCCAAGGACAGCTGCGTGGCTTGTCAAGCATGACATCCCAAGCAGACAGACATTGGATCCCCTTGGAATGACACCAGTAAGTGTGCCACTTGCTATGACTGATCATTCCATGTTGGTACTGTGGCATTATTCTTGGTAAGGGTAGGATGCTGCGAACAGTGAGTGTCATACTGGCCTGGACTACATAATGAGATAGCTCATCTATGTCTCTTTTCATGTAGTCTAGGGCGGTACATCTCAGGTCATTCACACCAGCATGGACTATGACTGCATCATATTTATACTTGCTTTGGAGTGACCTACATACTTCTGTTATGTGGCATATTGTGGCAGCCTGCAGGCAGCTTACTGTACCCTTTCCCTTGCTCAGTCTGGTGTGCGGGACAGCAGTGTGTCTGACTATAGAGTCACCTATTACAACTGTATCAGGCATGTTGTTTCTCCTTCTGGCCTGTGACTGTTTGGCACACCAGCTTTGTGTGCTATGTGTTGCATGTGCTATGTTTGGAGGCTGTTTGATTGGGTGTCTGCTTTAGAGGCGTCTGTTGGTGTGCTGTGTTTGTAATCTGTGCCTCCGGGAATGTTTTTCTGTGTTTATGTGTTTGGTTTGCAGTTGTGATAGGTCTATGTGGGACTGTGTTTGTGGTGTGTGTGGTTACCTTCTCCTACTGACTTGTTTTGGGGGTACTGGGTTGAGGGAGCTCAGCCTCCAGTTTGGATGGATGGTTGCATCTCTCACATATATTTGTGTTTCTTGGGTGGTGTTGGGGGTTGTCTGTGTACTTGGGGCAGGTGAGACATTGCCTCAGGATTCACAGATACCACTTGTTGTGGCTGGCCTTAGTGGATTGCATGTGTGGACAGATTTTATTGCCATACTACTGATCAGTGATTACTTCATTGTTCATGTTTGCTCTATCATGTAGTAGCTTCCTCATTCTCTTGCATGTTTTGGTTATGGCTGGTGTCCACCATGCCAGATTTAGGCACTGTGTCTTGTTTTAATTTAGGACTGCATAATCCAAGCATTCCTGGCAGTGTTCATGGAATGGCTGTATTACAGGTTCTGAGGTGTGGCCCATATTTTGCACCTGCACGGGACCTTTAATGGATTCCACATCAGTTTGGAGGAGTGCAAATATTGCTTAACGCATGTTTTCCACTGTGGTATTCCGGCCAGGGACTGTGGTCAGGATATGTATATCCAGTGTGATTACTCTATGGTCTGGTTTTACCAGTGAGCAATACACTTCTCATCTTGACATACAGCACCCATGTTGCTGATTATCACATCCAGTATGCTTACCCCTCTTGTGGGAGTGGTACGTTGTTCCTGGGCCTTTTGGTTTGTGGATTTTATGTACTTTTGTCCTACACTGTTGGAGCTAGTATAATGCTCCCAGTCTATGTCTGGGTATTTGCAGTCACCCAATATAATGTGGTTTGGAGGACGTGATATACTCATGTATTCCAGCATAGGCCGGATGCAGTTTCTGGTGTTGGAACAGTAGTCTGTAGCAGGCTATACACTGGGGGGCAGTTTTAGCCACTGTTACTTGAGCATGGCTAGTCCATGCTGCTTTTTGTTGTGGTACCGACATGGGGGTGTGGTTATCCTTGACAATTCTTGCTAGTCACCCTCCTTTTGTAGCTTGTTCCAAGTTTT
Organism: Protopterus annectens; assembly: GCF_019279795.1. NCBI lineage: Eukaryota > Metazoa > Chordata > Ceratodontiformes > Protopteridae > Protopterus > Protopterus annectens. Next base: position 345,541,269 of record NC_056738.1, on the reverse strand, counting down.
GAGGCTGTACAGCACAGTATGAGGTGTAACCTGGTAGTGTTAGGGTGCTGTTGTGAGCCTTGCCTCAGTTTTCTGTTACAGCACAGTTATCAACATTCTCCATACTGGGTGAGTTTAGACTGCATGCATCTTGCTGTTTCAACTTATCCCTTATCTTATTCTTATCCCTTCTGGTACCTATGGAGATAGGTTTGTGTTTTGAGCCTTACCTATTCAGGGCACACTGTGGGTGACAACAGCCTTTGCCAGTATCCATACGGCCTGCACTGATAGGTGCACGCCAGTCCTAGCAGGTGGTGCATCATGTCATGCTCAGCATGTCATCCCAGAGTGGCACACATTGGGTCCCCTTTGACTACCTGCAATACTTCAGTCAATTGTTGCACTTGATCATCTCGTTGTCATGTTGTGGCATGATGCTTGGTGAGGGTAGGGTGTTAGTCAGGGTCCTCAGGTGTGCATATAGTACTTGGTGTTACATTACTTAACACATAGCATTCATGCCTCAGGTGGTGCTGCAGGGCTGCCTCTGTCGGATGCGCATATTACACTTCCCTGTACATGTTTGTGAGCAGGTTGTGTCACGTTAGGCATCCCTGTTACTATATGAGTGAGTCAGAGAGGGGTATCATTCCCAGGGTTCCTACTGAGCCAATGTATGTGCTATGCGTTGCCTCTTTGACAAGGCCAGGGCATACTGGGCATGCCTCATTCTGCCTACTGGGGCAGGCTCAGGTTGTTCCTCCTCCGAGTCACGCTCTGCCTGTGATGGCCTTGGCAATGGTGGGGGGCTGTTTGGCCCAGCCCTATGCTGGTCCTGCTGCAGCTGTTTTCGCAAGATCATATTATGTAGCATAGCACATACCATGACAATTTGGGTACATGTAGTTGGTGTGTACTGCAAGGCTCCACCAGATGTGTCCAGACACCGAAACCGTGACTTGAGCAGCCCAAACACACGCTCTATTACATTACGTGTTTGTGCGTGTGCCTCATTATGGCATTCCTGTTCAGGTGTGTGTGCGTTTCTGATGGGTGTCATCAGCCACGGCTCCAGTGCATAACCTGCATACCCCACTAGGTGTCCTTGTGGGATGTCCCCATTGGCAAATGTCTGGTACAGCTGCGTCAAATGCCAGATGTGGGAATCGTGGTAGCTCCCAGGACAGCCGGCACACACATTCATTATTATGCCCTGGGTATCACACACGACCTGGCAGTTGATGGAGGGGAAGCCCTTGCGGTTGATGTATGCCCTACCCCGCTCACCGGCTGGTGCTTTGATGCATATGTGCGTGCAGTCTATTGCACCCAGTACCTCAGGGTATTCCACTATTTGCTGGAAGAGACGCATATTGCTGGCCAATACCTCACGGGCATTGGGGAAATATACATGATCACCGACATGTGCTGACATGGCATCCAGGAACTGGTGCAGTACCCTGGAAGCTGATGCCTGTGATATCCCCATCATATCACCAGTTGGTCTCTGGAAGGTACCTGTTGCTAGTATTCTTAGGCCAACACATACCTTGGTTTCCACTGGGATGGGTTCCCCTCTGTTGGTTCTGTGTGTGAGGCATGGCCTGCACAGCTCCACTATTTGCTGCAGGAGGTCTCTGTCCACTCTATAGCGCTCTACTATCTCCAGCTCATGTAACTCGTGGTAGGTGAACCTGGGCCTGTACACTCTTCTCCATCTCCTCACTGCGGGTTGTCTGGCACCATCTGCATTGTCACCACCCTCAGCAAGTCGCCTATGTCTCATTATGACAGCTATGGCAGCCCCTAACATTTCTGCTCTGAGTTCAGCTTTTTCAGTTTTCACTTCTGATAACTTAACTGCTGTCTTGCAGTGTCTCTTGGGAGAAACATTCTGCACTGCTGTTTGCAGAGTTTTAAGTGCTGGGCTGGGCTAGTATTCTGCCTGTGTAATTGCCTGCATCTAATTGTTTTCACCTGCTAGCTCCAGCAGTATTCCCTGCTAACTTCCTACTACATCTGTTGCTTCCTTTTTCCTTTCTGTTTCCTCAGGGTGGAGCTGTGTGCAAACCAGCAGAAACACGTTCACAGTGGCTTACACGCGCGCGCACATACTTACACAGTTCAGAATCTGCTTATTCAGTTTTAAACGCGTGCACTCCCGCGCAAACAGTGTTACACATCTCCCAACACGCTCCCACATGCTTAGTCTGACTTACACGCGCGCACACTGCCTTACTCGCGTGCACACTGCCTTACTCGCGCTTCATGGCGCGCACACGTGCGCATACACGTCCAGCAAGAAACTTTGGTATAGGCAACAGTGTACACCTTCCATTTCTTGACTTTCTCATGTTTACTTAGTGGCACACCTCTTTCCTTGATATCTGTCTGACATCTGTCATGTAACTCTAACCTCCAATGACCTGCATTTCTTTCTACCATTCCCCCCTGTGATGTCACCTATCTCCTACTCTGTTCCTCCCCCTTATGTAACTCTTACACTACTCAGAATGTGCTCATTTGCTATGTGACAGTGGAATTCAGTATCCTTACACTCATTTGCATCAGATTGCCTACTAATGCTTAGTTACATCTCTTAGACTCAGCTTCCCCCCTTAGCAACCACTACACGGTGGCCATGTTGGCTTTGCTCTGCTGGTCCCTGCATTAACATTCCATGTATTGCATAAACCCTACATTTGTAGGTTTAAAACCTTCGTTTTTATGTTTTATATAGCGCAGCCTGTTTGCGCGGGGCTGCGCTGGGTTTAAACATCGGCAATCGCCGAAAAAAAAAATTATATTTTTAATATATTTGCATCAGGTTACCTTGCCAATGGCCACATATTTGGCCATTGGCATGCTGCCTGACACATATGCACCCTTTATTTGGAGCTGACATGGCTCCATTGCCGTGTTTGCAGAAACGTACTCAGTTGTCAATTGAGTACATTTCTGCAGCTAAAACGGCTCTTACATGGGCTGTTCTGGGCTTCCTGGATCGCTAATCAGCCTCATTTACATGCTGTTCAGCTGCAAGTGAGGTGATAAGCTTATCCACGCCCACTCCGTGTAAGAGCCGTGTTAGCTTGACTCTTACACGGACTTTGGGCTGTTCCTGGATCGCAAAGGCTGAAGGAGTCTTACACTACTCTTAGACTCTGTGCAAGCCTTCGTGAATCCGGCCCATTATGTATTAAGTGCAATTCACTACCTGTTTCACCAAAAAAGTAATTGTGTGAAAAAGACAATAAGGCAAACTACATTTATGAATTTGCATTTCATTTTGACACATTCATCAGTCTACAACCAGTCCTGTCCAGCACTTAACTGTCCATATTTTTGCCTCTTATTTTTTGCCAGTTCCTCTAAAATTCATGGTTTTCTGGCAAAACACTGGTAATAGAAACAACAAAATAATGACAGAAATCTGAGTTTTAGACATCCTAGCCTTCAGAAAACACACGATAACCCAAAACCTGTTACTCTAGCAACTATAAGAGCAATATTTAAAACCTACCTGTTTTTGGACCTATGAACCTATAAGGTTCAACCCATTGACAAGCAAAATTCATCCCTATGAAATCACTGTCTGTGAGTTGTGCTGGAAGTGATTCCCATTTTGGGGGAACTTCCATCCTTTGGTGAGTTGATGCAACCATGGATTTGGTTTGTCGCGTGCATGTGTCTATATATATATATATATATATATATATATATATATATATATATATATATATATATATATATATATATATATATATATATATATATATATACACACAAACACACACACACACACACACACACACACACACATATATATATATATATATATATATATATATATATATATATATATATATAGATATATATTTATTTACATATAGATTTGGGGTTATAGAGGGCTTGCCCCCCTCACATAAGATGCAGGAGGCTTACCTCCTACAAAAACACTTAAAAAGTTTTTTTTAAGCATTTTTTTGGCAAATGCAATTTGGGAATTCCAATTGTAGATCATAGTGTAAAGTATGTGCCATTTTGAAGGAACAGCCAGAGAGTGAGCATGCATGATCACAGTTGTTAGTTTGTATATACATTACTTAAGTTAGAGTCAGTAAGCCTTTATAGTGATGTGTTTGTATAAAATAAGCTGCTTAAACAGATCCCATGAAGACTCTTTCTTCTTGTCCTAAACACAAAAGTGACATATTGTCAGAACTGGGATAGAAGAGAGAAGAATATCCAGAGCCATGAGGTGCAAAGACGACAGTGAAGGTAAAACTGACAGAAAAGAGCACAGACATAGCCAGAAAGAATCAAAGGTAAAGAGAAATAATACAAACTATTTATTTGATACGAAAGACAAAAAAGAGGCATTACAAGGGTGCAAACCACATTATCAGTCAAGCGGAAAGTACGAAAAGTTTGTTAACTAAAGAAAATTTTTAAGATAAAAGTATTCAATGAAATTATTAAAAGTAAAGCAAAATAAATATGTTTAAAGCAAAAATGAGCATGTTTAAAGCAAAACAAGTGTGCTCAAGGCAAACTTGGGCATGTTTAGATTTAAACACACACAAGAAGACCATACTGGGAGTAGAAAAGGGCTTAAACCATTAAAACTAATAGAAGAAAAGTATTGTATCAAGGGCATAACTAGAGTTGTTTAAAGTATCTCAAAGTGTATAAAAGTACATACAGTGTGTGCTTATTGCTGTGCAAGTATTTTGAAGACTTTATAGGTTCATAGGTTCATAGGTTGATACTAGGCTATCTGCCTTAGGGCCTATACAAGCCTAGCCATAACAATTTGCTGGATATTTCTTCCCACAATATTTACTTCCCTAGACCCCTGTCTAGCAGGGCGACTGATGGGATCCCTGAGGTGAATTTCCTATCTCCCATCCAATCATCAAGGTTCCTTTTGAAGAGGGCCAAGGAGGCGCTCTGCTTGACATGTATTGGTAGTCTATTCCAGAGTATGGGAAGTCTCTGGGTCAAGAACCTATCCCTCCAGCATGTTTTGTTCATTGTGATGACAAGGCTTAGATCCCTGGAGCATGTGGCTCTGAGGGATTGGGATTTCTTTAAGTGGATCATGTCCAACAGCTCAGGGTTTGACATGGCCTTGTATGTTAAGCAGAGATGATCTCTGAGTAGACGATATGCCACAGAGTATAGCTGGAGGTTTTTTTAGACATTCAGATTAGGACATCTGCTTTAGGACTTTGATTCTTTTAGTGAGGTATTTCTGTGGCCTTTCCAGCTGTTGCAAATGTCTTGTGAGGTACATACCAAACAGGGCGTTGTACTCTATAATGGGTCTAATGAGAGATGAGTACAGTGGGACAATGGCCTCCTTTTTTCTGGATGAAAAGCCTTTAGTGATGAGGTGTGTCACATAGAAGGATTTCCTGACTGTTATGGCGATATGGTTATTGAAGGTGAGACCACTGTCCACCTGTGTCCCTAAGTCTCTCATACTTTCGGTGTTTAGTGTACTACCACCTATGTGGTAATTAATGGGTACATGTTTTTTCCCAAAGGGGATAACTATACATTTCTTGGCATTAAGCTTGAACCCATGGCTCTGGCACCAAGCATCTGTTTCTGTAAGGCCCTTTTGTAGAATATCCACATCATTTGGGGAATCAATAATGGCTCCCAGTTTGCAGTCATGTAATACAATCAAAGTATAGCCATTTCGAAAAGTTTCTTGCGCTGGGTGTGTCTATTCACAAAGTGCCACCATTACAGAGTGCTTCTCATACTGTAGAGTGTTGCCTAGCAAGGTACTGCCATTTTGGGGACATTTCAGTGTGCTGTATGCAGTTATTCACAAAGTACAATTACTTTGAAAAGTTATTGAGCTTAAGGCAACAGATGTTCAATTTATTCACATTGTGCAGTTACTTGACATGTATCTTACATGGATAACAGGTGTTTTCTTGCAGAAGATGACATTACAAGAGTATTACAGTGCTCGTGAGTTATTCAGTCACATTGTAAAATTTTAGAATGTTTCTTAAAATGATGGTAAATGACTTTACCAGATGACGGTAAATGACTTTAGCATTTTTGCCCTTACCACGACATTACAAAAGTACCAAAACATCCAAGATGTTTATTCTGCAAAGTCCAGTTATTCAAAAGTACTACGAGTTTGTCCACATAATTCTGAAAAGCCCAACAAAGGTATAAGTTCAGAGTACAAAGGCACTGGACAATTATTGGCATTAGTTCTGGCATATGTGCATGTGTGTATGTTTATGCTGAATAGCAAAACCCTTCGCTGGTATGTGTTAATATGGCAGACGGATTTCAAAACCCCCTACCATTTGTATTTGATTAGAATATTGCAGAGAGGTGGAGAATATTTGAGCAAGATTATGTTATTTTTACACAAGCAGCTTATGCGGATAGAGATGCATGCACCAGGGCATTCATTTTGCTAAACGTAGCAGGGTCAGAGGCCAAAGAAAGAGAGTGTTCATTTCTGTATGCACCACCAGTATATGAAGGAGAAGGTGTAGACTGCCATACTGTTGTTCTACAAGCTGAATCAAGATGAATCAAGGGAAGACCCTGAGTGTTTGAAGCACAAGTTCAGAGAGATGTGTAACCCCCAGATGAATGTTACATTAGAGAGGCATTTGTTTTACACAAGAAATCAGAAACCAGGGGGAAACATTTGCAGGTTATATAACTGACTTGAGAAACAGAGCTAAAATGTGTCAGTTTGGTGATTTAAAAGATGAGCTGATAAAGGACAGGCTTGTATGTGGTATTAATAGTGCTGCTGTGAGAAAGATTTTACTTCATGACAGTGACTTAACATTGAGCAAGGCCATAGAGATTTGTCAAAACCATGAGGTGACAGAGAAACACACGTATGCTTATAAGTGACAAGAGCATAGTTTTAGTTGGCTCCAGAGCACATGTAGATTGTATGTAACACGTGGCAAAGACGAGCAGGCCTAAGCACGTGGCAACTACAGGGTTTCCAAAGAAGGCACAAGGCTTTCTAGAAAGGTCCAAGAACAGTGCAAGCTCCAGGGCCAGCTCTGTGCAGTATAAACATGAATCAGCAAAACCCAAATCTAGCTTTATTGTTAACTGTTACAATTATGGTGTGAATCATGAGTCTAAAAGAGAGAGGTGCTTAGCATTTGGTCAACAATGTCACAAGTGTAAAAAATGGAACCATTTCCAAAAGTTTTGCAAATCAAGTAAACCGCACACAGTTGTAAAGAAAGGTTGCACAAATAAGCAAGTTGATCAAGCAGAGCCAAAGCAATCAGGTTTCTATGTAGATGGTGTATCAGTGCTTGGTGAAAGAGTTGATGCAGTGAACTTATTAACAAGAAGTGAAGCATTTTGTACTGTCCGGATTAATGGAAGATCCACAGAGCTCAATGTAGACACTGGTTCAAAGTGCAATGTTATATCAGCAGACACACTTGCTAGAGTGAGAACTAACAAACAACTCAATATAACCAGTAGTGCGAGACTTGCTGCTTATGGAGGTGAAGAAATTCATACCAAAGGTTCAGTGATACTTTTATGTTATTTGGCCGAAAACTGTGTCAACTTGTTATTCTACATAGTCTGAAGACCAATGCAATCTTTATTGTGTCTCAAAGATAGTTTAAGAATGAATCTGTTTTCTTTTGCTAAAGAAGTTCATCACATAAGTGCATTTCTGAGTTCTAATTTTTCAGAAGCCATTTTCTCAGAGTATCTTGATGTTTTCGATGACAAGTTAGGCAAACTTCCAGTTGTGTATTCTATGAAGTCAGACCTAGAGGTCACGCCAGTAGTCAGACCAGCAAGAAGAGTTCCGATAGCATTGCAAGATAAAGTTAAGGCTCATTTGGATAAAATGGTGCAGCAAGGTGTGATTTGTCCAGTCACAGAACCAACTGAATGGGTGTCGTCCATGGTAGCCGCTCACAGAAAAGGCTCAGACAAAATCATAATATGCATTGACTCAAGAGATTTAAACAAAGCATTAAAAAGTGTGTATCATCCAATGCGCACAGTCGAAGAGGTTGCAGCTCTAATACCAAAGCCAGTGTGTTTTCTGTTTTGGATGCAAAGAGTTTGTTTTGGCAAGTGATGCTGGATCGCAAATCCTCATGTCTAACTACTTTTGGTACTCTGTTTGGCAGATACAGATTCCTAGGGATGCCATTTGGAATAAATTCTGCAAGTGAAGTCTTTCAGCAAGTTTTGGGGGGTTATACTTGTGCTATAATAGTAGATGATCTATTGGTTGGAGGCAGTGGTGAAGCAGAGCATGACAGAACCTCAAGAAAGTTCTAGACAGAGCACGTGAAGTAAACTTGAAGTTCAGAAGTTACATACGTAGGTCATTTGTTTATGAATACAGGCTTGAAACCAGACCCGACCAAACAAGCAGCTATTCTTGAAATGTCAGCACCAATTAATGTACAAGCTTTGAGGCATTTTCTGGGCATGGTCAACTATTTAGGCAAATTTATACCAGACTTCAGTGAGTTGACAGCAACTTTAAGAGAGCTCACACACAAAAATGTTGCATGGTCATGGTTGGAACAGCACCAAAAGGCATTTGAAGACTTCAAGCAGAAAATTGCCACCCAGTCTACATTAAGATACTATGATGTGAACAAACCAGTTACTCTTTCCTGTGATGCTTCAAAATTTGGTCTTGGCACAGTTATACTTCAGGAGGGCAGACCAGTAGCCTATGCATCTAGAATGTTAACCCAAACTGAGATGCACTATGCTCAAATTGAGAAGGAACTTTTGGCAATAGTCTTTGCATGTTCTAAGTTTCATGATTATGTTTATGATTGAGCTATTCAGATTGAAACTAATCATTAACCTCTAGTTAATATTCTAAAAAAGCCTATGCATTCCACTCCCATGAGATTACAAAGAATGATGCTCAAATTGCAAAAGTGCAATTTCAAAATGGTCTACACTAAAGGCAAATTGCTCTATCTGGCCAATACCTTATCCAGATTGCCTAGAACTACAACAGAACAGTTTAATGCAGAGACTTTTGACTTTGATGCGATGTCAGTGAGTAACTTTTCCACCACTAGACTTGATGAGCTAAGAGATCACACTCAGACTGATTGATCCAATTTTGCAGAAGCTCAATCACTCCATTAATGTCAGATGGCCATCAAAGTAATTTAGATTTTTCACCTGAAGTGCAAACATATTTTCATTACAGAGATGAATTGTTGATAGAAGGTGGCATTATTTTTAAAGGTCCTAAAATTGTTGTTCCTACTTCATTACAAGAATATATCCAGATTTTGCATCATGGTCACCCAGGAAACATACCTCGTGATGATATTCTTGGCTCACCTGCTCAAAGACTACTTTCCAGGCAAATTAGAACTATGCTACCTATTTCTTCAAGTTTGTTGCAGCCTAAATCTAAGAACAACAAAACCATCAAGGCTCAGTTGTTTAAGAAGCGTAATATCCAGAAATCTAGTTATGACAGATTGAGCAGATTACGTCATCTGTTGATGGAAGGAGAGATGGTATAAATCCAGACAACAAAAGGTTTTGATCGAAGAGGACAGATTACAGGCATCTGTGCCAAGCCAAGATCTTACTTGGTAAATTCTGAGGGTGTACAGTATAGGAGGAATCACAGACATCTTCTTCCTGTACCAGAATCATCATCATCACTGCAATCACAACATTGTTTCTGTGATATGGACTCTAAATCAAGGAATGAGTCAGATACTGTTTCCAGGCCAGAATGTGTTCAGAATTTTGATTCCATTCCAGAAAGTGATTCGAACATTCCACAGACCAACCATTTTACAGAAATTGTTCCAGTTGCTAAATTTAATTCCCAGTTTTATGTCACATGATATGGATGAGTATTTAAGCCTAGTGTAAAATACGCAGCAACGTGGACTTGATTGTACATACATGTGTATTTAGTATTCTACAATGCATGACTAAGGATTACCTGTGATTTCTGCATGCCAAACAGTCTCATAACAATTGCATGACCTATTTCTCAAAGAGGGAGGATGTAGATCAGAGTGTAAAGTGTGTGCTATAACTTAAAGAAGCATGTGAGGCTGTACATGCATGTATAAATTCCTGACACATGCAATCTGAAGTGCCATTTTAAAGGAGCAGCCAGATTGAGCATGCATGATCACAGTTGTCAGTTTTCCTTTACAGTGATGTGTTTGTATCAAATAAAGCTGCTTAAACAGAACTCACAAAGACTCTTTCTTCATGTCCCAAACACGAAAGCAACACCAATCATCTGTGAATTTGCTTTCACCCACTCAGACAAAGTTTGCTGTCCACAGAACCAGACAGCAATTGATATCCAGATTCTGGTCTGAAGCATTAAAAAATATATAATCTTCTTTCTGGCTCTCTCTGAACAGACAGATGCACAATATATAAATTCAAATTGTGTGACTCACATCACAATTGAATTACTTATTGCTTGTCTTTTTCTTCCAATTCCAGCCCAGGTCACATGACAAAAGTAGGCTCCCCAGTTGTCCACTACTCCAGTCTCCACTCGCTCTCCAGTTGTGCAGTCAGTGCAATTCAAATTTGAACTTTCAGCTCGGGACCGAGTGCTCCAGCTGCCAATAATTTAAATAAATGTAGGAATGTACTCAGTTACAACAATGGCAAGTACTTGACGTGAATCGCTTCAAGATACAGATCAGAAATTAGATCTTTAAATTAAATACTAGGCTACAAAACCCACAGCGAATGAAATTAACCAAACAAATAACAGTTAGTTAGCTTGCTGTGGGCATCAAAGATAAAGCCCTGCACCTCACTTCTCTGTACAACCCCCCCCCCCTTGCCCTGTCCAGCCTATCAGAAGTCTTTCTGGTGGTCCTATACATAAAAAATATCGATGCACAGATGCCCATGCAAGGTGACATAGAATGATGGCAGAAAAATAGCCTGGAGTGTTGACCATCCATGTAGAATGTTTTCTGCATTTTTTCCTGCTTCCTATAAGAGAAAAAATAAGTTATTTATGCAAAATGTATCTTTTATTTATTTAGTGTGAATTGCACTTTCTTCAAGACAGTGATCAGGGTGATTGCTCCTTTTGCCCCTTACTTTGTAAATATAGTGGTACTGTAAATTTGAATACTTTATTATCAACTATTGACCCAGTGGGCCCTGGTCATGACTGGAAAGGATCTGATGAGCATTCCATTCACCTGATTACGAAATTACAAAAAATAAATAAACAGATGTGTGTGTGTGTGTGTGTGTGTGTGTGTGTGTGTGTGTGTGTGTGTGTGTGTGTGTGTGTGTGTGTGTGTGTGTGTGTGTGTAGCCATAATGTAAGCAGAGTCACCATACACTGCACTAGGGTATTCTCAGTGTTACAGTTCATGTGCATTTCACAAATAAACACTGTTTGTTACACTGCCCTTTAATTACTTGAAAAAACTTTGGAATAAAACAATGTAACAATGTTTTGAATTCTCACTTGTCTGCACATACATATAACCATAATGCAAGCAAATAATCTTGCACTGCAGCATTCCATTGGAAAAAAAAAATCTACATTTTCAATATTGCTATTTCTTTGCATATCATGCACACAGAGTCACGGTTGGATCATGTTCAAATGGGACCCTAGGCAAGGCAATGGGCTCAGGCCAGGCCCCCCAACCATACTAATATCCCATTACTTGGCTGTCTATTCCCAATTACCATAAAACACTGTTCAAATCTCTCAGTAGGCATACTATTTTGTTATTTCACTTTTATTATGATCATAGAGATTTGGATTTATTAATGTTTTGAGCAGAAACATTGAAAGCCAATGAATGAATAAAGCAACACACACTGAAAACAGACTTAGCATGAGCAACAGTAAATGTATATTCCTTTGAAGCTCATTTATTGAAAATGCATGTGACAACCCATTAAGCAACAAGACAAATACTGGGACTTATACTCAAATAGCATATGGTGAACTAATAATTAGAAACCAACTGAAGGATGCAGGAATTCAGAAAACAAATGTGTAATGTATTTGCTAGCAGCTTGGGGCAACCAGATGGGCACACATGTCTCTTTTCTGGGCATCCCTGGAACACCATCTGGTGATGTGACTTGATCTGATTCATATTCTACATAAACTAAAGATAAGGGAATCAAACCATGCTAAAGATAAAGGAATCAAACCCAACACCACAAGAAGCAGCTCATAGAGTACTTGCTTGCACTAAGTACCACACAAAGTGTTGTTGGCCAATACAGTGCATTTCACACCCATGTGACTGCAAAGAACAAGTTCAATTAAAAATGCATTAATAGTTAAAATTTATAACATTAAACTCAAAGATTGCATGCTGTCCAGCTTAATCACAGCCAAAGAATAAAACACACTCACTCAACAAAAAAAGAAACCCAAAATCATATCCACAGAACATGGTTCATGAAATAATTCCCTGTTTGCTACAATCAGTTCCTTCCTTTACACATTAATGTCTTTAAGATGCAGGAATTAAATATTTACACACACACGACACACACACACACACACACACACACACACACACACACACACACACACACACACACACACACACACACACACACACACACACACACACCTACCTTTAATTCCCTTGTGGTATGGCATGACAAAAAATGGTGACAAACAACAAATAATTCCTGCTGGTAGAAACAAACTGCAGTGGCTATAAAAACTTTCAAAGTAAATATGGCAGAAGTAATCCACAGTAAAGTAAATGCTGCCATGGGCCGCTTGAGGCTGAAGCTCCACTAATGGCAAATCACTGCTAAATGGCAAATAGTTCCTACCAGCAGTAGCGAGCTGTAGTAACTGTAAAATTTTTCAAAGTTAATCTAGCTGAAGCAATCCACAGTAAAGTAAATTCTGCCATGACAGCTTGAGTCTAAAGCTCCAATAATAGCAAATTGCTGTTATATGGAAAATAGTTCCTGCTTGCAAACTGTGGCAGTGGCTGGAAAATAAAAAAAAATGTGACAGAATCAATCCACAGTAAAGTAAACACTGTTTTGAAGTTCAAGTAATGGCAATTCAAATACCATGCTTTGAGTGTGAAGCTCCAGGAAGACTTACTCTCATTGGCTCAAATGCTGCACCAATGAGAGACAGAGAGAGAGAGAGAGAGAGAGAGAGAGAGAGAGAAAAAGACTTCCTGGACCTGGAGAAAGAGACTTCTTGGAGTAAAAGCAGCTGAGCAACAGTCAAATAGTTCATAGGTTCATAGGTTCATACTAGGCTATCTGCCCTAAGGCATTTATAAGCCTAGCCAGAGTATGTTTGGCTTTCGCCACCCATTTTAAATTAATTTTGCTATGCCCTTTTTCGAGGTTAGTATACTGTGCCTCTGTCTAACAGTGACACAGAAGTGATACCCGGGGTAAACCTACGATCTTCCATCCACTCATCAAGACTCCTCTTGAAGAGAATTAATGAGGGACTCTGCCTAACCTGGGCTGGGATTTTATTCCATAGTGAAGGGAGCCTCTGGGTTATGAATCTGTCCCTCCAGCATGTCCTATTTATTTCAGTGCTGAAGTTCAAGTCTCTGGAGCGTGTAGCTCGATGGGATTTGGATTTCTTGAGGTGCAGCATGTCCCTTAATTCCGGGTTGGACATGGCCTTCTACGTCAGGCACAGGTCACCTCTGAGCAGGCGGTATGCCACTGAGTAGAGCTGGAGTTTCTTTAACCGGGCATATGTGAGTGAGAACTAAAGAGGTAACTTAGTCAAGTGGCAGCTCAAAGGTATGTGAATCAGAATGAAAGTTTTTTTTAATTTATTTAACTTTTACAGGCTCTTCTGCCAGGACCAGGCTGTAGGCAGCTGCCTAGTTTGCCTTGTTCTGGATCTGGCCCTGCACAGCGTTTGTTGCATTGCCCCTTTAATTACTCCAAACACTTCAGTGTAGTACAGTGTAAGACTTTTCGGAATCCTGCCCTCTGCCTCACAGATCCGTGGTTCAGTCTTGATCTTTTCTCACTGCTGATTTACACTTTGCATGTTCTCCATGTGTCCATGTGTGTTTTTTTTTTCCAAAATATTCTTATGTGCAGCTGTTGGATTTATCAACCAGCTTGAGTTATAATGAGTTCTTCTAATTTGCTTCTAATTTTTATCAGTATTTACCTTAAAAGATTTGTTTCACATAACACAAACAAATATATTCTTATAATTCTTATGTTACTATGCTATCCATGTACATTAATTATGTTCTGTGTATTATTTATCTGTATGACTACTATTATTTGTTGTTTTCTTGTTGTTTGCTGCTTTGAACTTGTCCATGGGACTCCACTGAAAATAGGACCTCCCAGCTGGGCATTCCTGGTTAACCCATATCAATAAATAAATAAATAAGCAAAACTAGTAAGCATACCTCTCAACCTCTTAGAGCAAGAAATCTGGACAAAGCCTGACATAATGGGGGACAAAGGCCCCAAAATAGGGACACATTTTAAATATTGCTCTTATAAACTTAGAAAGTTGCTAGAATAATAGGATTTGTTTTAGCATGCATTTTCTGAAGGATATGAAATCTGAAACTCAAATACATTTCATTATTTAGTGACTTTAATCCTTAGCTCATCCAAGTGATTTGTCAAAAAAACACAATTTTTATGAGGAACAGATCAAAAATATGAGGCAAAACTCTAGACATTCTGTGAAAATCTGTGCAGTTGAAAGGTATGATAGCAAGCAATCCATTCCCTCCTAAAAACATGTTGGCTGATTGGTTAATCTAATACGGCCATTTAGACTGCATTTATCTTTGCCCTTCTAACACTAGGTTGTGGCTGAAAAGGGTCCTTGATGACCAGTTAACTTGCATGGTTAAGAAATGAATACATAAAAATTAGGCCATTTGAGAAATTAGTAGAAAAAAAGTTACTATTATTTTAAATAAAACTTATATAACAGTATTCTGTGTAACTGCAAGCACTAGTAACAACAGTTTATCATCTAGAAAAATACTTTCCATGCATTTATGTAAATATTGCGTCACTAAACAATTTCTCAATATAAAATCTCATATATTATTATTATTATTATTATAGAAGCACTTCAATACTTTGTCATTAGCAAGTCTAATATAAGATAATCAAATTAACTTGGATGGAATGGAACATTGCAGAGAGCAACACCAGAAGAAAGAGTGGAAAATTAGAAATTAAATGAGAGAGAAAGATGTCAACTCTGTGGAAAAAGAGCACAACTTATTAACAAAGGAAGGACAGGTCAGAAGGACTGAACAGAACAGCCTGGAACTAGAAGCAGTCAATTCAGCAAGAATGCAGTAATCCATAGTATTGTAAAAAATGAACAAGCACAGGAATCTGTCTAGTTCAACCTCATCACCACGAGTGTTAATGATTATGATTTTTTGTTACCAAGGATCACTTGTCTGTGGTGAATAAAGACTTGTTGATTTGGAACACAACCTGGGTTTCATGACTTTTGGAAATTATCATGACTGAGCTCATCAATGAAGTTTTAAAAAACACTAGTTTCTTTGTTTTTTACTTTAATCCGTAGTATTACAGGACATAACATACCAGAGAGGGGATAACAAGAATGGCGAGTGAAGGTCACATTACATCTGCAGCTTACTTATCTTATTAGTAAAGTTTAAGTTGGATAAGCCTAAATAGATACTATGTGACACTGCTTCCTTTGCTTATGGTTCTATTTTTCTGTGTTTAAGCTATGACAAGACATTAAAGATGGAAACTCAGTCTAATTTAGAAAAATTCCTCAAAAGAAGATGAGTATTTAACATTCTTGTCTCCCTGATTATATTTTATTCCTGTTATCACATGTCACAGTGTCTCTGACAGTGACCGTGTAAGACTAAGGTATTTGGAAAACCTTGTCAGGCTTTAAATATAAGTAACCCAAAGTCCATGCCCCTGTATAACTAACTTCATGATCAAATCATACTTTGTCCATTTTGGGTTCCAGTTGTTTCCTGATATTTGTACATTTTCCTGTAGCCACTTTTCAATCTTGCAAAATAGATTTATTTTAATAGTTACGTGATCTATACTAAAGCTGACCTCTTCAAATGGAATAAAACATGAAACTGAGGCACATTTCTCAGAATGATCAGTCTTCCTAGGCTATATATCTATTTACTCTGACTTAAGTTTGCTTCATTGTATGCTTATTCCAATCCCTGGACATCTCCATACCAAGATTATTTGGCAAAAGGTTAGGATGTTAATATTTCTTTCTTTCCTTTATGTTTCTTTATATTCTGATACTAAATATGGCCTCCATGTACCAAATACCTAACTGTACTTTTCAGCAGGCCAGCACAACTTAACAGTCTGCATAAGAACTTAGAAAGACTTAGTGGTTTAAAGGTAATAAAATAACATGGCCTTTTAAAACTGTTGTACGTGGCACTGAGCCTCTTTAAGAATATCTCTACCCCTTCCTGTCTTGATAAAGATATTTATGTCAGATAATATTATTCAGGTAAAAATTCTGGTGCAGCTAGGATTAGATTCATAGGATCACTTAAACTGGTAAATTTTGGGACCTTTTATTTCAGCCAAAAGGTTACTCCTCCCCCACAGGTCAATGAAAGACTTGTGCCAAGCATATCTCTCAATCTCTTAGCACAAGAAATTTGAACAAAGCCAGGAAAATGGGGGAGGGGAGCAAAGGCCCCAGAACAGGGACATATTTTAAATATTGTTCCTGTAAACTTATAAAGTTGCTAAAATAGCAGGTTTTGCGAGATATGAAGTCTGTAACTCAAATGTCTGTCATTGTTTAATGACTTCAGTCCTCAATGATTTGTCCAAAAGGTGCTGTACAAGCACATTCACTCATGTATGGACTGAGCCACCCCAAATAGAAACAAGATGCTGTCCTCTAAAAAAATGAAGCCAATCTGGTGGTCCCCTGCCATAAACAAGCTGTACAACAGAAGGAAGAAACTGTTGCAGAAAAGAGGAAGAACCTAGGATTCAAAAAACTCCCTCACCAGCCTCAGTAGAAAGCTGAGATCCCTCATAAAATCTTCCAAAGCTAGTTATGAAAGCAAAATTGCAAAAGATTCCAAAGACAACCACAAGGCATTCTATAGCTATGTCAAGAATCTAAATGGCAATACTCAGATCTGTTCTGAACTACAGCAGAATGGCACTAGATATACTGATCCCAAGGATATTGCCAATATTCTGGCAGATAGATTCAGTGTCAACTTCAACCCCTCTTACCCCCTAAAGGGCCCCTCTCAATACCGAAAAAATGCCAAATTCCAGTAATCACGACCACTCAAGTAAAAACCGCACTCTCCAAAGCCAAGAATACAGCATCCATGGGACCAGACAACATCCCTGGCTGTGTACTGCATGAACTACAAAATGAACTAGCACCTCACCTATGTGTCATGTTTAATCATAGCCTTACCTCAGGCTTCATGCCCACAGAGTGGTGCACAGCTACAGTCATCCCACTTCACAAGGGGGGATCCAATTTGGATCCCAGGAACTACAGTCCCATCAGTCTGATGGGCCTGGTCTGCAAGGCCATGGAACTTATTAACATGGAACTTATAAACAAAGACATTGGCAACCTTCAAACACTGGACCCCACCCAGATTGGGTTTGTGAAGGTCCGATCTTGCCTCCTGAACCTGATTGACTTCTTCGAATCAGTCTCCAAAGCTGTGGACAAGGGTAAGGTGGTTCACACAGCCTACTTGGACATCGCCAAGGCTTTGGACTCTATCCCCCACTCTGGAATCATAAACTTACTAAGCTGGGCATTAATCCCTATGTCACTCGATGGATTGCAAACTGGCTTAATGACAGAACACACACTGTAAAAGTTGCCGACTCCAAATCCAGCTCCAGACAAGTGAAAAGTGGCGTACCACAGGGTTCTGTCCTGGGACCACTCTTGTTTGGCATCTACTTCTCTGAAGTACAGGCCAATACTAAGGGACTCTGGCTTACAAAGTTCACAGATGACTGCAAGCTGGGAGCCATTACTGAATCCCCAAATGATGTGGATATACTACAAAAGGGCCTTACCGAAACAGATGCCTGATGCCAGAGCCATGGGCTCAAGCTAAATGTCAAAAAATGTATTGTTGTCCCCTTTGGGAAAAAACACATACCTGTGAACTACCACGCAGGTGGCAGTACACTAAACATCGAAAGTGTGATGAGAGACCTAAGGACACAGGTGGACAGTGGTCTCACCTTTGATAACCACATAGCCACAACAGTTCGAAAATCCTTCTACTTGGCACACCTCATCACTAAGTGCTTTTCATCCAGAAAAAAGGAGGTCATTGTCCCTCTGTACTCATCCCTCATTAGACTCATTATAGAATACAATGCCCTGTTTGGTATGTACCTCACAAGACATCTGCAACAACTAGAAAGGCCGCAGAAATACCTCACAAAAAGAATCACAGGCCTAAAGCAGATGCCTTATGCTGACCATCTAAAGAAACTCCAGCTATACTCTGTCACATATCGCCTACTCAGAGGCAATCTCTGCCTAACAAACAAGGCCATGTCAAACCCAGAGTTATGTCCTTACATTTCAAACAAATATTCATATCTCCAGAACCACAGGGCTTATAAAAGAAGTACAAATGCCAAACTATTTAGCACAAACTATTTTTATAGTGGTAGTATTCTTTAGGTTCTAGGTCTTAAAAGAATTTTATAAGACATAGTAAACATAGTAACTATCACATTTGTAATATTTTGTAAACAACTTACAATATCTCAGCAACCTCTCAAGTTACATACATCCTGTTAGCAGCATTTTATTCATCTAGCTGAGAGCTTTCATATGACACTAAGGAGATGTCTGTGTTACTTGGTTGTTGAGATAGTTAGAAAAATGTGAAAATTATATCTATATAAATTAATATCATAAAAACAACAGTTAATATCTATTTACTTGCACTAGACAGAGGTCAAATATTAATGCAGTTGCTTTTGGTCTTGTGTAAGCTTTAACATGAAATCTTTTAAAATCTAGTACATAGATAGCATGGTTTTGGAATTATTGATCCAAATATGAACAAGCAAATTCTGACACCTAGAGAAGTCAGTAGGAGTTAACTGCAGATGCACCTGGAGGTGTTACTCGGATGTAATTAGTTAACCTTGTCATCACAATGAATAGAACATGCTGGAGGGATAGGTTCCTGACCAAGAGATTCCCCTTGCTCTAGAATAGGCTGCCCATATATGTCAGGCAGAGCGCCTCAATGGCCCTCTTCAAGAGGAACCTTGAAGACTGGATGGGAGATAGGAAATTCACACCGGGGATCACATCAGTAGCCCTGCTAGACAGGGGTCCAGGAAAGTAAATATTTGTGGGAAGCAATAGCCAGGGAATCGTTATGGCTAGGCTTGTATAGGCCCTAGGGCCAATAGCCTAGTACTTACCTATGAAGTAAAAAAACACACCTTTTATGTGGAACAGGCCAGAGCCAGAAATCTGAACATTCTGCACTTGAGAGGTATTGTGCCTCATGATAGCAGACTACCTGGTTAGATAAAACATAAGTCTGTCAGGTCTATGATTGTAAACAGTTTTCAGGAGGTAAATGTTTCACTGGCTGAAAAAAATCCTTGGTAAAAAAGTGCAGTTTACGTGTTTGATGCCTCTATCCCCATGTGTAAAGCAGCCATCTCTGAAATTGCTGCTTCGGGAATTTATTCCTTTTTTGAGTTGCGGCAGTCTCCTCATTGGTTATTTTAACTATTGGCTAAGTTTCTGGTGTCATTCAAAGGGGATCCAGTGTTTGTCCACCTGGGATGACATGCTCGACAAGCCATGCTGCTTTGCTAGAGATGGCTTACACCTGTCACCTTTAGGCTTTTGAATACTGGCCAAGGCTCTTGCCACCCCCATAGTGCCTTTTTTAGGCAAGGCTCAAAAGACAAACCCACCACCGTAAATAGCACAAGTAACAAAAAACTGAGGGTAATGCTGCTCAATGCCAGAAGTCTAAACTTCAAAATGCACGCACTCGAGGCAGTCCTCAGTATGGAGAAAATCAATATATGTGCAGTAACAGAAACCTGGTTTAAGGCTCCAGAGAGCACCCCAGCACTACCAGGCTACAACTCATACCATACATTTCAGCCACAGAACCCAAACCGAAATACAAAAGGTGGGGGCGTATCCATATTCATCAAGGATACCCACACCTCCAGGTTAGTGGCACAGCACGATGCTTCACAGATCATCCACATGCAACTAACAATGGGCAAAACTGCAATTCAAATTGTAGCTTGCTACAGATCACTCACCATGTCCCAGGACCCCCATTCCACATTTCTGGAAACACTGGGAAACATAAAGGTCCTACCAAACACCCTAATATTGGGTGATTTCAATTACCCAAACATTAACTGGGAGAACTACTCAAGTACTAACTCCCTTGCCCAACATTTCCTAGAATTTATAAACTCAAATGCCCTGGTTCAACTGATCAACACTCCCACCAGAGGTGACAACATATTGGACATGGTCATCACCAACATGGGCAACCGGTGTTCCACACTGGAGGTCAACCCCTCGCTGGTTAGATCTGACCATAAACAAATCACTTTGGATATCCACATTCCACCCCCACCCCCCGGACAAGAAAACCACCATGAAAAACTTTTCAAAAGCAAACTTAACATTACTTAAGACTGAGGTGGAAAGTTTCAAATCCCCCATGCTGAAGGATAATGCTGTCCAAGCTGCAAAATCCTTTACTAATGCATTCTATGGGCACCTACAAGAATGCATGGATCGTGCCATCCCAAGCAAAACCAAGACTCACTCCTCCAAGAAAAGGAAACCAGTCTGTGGACTCCTGCCATAAACAAGCTATACAATAGAAGGAGGAAACTAGTACAGAAAAGAGTAAAATCCCAAGAAGGGAAGACATCCCTGATCAGTATCAGCAAGAAACTATGATCCCTCATAAAATCATCTAAGGCGAGCTTTGAAAGAAAAATTGCCAAGGATTCCAAAGATAACCACAAGGCATTCTTTAGCTATGTCAAGAATCTAAGTGGCAATGCTCAGATCTACTCAGAGTTAGTGCAGAATAGCACAAAATACACTGAACCGACTGATATCACCAGCATCCTGGCAGATAGGTTCAGTGAAAACTTTACCCCCCTCTCACCGCCAGAAGGGGCCCATAACCATACCAGAAGAATGTAGAGTCCCTGAAATCACAGACACTCAGGTTAAAACAGCCCTCTCCAATGCCAAAAACACAGCATCAATGAGACCAGACAGTGTCTCAGGCTGCATCCTACACAAGCTCAAAGACGAACTAACCCCTCACCTAAACACACTGTTCAAACTCAGCCTCTCCACAGGCTACATACCCATAGAGTGGTACACAGCAATGGTTATTCTGTGCCACAAACGTGGAGCCACAACAGACCCCGGGAACTATTGCCCTATAAGCCTGACTAGCTTGGTCTGCAAGGCTATGGAGCACATCATCACCCACATGGTGAGAGTTGCAGGAGCTACGTTCAACTCTAAACAAGTTACAAGTGGCATTCCCCAGGGCTCAGTCCTAGGACCCCTCCTGTTTGGTATATACTTCTCAGAGGTACAGGCAAGCACAGGAGGACTATGGCTGACCAAGTACACAGACGACTGCAAACTAGGGGTAATAATTGACTCTCCGGCTGACACAGACATCCTTCAAAAGTGTCTCACTGAGATGGATACTTGGTGTCAAAATCATAGCCTCAAGCTAAATGCCAAAAAGTGCATAGTCATCCCCTTTGGAAAAAACAAAGTATCCACAAACTATGACATAGGTGGTAGTCCCCTAAATACGGAAGACATAATAAGGGATCTGGGGATCCAAGTAGATAGTAATCTCACATTTGATAATCACATTGCCAAAGTGGTGAGAAAATCCTTCTACATGGCCCACCTAATCACAAAAGGGTTCGCATTCAGATCAAAAGAAATCATTGTGCCCCTCTTCATCAGACCCATCATAGAGTATAACGCCCCATTTGGGATGTACCTTACAAGACACCTGCAACAGCTGGAAAGACCACAGAAGTACCTCATCAAGAGGATCACTGGCCTCAAACAGATGCCCTATGCAGCTTGACTGAAGAAACTCCAGCTGTACTCGGTTGCATACCGCCTACTCAGAGGTGATCTCTGCCTGACATACAAGGCCATGTCCAACGCAGAATTGATGGACATGCTCCACCTAAAGAAAACCTTATCCCCTCGAGCCACATGCTCTAGGGCTCTAAACCTCACCACAACAATAAATAGGACATGCTGGAGGGATAGATTCTTGTCCCAGAGACTTCCCATGCTTTGGAACAAGATCCCAATCTACATTAGGCAGAGCTGCTCGCTAACACTCTTCAAAAGAAACATTGACGAGTGGATGGGAAACAGAAAGCTTACCTCGGGGATCACTTCAGGGAACTAATCTAAAGGGGCAGCGAAAGCCAACAGATTCTGGATAGGCTTATAAATGCCTTAGAGCAGATAGCCTAGTACCTACCTATGAATCTATAGGAAAAACATATTTTGTATATCTCACAACTGTATCTTTCAATGAAACTACTTCTCAGTGAAAAATTTTTCACAACAGCAAGATTATTACATTTTTCTTAGGCAGGTCAGAAACTGCAGTATACCCCTTCAAACTCCTTTACATCCTGTGTTCTGTGTTCAGATAAAAGAATGTGCTGCATTTTCTATATCTCTGTCCATAAGATTCAGTTTATGTTCTAATCCTTTTCTCTATACCTCTCACCTCTAAGGCATTTTGCACATTAATAACCTACTTGCTTGCCATAAATGAGTTCATTTAAATAAAAGAAACACATTTGGGACGTCTGCCTTCAGGCTCCAGAAAAAGGGTCATACTACTACCATAAATGAGAGAAACATCTATATAGGAGATTTTAGGCCTTTCATAACCTGCATCCAGCCCACTGAAGAAGCATGTTGTTGTGTCTTTCGGCTTTTCCCGGTTAGGGGTCGCCACAGCAGAACTCTGGTCTGCTAATGATTGGTAGTTGATTTTTACGTGCCGAGTTACCAGCCCTGACGCACAACCTTCAACGAAGGTATCACACATGTCTCCACGCAGAAGACGCTCTATCTGAGAATTGAACCGGACAGCGTCTTACTGTGAGGCGACAACGCTACTTCAGCACCACCACCGCGGATCCCACTGAAGAAGCATATTTGTATTAAATGTACATAATCTAGTACAGAATTACATCATTTACTCTGTGTAGTCTTCAGATGCAAACCTTCTACATATGGATAAAAGACTTATTCATATACAAGTTTAGGTTCTATGATACCATCTTCATAAATAAAAGCATTACAAATCTAAAAAAAATATTATTTTCTACAGATTATAATGTGTTAATTTAAAATACGGGTTCAAACAAATCTACTGTAAGATGTCAACTCCAGAGACACTAAATTCAAACTTGGCAATACAAACTTGCACAAAACTTTATTTACATAAGTACAGTAGACAAGCTCCACCACTGGGTCTATGACATGGGATCGAAAAGGCCTTTCATCAAACGGCTTTGTAATCGAAAATTACGTTAATAGAAGTTGATTTTGTGGGGGGGGGGGCTATACCCCTCCCCCGTTAAATATATATATATATATATATATATATATATATATATATACCAACTCCAAGATCGCACTACAGTGAGGAAAGGGCAAATTTTCCAATCTTCACTGTACTGCGATCTCACAAAAGTGACTTCCATTAATGCAATTTTCGATTATAAAGCAGTTCGATGAAAGGCCTTTTTGATGCTGTGTCACAGACCCCACCACCAACCTCTGCACCCATTTACTTAAATATGTTAACTTCATAATTGTACAACCAAGTGGAAAGGAGTAGCACCCTGCAAGTCTGAAAACAGTAACCACACAGACTGCAATCTCTCAGATCAGTCCATTAACAGAAATATGGTTGAGGAATCATAACTCTGGAAAGTGGGAGTAGGCAGATAACAGTCAACAAGATTCTATAATCTGACATTAGGGAGCTAGAGGTCAACCAGTTAGTTCTGCACCGTGTGTAGGACATCCACATGAAACTTTCCTTCTTAGGCACTGTCAACAACTAATTTTGCCCACTGTGTAGTTCTTGTTAAGTTCTTGTTTCTCCATACAGATGTCTTTCCCATGAAGTCACAACCCAGATATCATACATATCAGCAGTGGTTGTGTATACTGCTTAAATCTGGTGGTCTGTATGACTCCCTGCAAAGTGATTATTCTTAATGACTTTTTCCATGATGCATCCTTTTTTATATGCCCTAGCTCCAGTCCAGGTGATAAGCCTGGCCAATGATCGTCTTTTAACAACTTATTACAGGTCTTCTGCTAGAGATGGAAGGGTGACCTTTGTATTATTTACTAGACACCATTGATTTATATCTTCCCATCACAAGACATGATCATACCTCTCAACTTCTTAGTGCTAGAAATCTGGACAAAGCCTAACAAAATGGGGGTCAAGGGCCCAAAAATAGGGACAAATTTTAAATGTTGCTCTTATAAACTTAAGAAACTTGTTAGAATAACAGGGTGTGTTTTAGCACATATTTTCTGAAGGATTTGAAGTCTGAAACTCAAATGTAGTCATTATTTAGTGAATTTAGTCCTCAGACCATTCCAATGATTTCACAGAAAAGCACAAATTTTATGAGGAGCAGACCAAAAATATGAGGCAAAAATCTTGATATTCTGTGAAAATCCCGACAATTGACATGTATGATGGCAGTACATTTTTGTTTGATTAATTCATACGTGGTCATGTGCAGAATGGGGTGAATAGGAAATATACTGTTTATTATGCATACTTGCATTATACCTTCATTACAAGCTTGCAAAGTGACTTTTAAAAGCTTACTTCAGCTTAGCATCTGGAAAGAAAGGTAGGCAGGATGGATGGTCCAGATACGGCTTATCTTAACACATCTACTTATTATCTTCACAATATTTAATCAAGTAATGAATGAATCAGTCCATCAATAATTAGCCAAATGATCAGTCACTTATTCAATTAAATGTATTGGCAAGCAAAGTATTTGTTAGCTGGTGACAAACTCTACCCTGTGATTTGACGTGCTTGGACTTAACTATCAGTAGGTATGCCCCTACTTGCCAGTATGGAGAATGGTGAAATGGGTTTTACCCTCCACATACAATTCCCAAGTTTCTCTTTCGTCTCCTTTTTTGTTTCTTTTTGCTAAATGTATATTAGTTTAGTTGTGTTCAGAAAGATACTATTTGCTTGAACCAAATGCATTGCATCCACATAGCACAGCCTGTTCTGCCTTTGTTGTTCTGTGACATAAATATCTAAATAAGTCAGTCCAGGAATCCCACATTCTCTCTCTCTCTGGAAAAATTCACACATTATCTCTCTGCACAAAGGAGGAAATTCAACAGACACTAATAACGTTAGACCTATAGCAATCTTATCAACCCTTGGCAAAATACTTGAAGAATGTATTCAAAAACAATTCCTAGACTATATCCTGTGGGAAGAACTCCTATCCCCTACACAACAGGGTTTGCTTTTTTACCATAGTACTAGCACTGCCCTTCTAACCTTTATAGATACTGTCAATAAAGCTAGAGATAATGTCAAACTAGTCTCTTCTTTATCGGTTGACTTGTCTAAAGCCTTTAACACAGCTTGTCACATCAAACTTCTACTTCAAATGTCCTCAGCAGGTCTCTTCAAGTCCACCCTTCTGTAGTTCAAAAGCTACCTGTCCAAATAGGTTCTGTATCAGTCAGTAAAATCGCACTCCATGCACTCTGCTTACCGCCCAGTCAACACCAGTATAAAACAAAGCTCTATCTTTGGTCCCTTGCTGTTTAACATTATCGCCAACACCCTCCACACAACAGGCCACCATAATATATTATACAAATAGCTCCACTCTACAAATAATTAATCAGGAAGCTTTAATAGCCACTGAAACATGGCTTTGTACTTCTCAACCCATGCTCAACCCAAGGAAGACAAAACTACTACTTTTTTCCCCAAATTCCTCTCATGTGAAAAAATAAAATTTAAAGTCCTCTCTCTTGATAATACAACCATTGAAGTCACTTCTCATAGCAAATTATTAGGGGGTGATAGTGGATAATGATCTTACATTCAACCTGCATATACAAAATTGCACAAGAAAAACTCATCAAAAACTATGGGTACTTTACAGAGTCAAAAACTTTCTCACCTATGCAATTACAACTACATTTGCCACTACTTATCCCCTCTCCACACTTCTTTACAGCACTCCCATCCTTACTAACCTCCAGGCTTCACAAAAATGAAAACTTGAACAATGTTATAACAAAGTTGCTAAATTTGTAGTAAATACCCCTTTCAGAATCCACCACTGTATAGCCCTAAATAGCTTAAATTGGTTACAACTGCCTCATGCACAGCTTCTTACCACCTATAAAATTATCCAGTATCCATCTGCCTGTCAAGCAGTAAAAACATTCTACACAACCATGTTCCCTGTTGGTCACTGCAATCCAATGACCTTAAACTCCTGTCTGTCTGTCTACAAATCTATCAAACCTGCTGGGCATTACCTGTACCCTTGCAAAGTTGCTTAGGCCAAGAACTCTTTACCTCTATCCATCAGGTCAATACCCTCCCTCCCATCTTTCAAAGTTGCTCTGAAAGACCTTCTAAGTGAAATCTCGCTCTGTTCTTTTTGAAAACTGGGATAAAGTATATCCCTAAATGTGAACAAGTATCTTTTCATTCCTTATACCTCCTTACTCTCCCATCTACACTCACTTCCTTACTTCTATCAATTTTTTTTCCTTGACTTTCTCTCTAAATATATCATAATCCTGTTTTTCCCTCAGTTCATATTGCAGCTCCTGTTTGTATTAGACTAACTTGCCTTTAATTTCTCTACAAGCTGTCTAGAATTTCCCTAAACATTAAATGATTGTCATTTATCTTGTATCGCTCCTTAACCAATGTTTTTATATCATGTCTAATTTATTATAATTATTTAAACTGCAGATGTTTTTGTTTTAGTTTTGAAGATTGTAAAATCATTGTTCTTAAAATGTTTTGTAATAATTTGGAGCTTTTCTCCCCAGGCCTCAGCTGAAAATGGGCTTCTTCCCAGGCAGACTTTCCCAGTGATCAGATGTCAATAAATAAATAAAGAAGCACTAGTAATAAAAGTCAAAAAGTGGCTTTTTGCAACAGTACAATTAATGAAATCTACTGATAGCATTAAATAATCCTGTAATATGCCTTTATAAATCTCAAAATCTCAAACGTAATATTACAAGAACCCACATAGGCAGAGAAAGATTTTAAGTTAATGGCATTAGAATAAAGCTACCTTATGCTAGTCACACACTCAATGGGAGATTGACTACAGTTAATCACATTAGCTGACATGCAAATATCCATAACTAAAACAAGAGACTCGTTTAATCCCACACTAAAACCATCACAAAAAAACACCATATTTTTCAGTGGGGAGACAACCCCCCTGCTGCCCTGATGTGAATTATCTGATCTCATCTGCAGCAAATAGTTACAATCTAAACATTTTATCTTCTAACATGATAACAAACCACATTATCAAAAGTAGTCTCCCTCTCTATGGCCAAGAATTTACCTTATTTTAGAGAAATTGTTCTTTATAGTATAAACAGTCCCTTAACAGAGAAAACAAGACCACTGGTCATAAAAAGGTTAGAAAAGGAAACATTAGATATAGGCACATATGCATGCTGCCACAAGACTGATAAAATGACTGGGTACCTCTAAATAAAAGCTGCTATGTGGCTGAAACCAAAGAACTCAGATGGGTGCAAATAAAATAAAAATGCACTGAAATGTCTACAAAAGAATGAAATGTGTATTGCTGTCTTTTCTTCTATTACGGATATATAATTTATTTTAATACAAGTTATGCCTTTCTGTTACTAGTGAACATTATAATGCATTTAAAATTCATCTATATATGCAATTACAAAAATTATTTTTTTTTCATTTTTATCTGTTGTACTCCTAGATGGCTCTCACTGTACTTTGTGCCACTGTAGTCATTCACAATGTTTGCAAGAATTTAAACTAATGTTATTTATGAATTTACAAAGGCTTAACTTTTATCATTTTTGCTCTTCGTACATTCTAAAAGTCATATATGGTATTACAGCCTTGTAGCAGACAGAATAAACTCTATTTGCATCAGTTCTGCAGTCCCTTATGACTTATTAGTCTAATAGTTATGACTTATCATTTAATGTTATTCTAACTTGGTGCACGTCACTTAAGGAGTAATCATTTGTGTAAAGTCCGCAACATTTGTGCAGAGATTTCATTTATGATGCTCTTCTGACCTCTCTTTATTTTTTTCCTAGCCCTTTGCACCAGGATAAATGAGATCTCTTGGCAGATGACTGAACCTTACACTTACATGGAGACACAGAACAGA